>NW_026943818.1:13465728-13473228 GCF_035594765.1 Anolis carolinensis
TCACTGGGTTGCTGTGAGTTTTCTGGGCTGTCTGGCCATGTTCCAGAAGCATTCTCTCCTGATGTTTCACCCATATTTATGGCAGGCATTCTCAAAGGTTGTGACGCATTATTATTATTATTATTATTATTATTATTATTATATTTATCTCCAACTTGTATCTCAATTGAGACACAATTTGAAGTATATTATTATTATTATTATTATTATTATTATTATTATTATTATATTTCTATCCCACCTTTTTCCTAATTGATAGATACACAAAGTGGAGTTATTATTATTATTATTATTATTATTATTATATTTATCTCCAACTTGTATCTCAATAGAGACACAAAGTGGAGTAGACATTATTATTATTATTATTATTATTATTATTATTATTATTAATCTCCAATTTGTATCAACTGAGACACAATGTGGAGTAGAATTATTATTATTATTATATCTAACTTGTATCTCAATAGAGACACAAAGTGGAGTAGACATTATTATTATTATTATTAATCTCCAATTTGTATCAACTGAGACACAAAGTGGAGTAGAATTATTATTATTATTATTATTATTATTCTCCAATTTATATCTCAACTGAGACACAAAGTGGAGTAGACATTATTATTATTATTATTATTATTATTATTATTATTATTATATCTAACTTGTATCTCAATAGAGACACAAAGTGGAGTGGACATTATTATTATTATTATTATTATTATTTATCTCCAACTTGTATCTCAACTGAGACACAAAGTGGAGTAGACATTATTATTATTATTATTATTATTATTATTATTATTATTATTATTATTTATCTCCAACTTGTATCTCAACTGAGACACAAAGTGGAGTGGACATTATTATTATTATTATTATTATTATTATTATTATTATTATATTTATCTCCAACTTGTATCTCAACTGAGACACAAATTGGAGTCGACATTATTATTAATATTTCCATCCCACTTTTTTCCTAATTGAGGCACAAAGTGGGGCGTAAATAATAATGCCTGTAAGGCATGTCTAGCCGAGTCTAAAGCAACTCAAATACAACTTCGAGCCTTAAAATGGATCTAAAAAAGGGTTCGCGTCCAAGAAAAATAAAGAAAAATCCCCCAAAATGGATTTTTCCCATTCTTGGCTTTGAAGGACGCCCTTCAACCAGATCCAGATGCGAATCCTGGGAAAGAAAGAAAGAAAGAAAGAAAGAAAGAAAGAAAGAAAGAAAGAAAGAAAGAAAGAAGGAACGAAGGAGAAAGAGAGAGAGAGGCTGGAATCCCCTCCTTCTGCTGACAATTGCAATTTTATTTTTATTTTATCCTGTTTTACAAGCGCCAACATATTGCTTTTTTATGGCCGGCATCCTGTGCTACTTTCTCCCTCTTCTCCCTTCAGATATAATATCGTTTTTTGGGGTCTTTAAAGACCACGTTTTGATCCCGTTTCCGAGAAAGAGGTGAACTACAACTCCCAGCCGAGATAGGACAGGGTTCCTTGTTATCCACGGTTCCATGTATCCACATCTGGCACCATGCCTCCTTTTTTATATGGGACACTAAGCGGATTATGGGCTCTGTAGTCCCACAAAAAAAAGTACGATTGCATTGGGGATGATGTGCTCCACGAGAGTGTCAGATTGGAGGATTATGGGCTCTGCAGTCCCGATAAAGTACTGAATTAGGGGGCTTAGGGTTTTTGTAATGCAGAAAAGTACCCATTTGGGGGAATGGTGGGCATTGTAATCCAAGTAAGTGCCACATCGAGGAGGAGGATGGGCTCTGTAGTCTGTTTATGAACGCTATAGTCTAGTGAAGTGCCAAATTTGGGGGAATGATGGGCTGTGTAGTCCAGTTATGAACGCTATAGTCTAGTGAAGTGCCAAAATTTGGGGGAATGATGGGGCTGTGTAGTCCAGTTATGAAACGCTATAGTCTAGTGAAGTGCCCAAATTTTGGGGGGTGATGGGGCTGTGTAGTGCAATTATGAATGCTATAGTCAAGTTAAAGGTCAGTTTTGGGGGGATGATGGGCTCTGTAGTGCAATTATGAATGCTATAGTCAAATTAATGGTCAGTTTTGGGGGGATGATGGGCTCTGTAGTGCAATTATGAATTGCTATAGTCATGGTTAAAGGTCAGTTTTTGGGGGGGATGATGGGCTTTGTAGTGCAACTGTGAATGCTATAGTCATGTTAAAGGTCAGTTTTTGGGGGATGATGGGCTCTGTAGTGCAATTATGAATGCTATAGTCAAGTTAAAGGTCAGTTTTGGAGGGGATGATGGGCTTTGTAGTGCAATTATGAATGCTATAGTCACGTTAAAGGTCAGTTTTGGGGGATGATGGGCTCTGTAGTGCAATTATGAATGCTATAGTCAAGTTAAAGGTCAGTTTTGGGGGGGATGATGGGCTCTGTAGTGCAATTATTAATGTTATAGTCACGTTAAAGGTCAGTTTTGGGGGATGATGGGCTCTGTAGTACAATTATGAACACTATAGTCATGTTAAAGGTCAGTTTTGGGGGGGATGATGGGCTCCGTAGTGCAACTATGAATGCTATAGTCATGTTAAAGGTCAGTTTTGGGGGATGATGGGCTCTGTAGTGCAATTATGAACGCTATAGTCAAGTTAAAGGTCAGTTTTGGGGGGGATGATGGAACCTGTAGTGCAACTATGAATGCTATAGTCATGTTAAAGGTCAGTTTTGGGGGATGATGGGCTCTGTAGTGCAATTATGAACACTATAGTCATGTTAAAGGTCAGTTTGGGGGATGATGGGCTCTGTAGTGCAATTATGAACACTATAGTCATGTTAAAGGTCAGTTTGGGGGGATGATGGAACCTGTAATGCAATTATGAACACTATAGTCATGTTAAAGGTCAGTTTGGGGGGGATGATGGGCTCTGTAGTGCAATTATTAATGCTATAGTCAAGTTAAAGGTCAGTTTTGGAGGGGATGATGGGCTTTGTAGTACAATTATGAACGCTATAGTCACGTTAAAGGTCGGTTTTGGAGGGATGATAGTCCAGTAATGGTCCCTAGAGTCCAAGTCAGGGCCAAATTGGGGAGGATGATGGGCCCTGTGGTCCAGTTATGGACCGTACCGTGCATTTGGGGGGATGATGGGCTACGTAGAGGCTCTGTGTCGCCTGGCCGGCGCCTCTTGAAAGTGAAATACGACCTTTTTGGGGGATGAAAGGGGTCTGGGAGGAAGCGGGAGGGGGTTTCCTTTGAGCCGGGATCATAAGTCACGGGGAAATTAACAAGGCCTTTCAGGAGTCAGGAACAGAGGGGTCAAAATAATGAATATATATATATATATATATATATATTCCCGAGGTCAAGGTTATTTTCCTATCCCTTTTAAAGGCAATTTCCTCTTTTTTTTTCTCTCTTCCAGACTCAAGGGGTTTCCTTCTCTTACCTGCTTTTGATGGGATCAGAACCCCCTTGTTACTTGGTATGTATATATATTATATTATATTATATATATATTATTATTATTATTATTATTATTATTATTATTACAATATTTATATCCCGCCCTTCTCACCCAACAAGCCGACTCAGGGCGGCTTAGAATAAAACGGATATATAAAAATTGTACAATACACTATAAATCAGTTAAAAAATTAACTTACATCAGACATTCATAAAACACATTATAAAATATATATTTTATATATATATATATATATGTATGTATGTATGTATGTATGTATATATTAGTGACATTTATATCCCACCCTTCTCACCCCAAAGGAGACTCAAGGCGGCTTAAGAGTTATATATACATACAATATATTATATTATTAGTATAGCACTGTATAAGCATTATATATTATTATATTGTACTATATGACTATATTGCAATATTATTAGTAATATTACATGTAATATAAATATACAATTATAATAGTGTATTATTATTATTATATTGTGTATATATATAAGCATCATATATTATTATATTGTACTATACAACTATATTGCAATATTATTAGTAATATTATATGTAATATAAATATACAATTATAATAATATATTATTATTATATTGTACTATACAACTATATTGCAATATTGTTAGTAATATTACATGTAATATAAATATATAATTATAGTAGTGTATTATTATTATTATTATTATTATATTGTACTATACGACTATATTGCAATATTTAGTAATATTACACATAATATAAATATGCAATTATAATAGTGTATTATTACTATATTGTGTGTGTATATATATATATATATATATATAAGCATTACATATTATTATATTGTACTATACAACTATATTGCAATATTATTAGTAATATTACATGTAATATAAATATACAATTATAATAGTGTGTTATTATTATTATTACTTTTATTATTATATTGTGTGTGTGTGTGTGTGTGTGTATATATATATATATATATATATATATATCTCACATCCCGAATCTTGTCGGTTTAATAGATCCCTGCGGCCAGAAGTGTTGATTTTAACGGCCGTTTGTTTCCAATTATAGGAAAGGAAAGGAAATAAAATAAACGGAGCGGCAATCAGTCGGATCCATCTACGGTTAATTGGTTTAAAATGCGATTGATAATTAATAGGGCGGCCGCGATGGGTTAATTAATAATAATCAGGATGCAATTTGCAGTCGGTTCTTGTTGTTATTTTGGACAGAAAATGCTATTTAATAGGGGGCGGCCTGTTTTGTGTCTCGGAAGGGTTGAGAAATAATAATAATAATAATAATAATAATAATAATAATAATAATAATAATAATATAATGATGATGATGATGATGATGATGATGATGATGATGATGATGATATAATAACAGATAGGTTGCTATTTTGCACAAGTTGTGGTTGGAGATTATAGACCAGGCATGGGCCAACTTGGGCTCTCTGGGTGTTTTGGACTACAACTCCCATCATTCCTAACTATAGTCCAATTTAGTGCCACATTGGGGAGGAGGATGGGATCTGTAGTCTTGTTATTGACCATATAGTTCAAGTTAATGCCAAATTGGGGAGGATGATGGGCTCTGTAGTCTTGCTATGGAACATATAGTTCAAGTTAATGCCAAATTGGGGAGGATGATGGGCTCCGTAGTCTTGCTATGGACCATATAGTTCAAGTTAATGCCAAATGGGGAGGATGATAGGCTCTGTAGTCTTGTTATTGACCATATAGTTCGAGTTAATGCCAAATTGGGGAGGATGATGGGCTCTGTAGTCTTGTTATGGACCATATAGTCCAAGTTAGTGCCAAATGGGGAGGATGATAGGCTCTGTAGTCTTGTTATTGACCATATCGTCCAAGTTAATGCCAAATGGGGAAGATGATAGGCTCTGTAGTCTTGTTATTGACCATATAGTCCAAGTTAGTGCCAAATTAGGGGGTGATGGGCACTGTAGTCCAATAAAGTATGAATTTGGGGGAATTCGGCTCTAACCTTGGGAGCTAAGCAGGGCCAGACATGGTCGGCGCTTGGATGGGAGTCTGCTGACGATTACAAGGCCGTATTCTGAAGGAAGATGCTGCCTGAACCTGAAAAAAATCCTATAAAATGAAGAGGACTGCATTAAGAGGAGACTTGAAAGCACCAATTCCCATCTAATCTGGGAAGCTAAGCAGGGCCAGACATGGTTGGAGCTTGGATGGGAGTCCGCTGACGAACACAAAGCCATATTCCGGAGGAAGGAGCTACCAAGCCCTAAGGAAATCATATAAAATGAATAGGACAGCCACAGATAAGAGATTTGAAGATACCAGTTCTGAGTTAAGCATTGATGCTAAGCAGGGCTAGACATGGTTGGCGCTTGGATGGGAGTCCGCCGGCGAACGCAAAGCCATATTCCGGAGGAAGGAGCTACCAAGGCCTAAGGAAATCCTATTCAAATGAATAGGACTGCCATAAATAAGAGACATGAAGGCACCAGTTCGGAGCTAAGTGCTGATGCTATGGCTGGCGATTGGATGGGAGTCCGCCAGTGAATTCAAAGTCCTATTTTGAAGGAAAGAATTGCCAGCATCTAAAGAAATCTTATAAAATGAATAGGATTTCAGAAAGAGGAGATGTGAAAGCATCCTTTCCCCTGTCTAAGGAGCTAAGCAGGGTTGTCCTTGGCCGGCGCTTGGATGGGATCCTGCCGCCCCGAACGCAAGGCCCAATTCCTATTTCGGAGGCCAACCTTGGGCCTCATTTGCCTAAGAAAGCCCCATAAAAAGCCCCCACGGGTTCCCCATAAACAGGAGGCTGGGAGGCACATTCAGACACAAATGAAAGAGCTGAAGGGAAGGAAGGGAAGGAGGAGGAGGAGGAGGAGGGCATGGCTTTGGGAGCGGAGCCAAGGAAATCTGATCATTAAGGCGGCCGGCCGTCTGGGGAAATTTAATTAAATCGCTGGAAGGGCCTGGGACGGAGGAGGAGGAGGAGCACATCTGGATCCAATATGGGGCCCTTTGATATCCAGCCCCTTGCCTTGCAGAGAAGGAGCCCGTCGGTTGGGCTTTTCCCATCTCCTTGGTCTTGGAAGAAGGGAAGGGAGAGGCCAGGAGCAAGGCTGGCAGCAGAAAGAGAGAGAGAGAGAGAAAGAGAGAGAGAAAGAAAGAAAGAATGAGAGAAAGAAAGAAAGAGAAAAATAAAGAGAGAGAAAGAAAGAAAGAAAAAGAAAGAAAGAAAGAAAGAAAGAGAGAAAGAGAGAGAAAGAAAGAAAGAAAGAGAGAGAGAGAAAGAATGAGAGAAAAAGAAAGAAAGAGAAAAATAAAGAGAGAGAAAGAAAGAAAGAAAAAGAAAGAAAGAGAGAGAAAGAGAAAGAAAGAAAGAAAGAGAGAGAAAGAGAGAGAGAAAGAAAGAAAGAAAGAGAGAAAGAAAGAAAGACAGAAAGAGAAAGAAAGAAAGAGAGAGAAAGAAAGAGAGAAAGAGAAAGAAAGAAAGAGAGAGAGAGAAAGAGAGAGAGAAAGAAAGAAAGAAAGAGAGAAAGAAAGAAAGACAGAAAGAGAAAGAAAGAAAGAGAGAGAAAGAAAGAGAGAAAGAGAAAGAAAGAAAGAGAGAGAGAGAAAGAGAGAGAAAGAAAGAAAGAGAGAAAGAGAAAGAAAGAAAGAGAGAGAAAGAGAGAGAGAAAGAAAAAGAAAGAAAGAAAGAAAGAAAGAAGGAGGGAAAGGAAAGGAAGGAAGGAAGGAACGAAGGAAAGGAAAGAAGAAGGAAGGAAGGAAAGAAAGAAGAAGGAAAGAAAGAAAGAAGGAAGGAAAGAAAGGAAAGAAGGAAAGAGAGGAGGAATGCAGGTCTTGTCTGTGCAAAGAGGAACCTCAAAGGAGGAGAAGAAGAAAGGATGAGAAAAAGAAAGAAAGACAGAAAGAAGGAAGGAAGGAAGGAAGGAAGGAAGAAGAAAAGAAAAAGGAAGGAAGGAAGGAAGAAGAAAAGAAAAAGGAAGGAAGGAAGGACGGAGGAATGCAGGTCTTGTCTGTGCAAAGAGATACTT
>NW_026943818.1:13478228-13503228 GCF_035594765.1 Anolis carolinensis
TTACCTATCTACATACCTACCTATCTACCTATATCTGTCTACCTATTTACTTATTTACCTACCTACCTATGTACCTATCTATAATTAATTATTTACCTACCAACCTACCTATTTACC
Organism: Anolis carolinensis; assembly: GCF_035594765.1. Taxonomy (NCBI): domain Eukaryota; kingdom Metazoa; phylum Chordata; class Lepidosauria; order Squamata; family Anolidae; genus Anolis; species Anolis carolinensis. Next base: position 13,478,346 of record NW_026943818.1, read on the forward strand.
TATCTATATGCCTACCTATTTACCTACCTACCTACCTATTTACCTATCTATATTTACTTATTTACTTATTTACCTACCAACCTACCTATTTACCTATCTATATGCCTACCTATTTACCTACCTACCTATTTACCTATCTATATTTACTTATTTACTTATTTACCTACCAACCTGCCTATTTACCTATCTATATGCCTACCTATATCCCTACCTATCTACCTATTTATCTATCTACATACCTACCTATCTATGTATCTATCTATCTGTCTACCTATTTACCTATTTACCTATCTATCTACATACCTACCTACGTATCTGTCTACCTATTTACCTATTTATCTACCTATCTATATACCTACCTACGTACCTATTTATCTATCTATCTACATACCTACCTATCTATGTATCTGTCTATTTACCTATCTCCCTACCTACCTATTTATCTATTTACCTATCTATCTACATACATACCTATCTACATATCTATTTATCTGTCTGCCTATATACCTACCTACCTATTTACCTACCTACCTACATACCTATGTATCTTTCTACCTATTTGCCTATCTATCTACATACCTACCTACCTATATATGTGTCTGCCTATATACCTACCTACCTATTTACCTACCTACATACATACCTATGTATCTTTCTACCTATTTGCCTATCTATCTCCATACCTACCTACCTACCTATATATGTATCTGTCTGCCTATATACCTGCCTACCTATTTACCCACCTACCTACATACCTACCTATGTATCTGTCTACCTATTTGCCTATCTATATACCTATCTACCTATATATGTATCTATCTGCCTATATACCTACCTACCTATTTACCTATCTGACTATATATCTACCTACCTATGTATCTATCTCTCTACCTATCTATCTACATATCTACCTACCTATCTCCCTCCCTATTTATCTATCTATCTGCATACCTACATACCTATCTGCATATCTACTTACCTACCTATTTATTTATCTATCTATCTACCTACTTACCTATTTATCTATCTACTAGCTGTGCCCGGCCACATGTTGCTGTGGCAAAGTGGTGGTGGTATTGGTTAAAAATTGTTGTGTAATTTTTATTTGATGTTATTTGAGGTTTTTTAAATTAATTTTATTGTAAGTTATCTTTTTATTTATTATATTTTATTATTATCTTGTATTATTTTTAGTTATTTTCTGTTATTATAGTATTTATTGTATTAATTTTTTAGTGTTTTTAATTATTTTTTAGTGTTTTTTATTATTTTTATTGGGTTGCTAGGAGACCAAATTGGAGAAGCTTAGCCTTCTAACTGGCAGCAATTGGATAAAAGCAAATATTGCTCTCCCTCTAATTAGGACTTTATTTTTCTTTTCTTTTTGTTGTATCAACCTAGAGCCGTGGATGATGGGTTGTTTTGTCAAATTTCGAGGTTGGGGGGCCTGTGATTCCATCACTCTTTTATATATATAGACTAGCTATGCCCGGCCACGCGTTGCTGTGGCGTTGTCTGGTGGTGTTGGTGAGAACTTGTTGAGGTAGTGGTGGTATTGAATGTCTGTTGTATGGTTGTCTTTATGTTTAATATGCATTTGGTTGTTTGTGTCCTGTGAAAGTGGCGAGGGTAGAGGGGGTCTATGTCCCTGTGTTGTATTGTATAGTATGTATACGTTGTCCATGTGTTGGGAATGCTTGGATTGTGTCCTGCTGCATAGTAGAAAGGGTTGGGCTGGATGGCCCTTAGGGGTCTCTCCAAACTCTTGTGCCTGTCCCCTGGGCTGAGTGCATTGCTAGGAGACCAAGTGGGCAGAGCTTAGCCCTCTAAACTGGCAGCATTTGGATAAAAACAATTGTTGCTCTCCCTCTAATTAGGACTTTATTTTTCTTTTCTTTTTGTTGTATCAACCTAGAGCCGTGGATGATGGGTTGTTTTGTCAAATTTCGAGGTTGGGGGGCCTGTAGTTTTGTTGTTTTGTCTGGTGCCATGATTCCATCACTCTTTTATATATATAGACTAGCTATGCCCGGCCACGCGTTGCTGTGGCGAAGTCTGGTGGTATGGGAAATAAAGTATTGAGGAATTGGTGGTAGTTAAGGTAAAGGGTCAAGGTTTTCCCCTGACATTAAGTCCAGTCATGTCTGACTCTGGGGGTTGGTGCTCATCTCCATTTATAAGCCGCAGAGCCGGCGTTGAGAGGCACCTATTCATCTCTCATTTGTATGTTTTCGAACTTCTGGATTGGGAGAAGGTGGGGCTAATAGTGGGGGCTGTGTTCATCTGCGACCTTTGGGTCCAGAAGTGTTGCCAAATTTCAAGGTTGGGAGGCCTTTACTTTTGTTGTTTTGTGCATCGCCCTGATGCCATTACTCTTTTATATATATAGATATATCCTCTCTTGTTAGGAAACACCGCCCTCCGGTGGCCGTTGGCGGCGCTGCAGGGCTTTGGGCGGAGAGCAGCCGGACCTCCTCCGGCCGGCAGGTGGCGATGGAGAGAACCAAAGGAAGCCCAGGAAACAAATGGCATTTTTGGTTTGGTTCCAAAATCTACCCAAGAAACCCACCCACCTCCCTTCCGCTTCCTTTTGCAAACGAGAGAGGCGGAAAAAGAAGCGTTTTTGCAGGAAAGAAGGAAAGGTGAGTGGGTGCAGGGCTCCTTTCAGGGCTTTTTGCAAAATGTAAGTTTCCATTTTTGCTATTTTAGGCTCGTTTGGATGTGCATTTTAGGACTTCTCCTTTGGGAAAACATGAACGCATGTTTATTTTTATTTTTATTATTTATTATATTACTATTCTGCATTTTAGGACTTTTCAGTTGGGAAGACATATGTTTATTTTATTATACAGTAGGGTCTCACTAATCCAAGCCTCTGGATAATCCAAGCCATTTTTGTAGTCAATGTTTTCAATATATCGTGATATTTTGGTGCTAAATTCGTAAATACAGTAATTGCAACATAACATTACTGGGTATTGAACTACTTTTTCTGTCAAATTTGTTGTATAACATGAAGTTTTGGTGCTTAATTTGTAAAATCATAACCTAATTTGATGTTTAATAGACTTTTCCTTAATCCCTCCTTATCATCCAAGTTATTCGCTTATCCAAGCTTCTGCCGGCCCGTTTAGCTTGGATAAGTGAGACTCTACTGTATTAATATTATTATTATGCATTTAAGGATTTTTCCATGGGGAAGACATGAATGCATATTTATTTAATTATTATTATTATTACTATTATATTATTATTATTATGCATTTTAGGACTTTTCCGTTGGGAAGACAAATGCATGTTTATTTTATTATTATAATATTATTATTATTATGCATTTTAGGACTTTTCCGTTGGGAAAACATGAACGCATGTTTATTTTTATTATTTTATTATTCTGCATTTTAGGACTTTTCCTTTGGGAAGACATAAATATATGTTTATTTTATTATATTAATATTATTATTATGCATTTAAGGATTTTTCCATGGGGAAGACATGAATGCATATTTATTTAATTATTATTTTTATTACTATTATATTATTATTATTATGCATTTTAGGACTTTTTCGTTGGGAAGACATAAATACAATTTAATTTAATTTTTATTATTTTATTATTATGCATTTTAGGACTTTTCCTTTGGGAAGACATAAATACAATTTAATTTTATTTTTATTATTTTATTATTCTGCATTTTAGGACTTTTCCGTTGGGAAGACATAAATGCATGTTTATTTTAATTTTTATATTATTATTATTATTATTATTATTATTATTATTATTATTATTATGCATTTTAGGACTTTTCCTTTGGGAAGACATAAATACAATTTAATTTTATTTTTAATTATTTTATTATTCTGCATTTTAGGACTTTTCCGTTGGGAAGACAAAAATGCATGTTTATTTTATTTTTATTATTTTATTATTATGCATTTTAGGACCTTTCCGTTGGGAAGACATAAATACACGTTTATTTTATTTTTATTATTTTATTATTCTGCATTTTAGGACTTTTCCGTTGGGAAGACAAAAATACATGTTTATTTTATTTTATTATATTATTATTATTATTATTATTATTATTATGCATTTTAGGACTTTTCCTTTGGGAAAACATGAACGCATGTTTATTTTATTTTTATTATTTTATTATTCTGCATTTTAGGACTTTTCCGTTGGGAAGACATAAATGCATGTTTATATTATATTATTATTATTATGCATTTTAGGATTTTTCCTTTGGGAAGACATGAATGCATGCTTATTTAATTTTTATTATTATTATACATTATTATTATTTATTATTTATTACATATAATATTACTGGTAAAATTACAGTTTAGTGCTGTGGTGCAATATGCTGATATGTAGTGCTAGTGTTGTGCTGTGCTAGTGATATAAAACACTGTATGTAAATATTATTTGTAAGCCGCTCCGAGTCCCCTTTGGGGTGAGAAGGGCGGGATGTGAAAGTAGTAAATAAAATATAATAATAAAATATAATAAATCGTATAATCGTTGCCGATTATATTCTTGCATTGGGCTGTAGGGTATCTTGTCATGCATGTGCAAATCTCCCCAAATTGGAAAGAAATCCCAAATCCTGGACCCAGTCATTTTGGAGAAGGGACACTTGATATTGATGGTGATGCATGCAATGATCTTCGGAAGACCATGTGCACCAGGTGGGGACTCAGGCCCCGCCTCCAAGGCATCTCATTATGCATATGCAAATATCCCATCAGAACAATGCCTTTTGGGTAAAGAGTGTTGCTTGCTTTCAGGCCGGACGGACGGAGGGAGGATGCCCTTTCTGCACGGCTTCCGGAGGATCGTCTTCGAATACCAGCCGCTGGTGGATGAGATCCTCCTGGCGTTGGGGCTGGTGGGGACGGAGCCTCAGGAGGGGCCCAAGAGGTGAGTCAGTCACAATAGAATATTAAATTTAAGATACTGTATATACTCGAGTATAAGTCCTTTTTTTAGGACTGAAAAAGCCCCCCTCGGCTTATACTCGGGTGAGGGTCCCGGTTGGCTTATATTTGGGTCAACTTATACTCGAGAATATAGGGTACATTTATTATTTTTCTCTATTATTATTGCTACTATTACATTTATGTTACTCTATTTTTATTATTATTATTAATACATTTATTATTTCACTCTGATATTATTATTATTGCACTTATTATTTTACTCTATTTATTATTACATGTATTATTTTCCTGTATTTATTATTATTATTATTACATGTATTATTTTACTCTATTGTTATTAAAAGGATACATACGCACATTTACATTGAAGAAGATGAGAATAATGATTTGATCAGAGTTGAACAGTCTTATCTTAAATCTGAGCTTTATGTAAATATTCAAAAACATTCACCTACCGATGTCTCAATGTAATTTTATTGGTATCTATTATTATTTCTGAAATTTACCACCCTCGGCTTATATTGGAGTCAATGTTTTCCCAGTAAAATTAGGTGCGTTGGCTTACATTCGGGTTGGCTTACACTCGAATATATAGAGTACAATATGTCATATTATTATATATTATTGTAAATTATATTGTGTGTGTGTGTGTATATATATATATATAGTATAGTTTAGTGTAGTTTAAACATCTATAAACATTAAGTAACATTTAATATAATATATACTATATGATTTAATATTATCTGGAATGATGATATGCTTTAATATACAGTAGAGTTTGGGTTAACCGACTTCCGGTTAACCGACACTCCATATTATCCGAGGTGCCCGTGTGCGTTGCTAGGTAGCTTGCTATCTACCTAGCAACGCGCACAGGCACCTCCCAAGGGGCGAGCACTCAGCTGAGGAAAGCGCCTGTGCGTGTTGCTAGGTAGATAGCAAGCTACCTAGCAACACGCACGGGGCGCTTCCTTCAACCGGCTTGCCGGATAATAGGACCTCCCTATTATCCGTCAGATCCGGTTATTCGACATTCGGCCTGCCCGTTTATGTCAAATAACTGGAACTCTACTGTATTATATTGTTTAATATATAATATATTCCTCTTCTTCCTTTTCCACTTCCCCACTTCCTCTTCCCTCCAGGCCGAATCCAGGCTTCCAAGCAGAAGACGATCTCCGGCTCCGTCGCCTGGGCGACCTCTTGCGCAGGAAGTCCCGCCTCTCCTACTTCCTGGATGGCGTCAGCTTCGCGCTGCTCAAGGTGGCGGAGCGGGGCCTCCTCCGGGCAGCCGAGACGCTCCTCAACAACGGGGCAGACGTTGCCTTCGAAGGTGAGCTCACTACAGCCTCTCTAGGAATCTCTGGCTCCTCCAACAGCACTCTATGGTCAACCTTGCGATCAGAGAGTCACGTTGGATGACTTGCAGCTTCCTAGAGAGGACACGTCCCTAAGCCTTTGTAGCCCACCCCTTAAAGTGCCTTCCAGTAGCTGTCCATAGAGTTACGGTGGAGGACCTTCTCTAGTGTGTTTTAATTGATATGGTCCCTCTAGGACAGTGATGGCCAACCTATGACACGCGTGTCAGCACTGACACGCCTAGCCATTTTTGCTGACATGCTGCTGACTGCAGATCGATTGGATGACTATGTCTTTTGAGGCCAAATTTGGTGAGATTTGGTCCAGTGGTTTTGTTGTTTACTCCATGGGAATTATGCACATTACATTTATATATATATATATAATAATATTGCAATAATCATTATGCTATACTAATATAATATTTTGAGTATACATATATTGATAATATTATAATGTAATACAATGTAATAATAATACACTATCATAACTGTATCTTTATATTACAAGGAATATAATATCAATCTATTATTATTCTATTATTATTGTAGTATATTATCATATTATTACTATTATATTATTCATTATTCATGACTACATTGAAACTAGAACAGAGAGAAATCAGCGTGGAAACTGCAAGAGGCACCATAGATCGTTGCACATGGAAATAAGAGTAGTAAATAGTTTTTGATTTATTAAATACAGTTATATACAGTAGAGTCTCACTTATCCAACACTCGCTTATCCAACGTTCTGGATTATCCAACGCACTTTTGTAATCAATGTTTTCAATACATTGTGATATTTTGGTGCTAAATTCGTAAATACAGTAAATACTACATAGCATTATTGCGTATTGAATTACTTTTGTTGTATAACATGATGTTTTGTAATTTGTAAAATCATAATTTGATGTCTAATAGGCTTCTCCTTAATCCCTCCTTATTATCCAACATATTCGCTTATCCAACGTTCTGCTGGCCCATTTATGTTGGATAAGTGAGACTCTACTGTATTAAAATTACACATTTTTGTTATTTAAACTATATATATATTGTGAAATTATTGTTTTTTTCTCGAAGTGACACCCCCCCAAGTCATGCTAGGTTTTTGGGTGAATTTTGACACACCAAGCGCAAAAGCTTGCCCATCATTGCTCTAGGAATCTCCTGCACGACTCTGTGGTCATTGAGTTGCGTTGGAGGACCTAGAGGAAATTCCTCGGTCCTCCAGTGTGATTCTATGATTTTTTTTTTGGTATTTTTTTTTTGTTTTTTTTTCGTGTCAGGAGCAACCGGAGTTGCTTCTGGAGTGAGAGAATTGGCCGTCTGCAAGGACGTTGCCCAGGGGACGCCCGGATGTTTTTGATGTTTTTACCATCCTTGTGGGAGGCTTCTCTCATGTCCCCGCATGGAGCTGGAGCTGATAGAGGGAGCTCATCCACACTCTCCCCAGGTGGGATTCGAACCTGGCAGCCTTCAGGTCAGCAACCCAACCTTCAAGTCACTTAGTCCACTACGCCATCTGGGGGCTCCTATTCTATGATCATAGAGTTGCACTGGAGGACCTAGATATGCATAGAGAGCTCTTCTCTAGGCCTTTGTGGGTTTTGCTTCGTTTTGGTCATAGAGTTGTGCTAGATCAGGCCTGGTGCAACTCAGGCCCTCCCTCCAGGTGTTTTGGACTTCAACTCCCACAATTCCCTCTTCTTCCTCTTCCAGACCCGGTGACCTACTACACGGCGCTCCACGTGGCGGTCCTGCGCAACCAGCCGGACATGGTGACGCTGCTGGTGCGGCACGGGGCGGACCTCAACCGCCGGGACCGGGTCAGTTTGGGGTTCGGGGGGGGGGGGCGGCTTCCCCATAGATCTCTCTTCTTATCAATACATCCAAACAGGTGCGCATGTGCGCATCAATGCCACTCCCACTGATGATGGATCTGGACCAAACTTGGCACACAGACCCCCAAGACCAACATAAAATAATGGAGGGATGGATTGGAGATGATGGGAGTTGTAGTGAGCCTGGATGATGGGAGTAATAGTCCACCCACAGCCAGAGCACACTGTGATTCCCACCAAAAACGGGTATGACTTAGGATTTAGTGGCACATGCATATTATGTAATACAATATAATAATAATAATAATAATAATAATAATAATAATAATAATAATAATAATAAAGATCTGCCCACTGCAAAAGGCCACCCTGCTGGGATCTGCGCACATCATCCGAAAATACATCACACAGTCCTAGACACTTGGGAAGTGCTCCACTTGTGATTTTGTGATATGAAATCCATCATGTCTATCTTGTTTGCTGTGTCATACAATAAAATAATAGTAATAGTAATAATAATAATAATAATAGTGTCCGATGTGTGATCCAATACAATAGCCAGCAGAGTGTCTGCTGAGGACTCATCTTGTTGTGTTTCAAATAATGGTAATAATAATAATAATAATAAAAAAGATCTGCCAACTGCAAAAGGCCACCCTACTGGGATCTGCGCGCATCATCCAAAAATACATCACACAGTCCTAGACACTTGGGAAGTGTTCGACTTGTGGTTTTGTGTCTTGTTTGCTGTGTCATATTAAAATAATAATAATAATATTAATACACTAATATAATTGTATATTTATGAGTATACTGTATTGCAATATTATTAGTAATACTACATGTATATGTAATATTACTAATGATATTGCAATACAGTATAATTATGCTATACTAATAATATAATGTATTGTATATACATATAATACTGATATTATAATGTACTACAATGTAATAATAATAATACACTATTATGACTGTATATTTGTATTACATGTAATATTACTAATAATATTGCAATACAGTATAATTATGGTATACTAATAATATAATATATTGTATATATATATAATATTGACATAATTAATACGATGTAATAATACACTATTATAATTGTATATTTAAATTACATGTAATATTACTAATAGTATTGCAATACAGTATACTCATTATGCAATACTAATATAATATATTGTATATACATATAATATTGATAATATTATAATGTAATACAATGTAATAATAATACACTATTATGATTGTATATTTATATTACATGTAATATTACTAATAATATTGCAATACAGTATACTCATCATGCTATACTAATAATATAATATATTGTATATACATATAATATTGACATAATTAATACAATGTAATAATACACTATAATAATTGTATATTCATATTACATGTAATATTATTAATAATATTGCAATACAGTATACTCCTACTATACTAATAATACGATATATTGTATATACATATAATATTGATATAATTAATACAATGTAATAATACACTATTGCAATACAGTATACTCATACTATACTAATAATATATATTGTATATATATATAATATTGATAATATTATAATGTACTACAATGTAATAATAATAATACACTGTTATGATTGTATACTTATATTACATGTACTATTACTAATAATATTACAATATAGTGTTACAGTACAATATAGCAATATATAATGCTTATATTGTGCTATACTAATAATATAATGTATATACATATAATATTGATAATATTATAATGTAATACAATAATAATACACTATTCTGATTGTGTATTTATATTACATGTAATATTACTAATAATATAACAATATAGTGTTACACACAATATACTAATATATAATGCTTAAATTGTGCCATGCTAACAATATAATATATTGTATGTAAATATAACTTGTAAGCCGCCCTGAGTCCCCTTCAGGGTGAGAAGGGCGAGATATAAATATTGCTAATAAATAAATAAAAATAAATAAATACCCAACAGGCCCAGCTTTGAATCCTGGCAGCGGGGTTGAATCCCAGCCTGATGGGAGTTGTAGTTCACCCACATACAGGTTTCCTACTAACGCTATGTAACAAAATTTTGGAAAAAAAGTACTGTTCCTGGTTTGAAAATGTTATTTCCTGTTCATACCACAAACTATGTTGAATGGGTCAAGATATTTATTGCAAAATTAAAACAAAATGTGCTATAGCAGGGTGTCCCTCCTGCAGACACAAAGGCAAGCGTAAGGTGAGGAATACTCCGAAGTAGTTTTGCCAAAAGTTTCATACGCTCTTCCCGTGTTTTTAATGATAGAACCCATTGGGAAATGACTCTTTTCCTCTCCTCTTTCAGATCCATGAAAGCAGCCCCCTGGACCTGGCCAGCGAAGAGGCCGAGCGCCTGCCCTGCCTGCAACGCCTCCTCGAACTCGGGGCCACCGTCAACGCCGCCGATAAACACGGTGCGAATTAGTAGTAGTAGTACTAGCTGTGCCTGGCCACGCGTTGCTGTGGCAAAGTGGTGGTGGTCTTGGTTAAAAATTGTTGTGTAATTTTTATTTGACGTTATTTGCAATTTTTTATTAATTTTATTGTAAGTTCTATTTTTATTTATTATATTTTATTATTTTCTTGTATTATTTTTAGTTATTTTCTGTTATTATAGTATTTTATTGTATTAATTTTTAGTGTTTTTTACTATTTTTTATTGGGTTGCTAGGAGACCAAGTTGGAGGAGCTTAGCCTTCTAACTGGCAGCAATTGGATAAAAGCAATTATTCCTCTCTCTCTCTAATTAGGACTTTATTTTTCTTTTCTTTTTGTTGTATCAACCTGGAGGCGTGGATGATGGGTTGTGTCGTCAAATTTCGAGGTTGGGGGGCCTGTAGTTTTGTTGGTCGCCATGATGCCATCACTCTTTTATATATATAGATTTCAGTGTCAGGCGAGGAATATTCCAAGGTTGTTTTGCCAATGTCTTCCAGTATGTCAATATTAATATTATTATCATTATTTGAAACACAACAAGATGGCTCCACAGCAGACCCTGTGCTGGCTGTTGTATTGGATCACACGCCGGACGCTTCCCAAGTGTCTAGGACTGTGTGATGTATCGGCGAATAATGTGTGCAGATCTGAGTAAGGTGGCCTTGTGCAGCTGACAGGTGGTAGTTTTGTCAGCGCCAATTGTTTTCAATTGCTGGCCAAGGTATTGGGACCACCTTGACTGGCTTGTGCCAGTCTTTTCAGTTCAATCTTTAAATCCTCATATCGTGTCAGCTTTTCCAGTTGCTGTTGTTGTTGCTATTATTGACACAACGACATAGTATGACACAGCAAACAAGATAGATATGCTGGATTTCATATCACAAAATCACAAGTTGGACACTTCCCAAGTGTTGTCGAAGGCTTTCATGGCCGGGTTCACAGGGTTGTTGTATGTCTTTCGGGTTGTGAGGTACCTCTGAGGATGCCTGCCATAGATGTGGGCGAAACGTCAGGAGAGAATACTTCTGGAACATGGCCACACAGCCCGAAAGACATACAACAACCCACTTCCCAAGTGTTTAGGACTATGTGATGCATTTTTGGCTGATGCACACAGATCCCAGTAAGGTGGCCTTTTGCACTTGGCAGATCGTAATTCTGTCAATGTCTATTGTTTCCAAATGCTGGCTGAGATCTTTTGGAATTATTATTATTATTATTACTGTGTTGTCGAAGGCTTTCATGGCTGGGATCACAGGGTTGTTGTATGTCTTTCGGGCTGTGTGACCATATTCCAGAAGTATTCTCTCCTGACGTTTCGCCCACATCTATGGCAGGCATCCTCAGATGGATAAACTAGGCAAGGAAGGTAAATATATATCTGTGGAGAGTCCAGGGTGTGACAAGAGTCTTTTGTCAGTTGGAAGCCAGCACTAATGTTTCAGTTAATCACCCTAATTAGCATTGGAAAGGTTTGTCTCTTGCCTGGGGGGCATCCTTTGTTCAGAGTCATTAGCCATCCCTGGGGCTCCTCTGTCCTCAGAGTGTTGCTTCTTATTTACTGTTTTGATTTTAGAGTTTTTTTTAATGTTGGTAGCCAGATTTTGTTCATTTTCATGGTTTCCTCCTTTCTGTTGAAGTTGTCCACATGCTTGTGGATTTCAATGGCTTCTCTGTGTAGTCGGACACAGAGAAGCCAATGTGTCATAACATATTATTATTATTATTATTATTATTATTATTATTATTATTATTATTATTATTATTATTATTATTCCTCCTCCTCCAGGGAAGACGGCTCTGCTCCATGCCTTGGCCAGCAGTGATGGCGTCCAGATCCACAATACAGAAAACATCCGCCTTTTGCTGGAAGGAGGTGAGCCTTTCCTCTTGAGCAGCCCTTTCCCCAAATTTGGAATATTATTTGGAAAATTTGGTGGAGGGCTAGGAGCCCGTGGAGGCCCTGGGTCTGACTGTGGTTGTGGTGTTTGTCGGCAGGCGCAGACCCTGGGGCCCGGACGCGCGAGGGGGACTCGGCCTTCAGCCCGCTGGTGCTGCTGCTGGGGGAGTCGGCCGGGAGCTCCCCCCAGGAGGCGGAGGCCACGCAGGGCTTTTGCTTCCGGGCGGCGCAGCTGCTGACGTGCCACGGGGCCGACCCCAGCGCCTGCCCGCCCGAGGCCTGCCTGACGCTGCTCTGCCTCAAGGGCTTCCGGCAACACTTCCGCCTCCTGCGCCTGCTGATGGAGTCGGGGGCCGCCCCCCACTGCTCCCTCCACGGGCCCTCCTGCTGGTCCGGCTTCGGGGTGCTCCTCCAGCAACTGGACCAGGACGGGAGCCACAGCGACGACCACCTCCGCAAAGCCCAGGCCGCCCTGGAGCTCATGTTGGCCAGCGCCCCCGTCGTCTGGCTCCCGGAGAGCTTGGAGGCCGACTTGAGTGGGGGGCGCTTCCGCGGGGAGGGGCTCCAGGCGCTGGTGGGCCGCCTGCGGCCGCTGCAACACTCCCCGGCCCCACTCAAGCACCTCTGCCGGGTCTCCGTCCGGCGGCGCCTCCAGCCCTGGCCTCTGGACACCAAGGTCCAGGCTCTGCCGCTGCCCGCGCGGCTCAAGAGGTTCCTCCTCCTGGACCAGGAGGGAGAGGCCGACCACCCAGGGACCCTGGATAGCGTCAGAGTATTTGCAGCGCAGCCGTAGTTGGGTGGAAGCAGTGGAGCACAGAACGAAGAGACACTTGGCGACGTTGGTAAAACTATTTACAAAGTTTTTCTGTATCAACACAAACAGACTACAGAGAAACACAGGACTTGATCTCTAGGCAGGCAGAACCCGACTGAACGAGACACAATCAGTATGCACACACACTTGTGTCTGGATACTCCCTAGTTCCAGCCACACATCACGGTCCTCATAGCTTCTTAGCAATTAATTCTTTCCACACGATGGTACATTTTGGGTAATGCAATCAGTTGCAACACAAGCAAGATACACATTGCATTTAAACACTATCGATACACAAATCCCACATTCACAGATATCTCGTACAGACCGAGTGGCTGTCTGCTTGCGCTTTCCGGGAGGCCTTGACCAGCCCCAGCTCTTCACTTACAGGGTCAAGGCCTCCTTTCGGAGACAACAACTTTGCAACCAAACCAACCATTATTTGCCATAAGTTCTTTGGTGGAGCCAAAGCCCCATTGGAACTTGGTTAGGCCATTCAAAATTAAGCCTTGTCCCCCGTTCAGATGATTTTCATTTGAATATTTTTTATATAAAATAGAGCCCAATAATAGCAATACAGTAGAGTCTCACTTATCCAACGTTCTGGATTATCCAACACATTTTTGTAGTCGATGTTTTCAATACATCGTGATATTTTGGTGCTAAATTCGTACATACAGTAATTGCTACATAGCATTACTGTGTATTGAACTCCTTTTTCTGTCAAATTTGTTGTATAACATTGTTTTGGTGCTTAATTTGTAAAATCATAACCTAATTTGATGTTTAATAGGCTTCTCCTTAATCTCTCCTTAGTATCCAACATATTTGCTTATCCAACATTCTGCCGGCCTGTTCACGTTGGATAAGCGTGATATTGATATTATTGGGCTCTATTTTATATACAAAAATATTCAAATGAAAATATTGTGCCAATACTGGGACGTCAAGTGGCCTTATTTTCCAAACGTGGACGTCTCCTTGTTTTTATATTATTGTCAGCGAAGAACTCTAGTCCCAGTGATGCAGAAGTTGAAGGAAGGAAAGGTCTTTCCGGTGGGGTGGTTGTGTGTTTTCTGGACTGTGTGGCCATGTTCCAGAAGCATTCTCTCCTGACGTTTCGCCCACATCTATGGCAGGCATCCTCAGAGGTTGGGAGGTACCTCCCAACCTCTGAGGATGCCTGCCATAGATGTGGGCGAAACGTCAGGAGAGAATGCTTCTGGAACATGGCCACACAGTCCAGAAAACACAACAAACCTGTCAAACCTTTCAGGTGGGCTTGTCCCGCTTTCCAAGTCAGTCCACGTTCTCTTTTGCATCTCTTTTCCGGTGCACTTGAACCGTCTTGAAATCACGATGGGAATAAAAGAGACCTGGTCACCTTTGTCGGGGTTCTTACAACAGGTGGGAGGCGTGTTATATGGGGGGAAATACGCATCTATGGGGGAAAGGGTTCATTGCCTTTGTATCATGCTGTTAGGAATGTATATGGTTCAGGGTCCATACGGGTCTATGGGCGAAAGGGTTCAATGTCTTTGTATCATGTTGTTAGGGATTTATGTGGTTCAGGGTCCAATGGTGTAGAGTTGTACATCTCTCTCTGCCAAGAAAGGTGTTTAATGTTTTCCTTTCAGGAAGAGAAGCGACAGACAGAAGCCGAACTTTGCACCAGGTAAGGAGCCACGTTTTAGCTGCTTCTCTAAAAAAGTTGGACTTTTCTTGGGTGTTTTTCTCTTTGGACAGAAACGATAGCCCTCCACATGTATTTCTTCTTGGACACTTTCAGGCTGTCTTCTCTTGCGGAGAACAGAATACCAGCAGTCGAAGGTTCAGTTGTAAATCCAACGGCATTTAAGCTTTATTTACAAAACTGTATACAGTAAGAGTCATTTGCCATAAGTCCCAGACACATGGCAGTGTCTCCTCGGCTACGGAGCAAATACATTCTCAGTCCTTCCTCAGTGAAACGCTCACGCTAAACCTCGTCTGTGGAGTTCGGCGTGAGCGTTTTACTGAGGAAGGACTGAGAATGTATTTGCTTATGGCTAATGACTCTTACTGTATATAGTTTTGTAAATAAAGCTTAAGTGCCGTTGGATTTACAACTGAACCTTCGACTGCTGGTATTCTGTTCTCCGCAAGAGAAGACAGTCTGGAGAAGAAGGGGGCGGTGAGACGAGGTTGATGATTTTGGAATCCACTCTGCACCCCATCATCCCCCTGACATTTCTGTCCACTGAGGACAGACCCATTTCTCAGTGGACAGAAACGCAATTGGACGTATGTGGATTCTCTCTGCACAGGAAAAAGTCAGTAGCTAGAAATGCATTGGGACTTTTATCGCTTCTTTCCAAAGAGGGAAAAACTCGTTTGGAGGAAAGAAGTTCAGTTAAGACTTCTGTCACTACTTTCTCCACAAAGGAAAAAGTTGGGACAGAAGCCGAGACAAAGAGATGGACACCCGACTGTGTCTGTCCACCGAGAA
Source organism: Anolis carolinensis (assembly GCF_035594765.1). Classification (NCBI taxonomy): domain Eukaryota; kingdom Metazoa; phylum Chordata; class Lepidosauria; order Squamata; family Anolidae; genus Anolis; species Anolis carolinensis. The sequence continues at coordinate 13,494,205 of NW_026943818.1, forward strand.
TGAAAATGGACTCCTTTCTCATTCTCGGTGGACAGAGACACAGTTGGGTGTCCGTGTCCGTCTCATGTCCATTCAGAAGGGGGTCCAGTCTTTTCCTCTGCAGAGAGAAATAAGAAGGTGGACTTGGTCAAGGATGGAGCCAGGTTGTAGCCACTTCTCCAAAGAGGGAAAAGTCGGACTTCTTTCTCGGACATTTTCCTCTTTGGATGGAAGTGATAGCAGTCCCAAAGTATTTCTGTCCACTGAGAAAGGAGTCAATTTTTGTTCTCGTCGTCCACAGAGACAGACAGGTGTCCATCCAAGAAGTCTGACTCTTTCCTCTTTGGAGAGAAGCAACGGAATACTTCTGGGACAAAACACACAACAGCCCTGGGATCCCGGCCATGAAGGTCTTACACATGGGAGTTGGACTCTTGGTGTCCTTTTCCGTTGGGCTTCTGTCGCTTCTCTCCAAAGAGGAAACGGTCGGGCTCCTTTCTCTGCACAAATGAGGATTTCCGTCACAAACACACGAAACATACCGACACAAAACCCTGCAAACTCATAAGTATATATTTGACCAAACAACAAAAAAGGCAAACAGTAGCAGCAGCGGCTGGTGTTCAATGTTTACTTCCTCATCTCGGCCTAAACCGTCCTGGCAGATGTCCGGACTGCCTCAAAGTCTGTTCCTGGGGGTGTCTGTCCTGGGCCTTCTCACCTCATGGCCAGGGTGTGGACGTGGTAGATCTCGTCGGGGAAGCCCTGCTGCTGCTCCTGGGCCAGGAGGCGCAGTCCGGCCCGGCGCACCAGGCCCAGCACCACGTCCAGGCCGCGGCACACGCTGCTGTCCACGTCGTCCAGCACCACCCCCTCCTGCGCCATGTTGTCCTTGATGACGATGAGGCCGTTGGGGCGCAGGCCCTGCCGACAGCGCTTCAGGAAGGCCGTCAGGTGCTCGTCCGTCAGGTGGCCTGGGGTCAAAGGGCACGGGGGGGGTATATATATATGTATAAATATGTGTATATATATAAATTTATTTTACCTACATACATTAAACAGTATATGCTTTATATGTGCAGTGTGTGTGTGTGTGTGTATAGTTTGAGAGTTATCCAGAAAGTAGATTACATTTTATATATAACACACTGTATATATAACAATGTATATATGTACTATATATATAACAAAACGTATATGCACACACACTATACCGGGTGTTTGGAAAAGAACTCCCTAGTCACCATTCATTTATACTTAAACTAGGGAGTTCTTTTTCAAACACCCTGTATAGTGTGTGTGCATATACGTTTTGTTATATATATAGTACATATACAGTGTTATATATACAGTGTGTTATGCAGTATCTCATATGGTACACACATATATAGTGTATGATATAAATACATCATATGTGCAGTGCATATTACATATACAGTACAGACATGCAGTATGTTACTTATACGTTATATGCAGTTTGTTATATATACCGTACATATATATATATATATATATATATATATATATATATATATATATATGGAGATGAGCGCCAACCCCCAGAGTCGGTCACGACTGGACTTATCGTCAGGGGAAAACCTTTACCTATATATACGTGCATTGCATATTATATATACAATATCTATGTGTGTATATATGAAGTGCAAGTTTTATATACAGTACATATATATATATATATATGGTAAAGGTTTTCCCCTGATGTTAAGTCCAGACGATAAGTTAAGACGTTAAGTGAGACTCTACTGTATATGCAGTGTCTCGTATACAGTACACACATATATAATGTAGTGTATGTTATATAGTATATTATAAACATATGTGCAGTGTATATTATACATTACACACATATGCAGTATATGTTATATATACATTGTATCTGCAGTTTGTTATATATACCACATGCATATTGTGTTATGTATGTGTATGAAGTGTATGTTTTATATACAGTACGTATGTATTATATGGTGTATATATATTGTATATACATATATGAAATATATATGTTGTATATACATTATATGTGCAGTGTTATATAATAGTACAAGTGTGTGCAGTATCTGATATACATACAGTATATATTATATATATGTTATACATAGCATCTGATGCAGTGATATATATAGTACATATACATTGTTATATATACAGTGTGTTATATATGCAGTGTCTCATATGGTACACACATATATAGTGTATGATATAACTACGCCATATGTGCAGTGCATATTATATCTGCAGTTTGTTATATATACCATATGCATATTATATATGTATGTGTATGAAGTGTATGTTTTATATACAGTACGTATATATTATATGGTGTATATATATTGTGTATACATATATGAAATATATATGTTGTATGTACATTATATGTGCAGTGTTATATAATAGTACAAGTGTGTGCCGTATCTGATATACATACAGTATATATTATATATATGTTATACATAGTGTCTGATGCAGTGATATATATAGTACATATATATACATTATATGCAAAAGTAGGTAAAGGTTTCCCCTGATGTTAAGTCCAGTCGTGACCGACTCTGGGGGTTGGTGCTCATCTCCATTTCTAAGCTGAAGAGCCGGCGTTGTCCTTAGACTCCTTCAAGGTCATGTGGCCATAGGCATGACTGCATGGAGCGCAGTTACCTTCTCGCCGGAGCAGTACCTATTGATCTACTCACATTGGCATGTTTTCAAACTGCCAGGTTGGAAGGAGCTGGAGCTAACAGCGGGCACTCACTCCGCTCCCTGGATTCGAACCTGGGACCTTTCGGTCTGCAAGTTGAGCAGCTCAGCGCTTTAACACACTTTGCCAGCGGGGCTCCTTATATAACATATACTGCATGTAATATATATTCTGTAATAGGCAGTGTTATACAGCGTGTTTGAAAAAGAACTCCCAAGTGTTAAGTATAAATGAATGGTGACTAGGGAGTTCTTTTTCAAACACCCTGTATAGTGTGTGTGCATATAAGTTTTGTTATATATAGTACATATACATTGTTATATATGCAGTGTCTCATATGGTACACACATATATAGTGTATGATATAAATACGTCATATGTGCAGTGCATATTATATATACAGTACAGACATGCAGTATGTTACTTATACATTATATGCAGTTTGTTATATATACCGTACATACATATATACATATACATATATATATATATGTGTGTGTGTGTGTGTGTGTGTGTGGATGGAGATGAGCGCAACCCCCAGAGTCGGTCACGACTGGACTTATCGTCAGGGGAAAACCTTTACCTATATATACGTTATATGTGCAGTGCCTATTATATATACAATATCTATGTGTATATATATGAAGTGTAAGTTTTATATACAGTACATATATATATATGTACAGTACATATACATATACATATACATATACATATACATACATACATATATATATATATATATATATGGTAAAGGTTTTCCCCTGACGTTAAGTCCAGACGATAAGTTAAGACGTTAAGTGAGACTCTACTGTATATGCAGTGTCTCATATACAGTACACACATATATAATGTAGTGTATGTTATATATAGTATATTAAATACATATGTGCAGTGTATATTATACATTACACACATATGCAGTATGTGTTATATATACATTATATCTGCAGTTTGTTATATATACCATAGGCATATTATGTGTTATGTATGTATATGAAGTGTATGTTTTATATACAGTACGTATATATTATATGGTGTATATATGTTGTATATACATTATATGTGCAGTGTTATATAATAGTACAAGTATGTGCCGTATCTGATATACATACAGTATATATTATATATATGTTATACATAGTGTCTGATGCAGTGATATATATAGTACATATATATACATTATATGCAAAAGTAGGTAAAGGTTTTCCCCTGACGTTAAGTCCAGTCATGTCCGACTCTGGGCGTTGGTGCTCATCTCCATTTCTAAGCCGAAGAGCCGGCGTTGTCCGTAGACACCTCCAAGGTCATGTGGCCATAGGCATGACTGCATGGAGCGCCAATGTTACCTTCCCGCCGGAGCAGTACCTATTCCTCTACTCACATTTGTATGTTTTCGAACTGCTAGGTTGGCAGGAGCTGGAGCAACAGCAGGTGCTCATTCTGCTCCCGGGATTTGAACCTGGGACCTTCGGTCTGCAAGTTCAGCAGCTCAGCCCTTTAACACATTGGGGCTCCATATATGGTGTGTGTGCATATACAGTATATATATAGTATACACAGAAATGAAATGTGTTGTATATACATTATATGTGCAGTATCTGTTATATATACTGTACATATGTGTGCAATATCTGTTATACATGCAGTATATATGTAGTGTATATATGCAGTGTCTGATATATACAGTATATATATGCATTATATGTGCAGTGTGTGTATATATGGTATATATGTGATATATACATAATATATACAGTATATGTACATTCTATACAGTGTGCTATACATACAGTACATACATTATACAGTATATAGTATCTATAATACATATACATTATATATGTTACTAGCTGTGCCCGGCCACACGTTGCTGTGGCTAGGACTTTATTTATCTTTTCTTTTTGTTGTATGAATGTAGAGGCGTGGATGAGAGGTTGTGCTGTCAATTTTCGAGGTTGTGGGGCGTTTAGTTTAGTTGTTTTGTCCGGTGCCGTGATCCCATTACCCTTTTATATATATAGACTAGCTGTGCCCGGCCACGCGTTGCTGTGGCTAGGACTTAATTTTTCTTTTCTTTTTGTTGTATGAACGTAGAGTCGTGGATGAGAGGTTGTGTTGTCAATTTTCGAGGTTGTGGGGCGTTTAATTTAAGTTGTTTTGTCCAGTGCCGTGATTCCATTGCCCTTTTATATATATAGATAGGTACATTGGACGGGAGGTGGGCCCTAGAGGCCAATCCTTGATACACTGGAGAGGATTTCCGTCTGGAGACGTGGCTCTCTCTCTCTGCCTCTGGCCAACGTCCCCCTGAATCCCGCCCTGCCAAGGCCCAAGTGGGTGTGTGTGAGTGTGAGTGTGAGTGCCTCCTCACCAATGACCCACTGGATCCAGATGAGGTCGTAGGCGCCGGGCTCGGGGCTGAAGTCCTGGAGGCCGCAGCAGAAGAAGTTCCGGACGCGGCGGGCGTCCTCCCCCAGGAAGGCCCGGGCCTGGTCCAGGAAGCCCTCCGTCACGTCCACCAGGTCCACCGCCCGGAAGAGCGGCAGCAGCAGCCGCTTGGAGATCCGGCCAATGCCCGCCCCACAGTCCAGCGCCAGGGAGGTCCCCGTCCGGGTCGGACCCTCCTGCAACCAGATGGGAGTGGCCACCTCAATATGATCATCATGCTAGAGTGGCCACCTGAATCATCATTATCATATATATTCTATAGTCAATGTCCACCTAAATGTCAATAATACTTTTCTAGAGTCATGGTCTGCCTGAGTAATAATAGTAATATTCTATAGTCAATGTCCACCCAAAGAAGAGTATCTGTAGTCAATGTCCACCTAAATGTCAATGGTCTGCCTGAGTAATAATAGTAACATTCTATAGTCAATGTAAATAATAATAAAACTATTCTATAGTCAATGTCCACCCAAAGAAGAAGAGTATCATCTGTAGTCAATGTCCATCTGAATAAAAATATTCACCTGAATAATGATTATAAATGTCCACCTAAATGTCAATAATATTTTTCTAGAGTCATGGTCTGCCTTTACATTCTATAGTCAATGTAAATAATAATAAAACCCTTCTATAGTCAATGTCCACCCAAAGAAGAAGAGTATCATCTGTAGTCAATGTCCACCTGAATAATAGTAATATTCTATAGTCAATGTCCACCTGAATAATAATTATAATTCTAGTCAATGTCCACCTAAATGTCAATAATACTTTTCTAGAGACATGGTCTGCCTGAGTAATAATAGTAACATTCTATAGTCAATGTAAATAATAATAAAACCATTCTATAGTCAATGTCCACCCAAAGAAGAAGAGTATCATCTGTAGTCAATGTCCACCTGAATAATAATAATATTCTACAGTCAATGTTCACCTGAATAATAATAATATTCTGTAATCAATGTCCACCTGAATAATAATATTCTAGGCGTCAATGTCCATCTGAATAATAATTATAATATAGAGTCTAATTCTATAGTCAATGTCCACCTGAATAATAATAATTCTATAGTCAATGTCCACCTAAATGAAAATAATAATACTATCCTAGAGTCACTGTCCACCTAAATAATATCCCTCTAGAGCAGGCATGGGCCAGGCTGTTAGGAATTGTGGGAGTTGAAGTCCAAAATGCCTGGAGAGCCGAAGTTGGCCCAGGCCTGCTCTAGAGTCAATGTCTACCTGAATAATAATAATAATAATAATAATAATAATAATAATAATAATAATAGATTTGGAAGAGACCATATGGGCCATCTAGTCCAACCCCCTGCCATGCAGGAAAAGCACAATAAATGCCATTCTATAGTCAATATCTACCTGCATTATTATTATTATTATTATTATTATTATTATTATTATTATTATTATTATTATTATTATTATTCATGGTGCTGTTTGTATAATTTTATCTCGTGGTTCATCTCAAAAAAAGACCCCAAAAAGGTGATGGGGGGGGGGTGCTCACCTTGAGGAAGCGGAGGAGGAAGGCCCTGGAGCTGGCGATGTCCAGGCTGGAGATGTGGCCGTAGCCGCCCAGCATGCCGTCCACGGTGGCCGGGACCGCCTTCCAATACCGCTCCGCCTTTGAGTAGAACTCCGACTCGTCCTCCACCGCCTCCTTCGCCATGGCTGCCTTCGCCCCAAAGTCAGGAAGAGAAATGAATGAATAAATAAGGGGGAGAGAAAGTAAGGAAATAATAATAATTAGGAAACCGACGAAACCATTGATCATATCCTCAGCTGTTGCACAGACTGACTACAAACAGAGGCACAACTATGTGGCCCAAATGATTCATTGGAACTTATGCCTCAAGTAAAGAACTGGTGGGATCACAAACCTGCAAAAGTCTTGGAAAATGAGCACGCAAAGACACTGTGGGACTTCCGAATCCAGACTGACAAAGTTCTGGAACACAACACACCAGACATCACAGTTGTGGAAAAGAAAAAGGTTTGGATCATTGATGTTGCCATCCCAGGTGACAGTCGCATTGACGAAAAACAACAGGAAAAACTCAGCCGCTCTCAGGACCTCAAAATTGAACTTCAAAGACTCTGGCAGAAACCAGTGCAGGTGGTCCCGGTGGTGATGGGCACATTGGGTGCCGTGCCAAAAGATCTCAGCCGGCATTTGGAAACAACAGACATTGACAAAATCACGATCTGCCAACTGCAAAAGGCCACCTTACTGGGATCTGCACGCATCATCCGAAAATACATCACACAGTCCTAGACACTTGGGAAGTGTTCGACTTGTGGTTTTGTGATACGAAATCCAGCATATCTATCTAGTTTGCTGTGTCATAATAAAATAATAATAGTAATAATAATAATAATAATACATCACACAGTCCTAGACACTTGGGAAGTGTTCGACTTGTGGTTTTGTGATATGAAATCCAGCATGTCTATCTTGTTTGATGTGTCATTCAATAAAATAATAATAATAATAATAATAATAATAATAATAATAATAATAATAATAATAATAATACATCACACATTCCTAGACACTTGGGAAGTGTTCGACTTGTGGTTTTGTGAAACGAAACCCAGCATATCTATCTTGTTTGCTGTGTCATAATAAAATAATAATAATAATTATTATTATCATTTCTATCCCGCCTCCTCTCCCCGGAGGAACTCGGGGCGGCTTATAACAAAACAAATACAATAATTAATACCACACAGACAATAATCACATATCGATCAATAAAAACAAAATAGCAAAATAATGTAAACATAAATAAATAAACCATTTGAAAGACTCCAAGGCCCTCTAAATTATATAATCTATATAGTGCATATAAGTGTATATATGTGCTGTATATATAATGTGCTACATATATGTATATATCCTGCATATATAACCTATAAAGATAAAGGTTTTCTCCTGACGTTAAGTCCCGTCGTGACCGACTCTGGGGGTTGGTGCTCATCTCCATTTCTAAGCCCAAGAGCCGGCGTTGTCCATAGACACCTCCAAGGTCATGTGGCCGCCGGCATGACTGCATGGAGCGCCGTTACCTTCCCGCCGGAGCAGCACCTATTGATCTACTCACACTGGCATGTTTTGGAACTGCTAGGTTGGCAGGAGCTGGGGCTAACAGCAGGCACTCATTCTGCTCCCGGAATTTGAACCTGGGACCGTTTGGTCCGCAAGTTCAGCAGCTCAGTGCTTTAACACACTGTGCCACCATATAACCTATATGCTGCATATATAGTGTGTATATCTGTACTGTATATATATAACATAACGGTACATATAATGTATATATAACCCATATAGTGCATATAGAATGTGTGTGTATATATATATGTATATACATTGTATATATAACTTGCACTGCACATAATATATGTATATATGTATTATACATATAAAATACACTATATATATATAATGTATATATACACCACATGTGATACATATAAAACCTATATACAGTAGTGTGTGTATGTATATATGTATCTATATATATATATATGTGTGTGTGTGTGTATACACACACACACACACACACACACACACACACGGGTTATATATACATATATATATACATTGTATATATAACTTGCACTGCACATAATATATGTATATATGTATTATACATATAAAATACACTATATATATATATAATGTATATATACACCACATGTGATACATATAAAACCTATATACAGTAGTGTGTGTATGTATATATGTATCTATATATATATGTGTGTGTGTGTGTGTGTGTATATACACACACACACACACACACACACGGGTTATATATACATATATATATACATTGTATATATAACTTACACTGCAC
>NW_026943818.1:13505728-13540728 GCF_035594765.1 Anolis carolinensis
GGGGAAATGGCTTTGAGCCTAAGATAAAAAAAGGTGGCTTATACATTTTATAATATAATAATAATAATAATAATAATAAAGAATAATAATAATTCAGTATAACAGCTTTAATGGGGGAAATGGCTTTGAGCCTAAGATAAAAAAGTGGCTTATACATTTTATAATATAATAATAATAATAATAATAATAATAATAATAATAATAATATACAATAATAATTCAGTATAACAGCCTGAATGGGGGAAATGGCTTTGAGCCTAAGATTAAAAAGTGGCCTATACATTTTATGCTAATAATAAATATAATAAATAATATAATAATAATAATTCAGGATAACAGCTTTAATTGGGGAAATGGCTTTGAGCCTAAGATAAGAAAAGTGGCTTATACATTTTGTAATATAATAATAATAATAATATAATAGAATAATAATAATTCAGGATAACAGCTTTAATGGGGGAAATGGCTTTGAGCCTAAGATAAGAAAAGTGGCTTATACATTTTATACTAATAATAATAAATATATATAATAAATTACAGAATAATATAATATAATAATAAATAGAATAATAATAATTCAGGATAAATGCTTTAATGGGGGAAATGGCTTTGAGCCTAAGATAAAAAAGGGGCTTATACATTTTATAATACAACAATAATAATAATAATAATATAATAGAATAATAATAATTCAGTATAACAGCTTTAATGGGGGAAATGGCTTTGAGCCTAAGATAATACATTTTATAATATAATAATAATAATAATAATAATAAATAGAATAATAAGTCAGGATAACAGCTTTAATGGGGGAAATGGCTTTGAGCCTAAGATAAAAAGTGGCTTATACATTTTATAATACAATAATAATAATAATAATAATAATAGAATAGAATAATAATAATTCAGTATAACAGCTTTAATGGGGGAAATGGCTTTGAGCCTAAGATAAAAAGTGGCTTATACATTTTATAATACAATAATAATAATAATAATAATAATAGAATAGAATAATAATAATTCAGTATAACAGCTTTAATGGGGGGAAATGGCTTTGAGCCTAAGATAAAAAGTGGCTTATACATTTTGTAATATAATAATAATAATAATAATATAATAGAATAATAATAATTCAGGATAACAGCTTTAATGGGGGAAATGGCTTTGAGCCTAAGATAATACATTTTATAATATAATAATAATAATAATAATAAATAGAATAATAATTCAGGATAACAGCTTTCATGGGGGAAATGGCTTTGAGCCTAAGATTAAAAAGTGGCTTATACATTTTATAATACAATAATAATAATAATATAATAGAATAATAATAATTCAGTATAACAGCTTTAATGGGGGAAATGGCTTTGAGCCTAAGATTAAAAAGTGGCTTATACATTTTATAATACAATAATAATAATAATATAATAGAATAATAATAATTCAGTATAACAGCTTTAATGGGGGAAATGGCTTTGAGCCTAAGATAATACATTTTATAATATAATAATAATAATAATAATAATAATAATAATAATAATAATAATAAATAGAATAATAATTCAGGATAAACGCTTTAATGGGGGAAATGGCTTTGAGCCTAAGATTAAAAAGTGGCTTATACATTTTATAATACAATAATAATAATAATAATAAATATTATAATCCTATGCAAATGCCAGGCTTTCCTGGGAAGAGAAGGCAAAACTACAACTCCCACCTTCCTTGTTCACACGGAGCCTTGGGAGTTGAATGCGGGGGTGCCTATTAAAAGTCGGGGGGAAGAGAAGGTGTTCTAACCGGGTTTTCTGGGCTGCAAACCGGAGTGACCCCGGATCCCAGCGTGTGGACTCACCCGGATCGAAGGCGAAAGAGAGCCCGCAGCTGCTGCCGCCTTGGCCCCGCCCTCCCACGTGGGGAGACGGCGAGGGGGCGGGGCTTCCCTTGGCCACGCCCACTCCCGGATGCGGAAATGCAATGTTGTGGATCTTTTGGTCTATACAATACATACATAATCTTCAAATAGAACTCTATTCTTAATTGCAGCATATAGATTTAGTTTTGCATTTAAATATACCTTTATTATTATTATTACTGCAAGTTTTGCCTTATTATTATTATTATTGCAATATATTCATTCTCCATTTAAATCTTATTATTAATTGCACTATTTTGATTTTGGTGTATTCAATGAAATATATATTTTCTGCAATATATATATATATATACACACACATATTATTAGACAATTGATTGCAATATATTGTTTTTGCATGTAAATACTGTACCTTATATTCAATGAAATATATATTTTCTGCAATATATATATATATATACACACACATATTATTAGACAATTGATTGCAATATATTGTTTTTGCATGTAAATACTGTACCTTATATTCAATGAAATATATATTTTCTGCAATATATATATATATATATACACACACATATTATTAGACTATTGATTGCAATATATTGTTTTTGCATGTAAATACTGTACCTTATATTCAATGAAATATATATTTTCTGCAATATATATATATATATATATATATATACACACACATATTATTAGACTATTGATTGCAATATATTGTTTTTGCATGTAAATACTGTACCTTATATTCAATGAAATATATATTTTCTGCAATATATATATATATATACACACACACATATTATTAGACTATTGATTGCAATATATTGTTTTTGCATGTAAATACTGTACCTTATATTCAATGAAATATATATTTTCTGCAATATATATATATATATATATACACACACATATTATTAGACTATTGATTGCAATATATTGTTTTTGCATGTAAATACTGTACCTTATATTCAATGAAATATATATTTTCTGCAATATATATATATATATATACACACACATATTATTAGACTATTGATTGCAATATATTGTTTTTGCATTTAAATATACTTCTATTATTATTAATAGTAATATATTGATTTTGAGTTTAAATATAACTACAGTACATACATATTTTCAAATATAACTATTTTTAATTGCAGCATATAGATTTTGATTTGCATTTAAATATACCTTTATTATTATTATTATTATTATTTTTGCAATATATTCATTCTCCATTTAAATCTTATTATTAATGGCACTATTTTGATTTTGGTGTATTCAATGAAATATATATTTTCTGCAATATATATATATATATATATATATACACACATATATATGCATATTATTAGACTGAGTATTGATTGCAATATATTGTTTTTGCATGTAAATATTGTACCTTTATTATTATTACAATATATTCATTCTCCATTTAAATCTATTATTATTAATTGCACTATTTTGATTTTGGTGTATTCAAATAAATATATATTTTCTGCAATATATATATATACACACACACGCATATATATATGCATACTATTAGACTGAGTATTGATTGCAATATATTGTTTTTGCATGTAAATATACTATTACTATTAATAGCAATATATTGATTTTGAGTTTAAATATAACTACAGTACATACATATCTTCAAATATAACTCTATTCTTAATTGCAGCATATAGATTTAGTTTTGCATTTAAATATACCTTTATTATTATTATTACTGCAATATATTCATTCTCCATTTGAATCTATTATTATTAATTGCACTATTTTGATTTTGTGTATTCAATTAAATATATATTTTATGCAACACACACACACATATATATATGCATATTATTAGACTGATTATTGATTGCAATATATTGATGTTTTTGCATGTAAATATACTTTTATTATTATTAATAGCAGCATATTGATTTTGAGTTTAAATATAACTATTATTATTTATTACAGTACCTTGTTTTGTGACTTTCAATATACTTTCTTTTTGCAATATATATACATCTACACATACAGTAGAGTCTCACTTATACAACACTCGCTTATCCAACATTCTGGATTATTCAACACATTTTTGTAGTCAATGTTTACAATACATATATATATATATATATATATATATATATATATATATATATATGCATATTATTAGACTGAGTATTGATTGCAATATATTGTTTTTGCATGTAAATATACTTCTATTATTATTCATAGCAACATATTGATTTTGAGTTTAAATATAACTACAGTAGAGTCTCACTTATCCAATGTTCTGGATTATCCAAGCCATTTTTGTAGTCAATGTTTTCAATACATCATGATATTTTGGTGCTAAATTCGTAAATACAGTCATTACTACATAGTGTTACTGTGTATTGAACTACCTTTCCTGTCAAATTTGTTGTATAACATGTTTTGGTGCTTAACTTGTAAAATCATAACCTAATTTGATGTTTAATAGGCTTTTCCTTAATGCCTCCTTATTATCCAACATATTCGCTTATCCGACATTCTGCTGGCCCATATACAACAAATTTGACAGAAAAAGTAGTTCAATACGCAGTAATGCTATATAGCTGTATTTAGGAATTTAGCACCAAAATATCACGATGTATTGAAAACATTGACTACAAAAATGCCTTGGATAATCCAGAACCTTGGATAAGCGAATGTTGGACTCTGCATGCCAGGTTTGGTCCCATTCCATCTTTGACGGAGTTCACGATTCTCATTGATTACAGGTGAACTATACATCCCAGTACCTACAACTTCAAAATGTCCAGGCCAATCCCCCTCAAAACCCACCAGTATTTAAATGTGGGTTGATTGAGTCTGCATGCCAAGTTTGGTCCAGATCCAGCGTTGTTTGGGCTCATAGTACGCCCTGGATGTAGGTGAACTACACAAAGACCTGCAATATTGTTCTTGTTCATGGGGGTTCTGTGGCAAGTGAGTTCCAGGCCCATCGTTGGTGGAGTCCAGAGTGTACTTAGACTGCAGGGGAAACTATACATCCCAGTCCCTACAACTCCTATAAACCACGGTGAATCCTCCCCAAACCTCTCCAGTATCTTCAGAAAAGAATAGGAAAGGGTTAAGGGAGAGGCAGTGGGCGGGGCCATGCAAATTCCACTCCAGTGGCAGCTGTATTACCCTGGGAGTTCTAGTTTGGCAAAGCCCCATCCCTCCTTGGGCAGAGGAAGCCCACTGGGCCGGGAGGGACTACAAAGCCCATCATTACCTTGAGCAGAGAGATGGTTGGCCGGTCTGTTAACCACAGAAATGCGGTTCCGTTCCCTCGACAACAACGGAACTCTGGCTCCGGGTTCAAGAGCCAATCGCGGCCTTTCCTATGGCAACGGTGGTCATCCTGTAATAATAATAACCATAATAATGTTAATAATAATGTTGATGGCAATGATGAATTTACTGACTTTTGTTATAATACTACTAGCTGTGCCCGGCCACGCGTTGCTGTTGTGTTGTCTGGTGGTGTTGGTGAGAAATTGTTGAGGTCGTGGTGGTATTGAATGTCTGTTGTATGGCTGTCTTTATGTTTAGTATGCACACTGAAGTGGATTATATGGCAGTGTGGAGTCAAGATAATCCAGTTCAAAGCAGATAATATAAGATTCTAAATGGGTTATATAGCTGTGTGGAAGGGCCTTGAGTCTACACTGCCATATAATCCAGTTAAAATCTGATAATCTGTGGAAGAGGCCTAAGTGAGGCCTAACTCTGCCTGTCCCCTGGGCTGAGTAGGTTGCTAGGAGACCAAGTGGGCGGCATATAAAAATTCAATTATTATTATTATTAATAATAATAATAATAATAATAAGGAACAAGAGGGGAAAAATTAGGGTTTCCCCATTTAAATAAAAACCCCAAACTCCCTATCTTGCAGTACCCCTCGGCGCCCACAAGGGGGCAGCATTGCATTTCCTATCTGCTCCTTTGGATTCAGGCATTTCCAGCTGCTCAAGTTGGCTCCTTTCTTTTGTTAATATAGATTGGAAAAACTCCTATTTTTATAATATTTTGGTTTTCCAACTCCTGCATGAACTAAGCTTCCCTTTTCAGGCAGAGAAAGGAAAGGTTTAAGAGAGAGAAAAAGAAAAAAAAGAAGGAGCAAAATATTATGGCCCCTAATAATAAATCCTTGGCCGTCCCAATGTTTCAGGTGCTTATTATTATTATTATTATTATTATTATTATTATTATTATTATTATTATTATTATTATTATTATTATTATTATTATTGTATGACACAGCAAACAAGATAGATATGTTGGATTTCGTATCACAAGTCGAACACTTCCCAAGTGTCTAGGACTGTGTGATGTATTTTCGGATGATGTGTGCAGATCCCAGTCGGGTGGCCTTTTGCAGTTGGCAGATTGTATTGTTACTATTATTATTATTATTATTATTATTATTATTATTTACACAACAAGATAAGTACAAGCAAACAAGATCACTATGCTGGCTTTTGTATCGGATCACATGTCAGACACTTCCCAAGTGACTAGGACTAATTATTATTATTATTATTATTATTATTATTATTATTACATTATTATTATTATTATTATTATTATTTACACAACAAGATAAGTACAAGCAAACAAGATCACTATGCTGGCTTTTGTATCGGATCACATGTCAGACACTTCCCAAGTGACTAGGACTAATTATTATTATTATTATTATTATTATTATTATTATTATTATTATTATTACATTATTATTATTATTATTATTATTATGACACAGCAAACAAGACAGACATGCTGGATTTCGTATCACAAAATCACAAGTCAAACACTTCCCAAGTGTCTAGGACTGTGTGATGTATTATTATTATTATTATTATTACAACATTATTATTATTATTATTATTATTATTATTATTATTATTATTATTATTATTACTATGACACAGCAAACAAGATAGACATGCTGGATTTCGTTTCACAAAATCCCAAGTCAAACACTTCCCAAGTGTCTAGGACTGTGTGATGTATTTTCAGATGATGTGCGCAGATCCCAGTAGGGTGGCCTTTTGCAGTTGGCAGATTGTGTTGTTATTATTATTATTATTATTATTATTTACACAACAAGATAAGTACAAGCAAACAAGATCACTGTGCTGGCTTTTGTATCGGATCACATTTTGGACACTTCCCAAGTGTCTAGGACTTCTTCTTCTTCTTCTTCTTCTTCTTCAATATATTATTATTATTACTGTATTATTATTATTATTATTATTATTATTTTATTATGACACAGCAAACAAGATAGACATGCTGGATTTCGTATCAGAAAATCACAAGTCAAAGACTTCCCAAGTGTCTAGGACTGTGTGAAACAAATTACGATCTGCCAACTGCAAAAGGCCACCATCTGCGCGAATCATCCGAAAATAATAATAATAATAATAATAATTATTATTATTATTATTACTATTATTTACGGGTATCCGTTGGGAGGGTTTTATTTATGTCTCTCAGCGTGGGGTTGGGCTGGATGACCTTTGGAGCTCCCTCTCGTTGTGATTTCAATGGGATTTCAAGCCCTTTCCAGCCATACTGCATTATTATGATGATGACTAAGTTGTATGGCTATCTGTCGGGAGGGTTTTAGTTGTGTCTCTCAGCGTGGGGTTGGGCTGGATGACCTTTGGAGCTCCCTCTCATTGTGATTTCAATGGGATTTCAAGCCCTTTCCAGCCAGACCGCAGCACAGGAGCCGGGGCTGTATTGCTGCATGCAAAGCGTATGCAAAGCGTATGCAAAGCAGCCTCATTTGCATACAGGGCACAGCGAATCCTAATGCAGAGAGAAGAGTCAGGAGCTCCAAAACTCAAAGAAATGCCGCCTTTAGGAATCTCTAGGGCCTACCATTACGGCTCTATGGTCAAAACCTGCCAAGAAATCCCCCAGCAAACTGCAAATCCCATATAATAATCGTATATTATTACTTGGGTGTTGTTTGCTAAGGCCGAGACCATCATCCGTTTGCATACAAATAAACAAAAAGGCAACAATATTGAACAAAAGGACTCTATGAAATAGAATTACTTTAAAAATGCACGAATCCATTCCTGGCAATGGACGGAATCCGTTCCGGGATTTCCACCCAGCCCTCCCAGGTGAACCAGGAGTCAGGCAGGTAGAGGATGCTTTTTCCCAGGAGGAAAGACCAGGAAAACCCGGACCGGAGTCCCACTTTACCTGCTATAACTCCTGGGATTCCAAGGCCTTGTAAAGCTCCAGATCCCAAGATCCCAAGGCTTTATAAAACTATAAATCCTGGTATCTCAAGGCCTTGTTTTACTATGTCTCCCATGACTCCAAGGCCTTGTAAAACCATAACTCCCGGTATCCCAAAGTTTTGTCAAACTTTTGAGACCCCAAGACTTTATACAACTACAACTCCCAAGACAGCAAGGCTGCATAAGACTGTAACTCCCAGTATTCCAACGCCTTGCCAAACAATAACTTTTGAGATCCCAAGTGCTTATAAAAGTACAACTCCTATGACTCCATGGTGTTGTAAAACTACAACTCCTATGACTCCAGGACCTTATAAAACTAAAACTCCTATGACTCCAATATCTCATAAAAGTAAAACTCCTATGATTCTAAGGCCTTGAAAAACTACAACTCCCATGATTTCAAGACCTTGTAAAATTTACACGTCCTATGACTCCAAGGCCTTGTAAAACTACAACTCCTATGACTCCAAGGCCTTGTAAAACTACAACTCGTATGACTCCAAGGCCTTATAAAACTACAACTCATGACTCTAAGGCCTCGAAAAACTACAACTCCCATGATTTGAAGACCTTATAAAATTTACAAGTCCTATGACTCCAAGAATTTATAAAACTACAACTCCTATGACTCAAGACCTCATAAAACTACAACTCCTATGACTCCAAGTCCTTATAAAACTACAACTCCTATGACTCAAGACCTCATAAAACTACAACTCCTATGACTCCAAGTCCTTATAAAACTACAAGTCCTATGACTCCATTAACTTATAAAACTACGACTCCAAGACCTTATAAAACTACAAGTCCTATGACTCAAAAAACTTATCAAGCTACAACTCCTATGACTCCAAGACCTTATAAAACTACAACTCCTATGACTCCAGACCTTTTAAAACTACAACTCATGACTCTAAGGCCTCGAAAAACTACAACTCCCATGATTTCAAGACCTTATAAAATTTACAAGTCCTATGACTCCAAGGCCTTATCAAACTACAACTCGTATGACTCCAAGACCTTATAAAACTACAATTCCCATGATTCCAAGACCTTATAAAACGACAAGTGCTATGACTCCAAGACCTTATAAAACCACAACTCCTATGATTCCATGACCTTATAAAACTACAATTCCCATGATTCCAAGACCTTATAAAACTACAAGTGCTATGACTCCAAGACCTTATAAAACTACAACTCATGACTCTAAGGCCTCGAAAAACTACAACTCCCATGATTTGAAGACCTTATAAAATTTACAAGTCCTATGACTCTAACTCCCATGATTTCAAGACCTTATAAAATTTACAAGTCCTATGACTCTTAACTCCCATGATTTCAAGACCTTATAAAATTTACAACTCCTATGACTCCTAGAAAAACTACAACTCCCATTATTCCAAGACCTTATAAAACTACAACTCCTATGACCTCCAAGACCTTATAAAACTACAACTCCTATGACTTCATGTCTTTATAAAACGACAACTCCCATGACTCCAAGACCTTATAAAACTACAACTCCCATGATTTCAAGACCTTATAAAATGTACAAGTCCTGACTCTTAACTCCCATGATTTCAAGACCTTATAAAATTTACAAGTCCTATGACTGCAAGGCCTCGAAAAACTACAAGTCCCATGATTACAAGAGCTTATAAAACTACAACTTCTATGACTTCATGTCCTTATAAAACTACAACTCCTATGACTCAAGACCTTATAAAACTACAACTCATGACTCTAAGGCCTCGAAAAACTACAACTCCCATGATTTCAAGACCTTATAAAATTTACAAGTCCTAGGACTCCAAGGCCTTGAAAAACTACAACTCCCATGATTTCAAGAACTTATAAAATTTACAAGTCAAATGACCTCTAACTCCCATGATTTCAAGACCTTATAAAATTTACAACTCCTATGACTCCTAGAAAAACGACAACTCCCATTATTCCAAGACCTTATAAAACTACAACTCCTATGACCTCCAAGACCTTATAAAACTACAACTCCTATGACTTCATGTCTTTATAAAACGACAACTCCCATGACTCCAAGACCTTATAAAACTACAACTTCCATGATTTCAAGACCTTATAAAATGTACAAGTCCTGATTCTTAACTCTCATGATTTCAAGACCTTATAAAATTTACAAGTCCTATGACTCCAAGGCCTTGAAAAACTACAACTCCTATGACTCCAAGGCCTTGAAAAACTACAACTCCCATGATTTCAAGACCTTATAAAACTACAACTCCTATGACTCAAGACCTTATAAAACTACAACTCATGACTCTAAGGCCTCAAAAAACTACAACTCCCATGATTTCAAGACCTTATAAAATTTACAAGTCCTGACTCTAACTCCCATGATTTCAAGACCTTATAAAATTTACAAGTCCTGACTCTAACTCCCATGATTTCAAGACCTTATAAAATTTACAAGTCCTGACTCTAACTCCCATGATTTCAAGACCTTATAAAATTTACAAGTCCTGACTCTAACTCCCATGATTTCAAGACCTTATAAAATTTACAAGTCCTGACTCTAACTCCCATGATTTCAAGACCTTATAAAATTTACAAGTCCTATGACTCCAAGGCCTTGAAAAACTACAACTCCTATGACTATAAGGCCCTGTCAAGTGACGACTTCCACAACCCCGAGGCCTTTTTATGGTTCGAATTCCGAAAGGGCCCCAAGGCCTTGCCAAACGAGACCTTTCCAGGGTTCCGTACGAAACTACAAATCCCAGGTCTTGCAAATCTACAAATCCCAGGGTCCCGCAGGCTGCATTGATGGCACAAGTGGAACCAAAGAGGCCGAAAGGGAGGAAAGGCGGGATAGGAACTGCCCAGATCCCGGGATGTGTTGGTCCGAGAGCCTCCGGATTTTCTCTCCAACCAACCCAAGGCTTATGAAACTGGATTGAAACCCAGATTAACTGTAAGGGAAGGCTCGCTGCTCTCCTTGCCCAGAGCTTTCAACATCATCTGGCATCTCTCTCTCTCTCTTTTTCTTTCTCTCTTTCTTTCTTTTCTTCCCAGGGTTTCAGCCCTGCCTCCCCTCCTTTCCTTCCTTTCTTTCTTGCACAACACCAGGCTGAGAGGCAGAAAATAAACACAGCAAAACCCCTAGGAAAAGAAGATTTGCTTCCCCTCCCTGGTTTTTTTTGCAAAGCTGATTTTAAAAAAAATAAATAAAGATAGATATATTTTCTATATAATGTGTGCCGATACATTTCTATTTATTTTATTTTATTCTGTGTTTTTTCAAAAATATATTTTATTTTATTTTATCATGGGATATATTTTTAATTAGGCACAAAGTAGCACCAGGTGTGTTGAATATCCATTATTATTATTATTATTATTATTATTATTATTTATTGTATGACACAGCAAACAAGATAGATATGCTGGATTTCGTATCACAAAATCACAAGTCGAACACTTCCCAAGTGTCTAGGACTGTGTATTATTATTATTATTATTATTATTATTATTATTATTATTATGACACAGCAAACAAGATAGATATGCTGGATTTCGTATCACAAAATCACAAGTCAAACTCTTCCCAAGTGTCTAAGACTGTGTGATGTATTATTATTATTATTATTATTATTATTATTATTATTATTATTATTATTTATGACACAGCAAACAAGATAGACATGTTGGATTTCGTATCACAAAATCACAAGTCGAACACTTCCCAAGTGTCTAGGACTGTGTGATGTATTATTATTATTATTATTATTATTATTATTATTATTATTATTATTATTTATGACACAGCAAACAAGATAGACATGCTGGATTTCGTATCACAAAATCACAAGTCAAACACTTCGCAAGTGTCTAGGACTGTGTGATGTATTATTATTATTATTATTATTATTATTATTATTTATGACACAGCAAACAAGATAGACATGCTGGATTTCGTATCACAAAATCACAAGTCAAACTCTTCCCAAGTGTCTAGGACTGTGTGATGTATTATTATTATTATTAATAATAATAATAATAATAATATATTATTATTATTATGACACAGCAAACAAGATATATTATTATTATTATTATTATTATTATTATTATTATTATTATTATTATTATTATTATTATGACACAGTAAACAAGATAGACATGCTGGATTTCGTATCACAAAATCCCAAGTCAAACTCTTCCCAAGTGTCTAGGACTGTGTGATGTATTTTCGGATGATGCACCCAGATCCCAGTCGGGTGGCCTTTTGCAGTTGGCAGGGTTATTATTATTATTATTACTAGATACTGTATATACTCGAGTATAAGCCTAGATTTTCAGCCCTCTTTTTAAGACCGAAAAAGCCCCCCTCGGCTTATACTCGGGTGAGGGTCCAGGTTGGCTTATATTTGGGTCAGCTTATACTCGAGAATGTATGGTATATTTATTATTTTTCTCTATTATTATTGGTATTATTACAATTATTATTTTTCTCTATTATAGTAGCTACTATTACATTTATTTTACTCTATTATTATATTTATTATTTCAATCTGATCTTATTATTATTGAATTTATTATTTTACTCTATTTATTATTACATGTATTATTTTACTCTATTATTATTGGTATTATTACATTTATTATATTTCTCTATCATTGTTGCTACTATTACATTTATTTTACTCTATTATTATTATTATTATTATTATTATTAATACATTTATTATTTCACTCTGATCTTATTATTATTGCATTTATTATTTTACTCTATTTATTATTACATGTATTATTTTCCTGTATTTATTATTATTATTACGTGTATTATTTTACTCTATTATTATTAAAAGGATACATAAGCACATTTACATTGAAGAAGATGAGAATAATGATTTGATCAGAGTTGGACAGTCTAATCTTAAATCTGAGGTTTATGTAAATATTCAAAAACATTAACCTACTGAGGCCTCAATTAATGTAATTTTATTGGTATCTATTTTTATTTCTGAAATTTCTCACCCTCGGCTTATACTGGAGTCAATATTTTCCCATTTTTTGTGGTAAAATTAGGTGCCTCGGATTATAGTCGGGTCGGCTTATACTCGAGTATATACCATATATATTTATATTTACCGCAGATCCCTGTAAGGTGGCCTTTTACAGTTGACAGATCGTAAATTTGGGTTATTATTATTATTATTATTATTATTATTGGGGTCCCTGGTGGCACAGTGTGTTAAAGCGCTGAGCTGCTGAACTTGCGGACCAAAAGGTCCCAGGTTCAAATCCCGGGAGCGGAATGAGCGCCCGCTGTTAGCCCCAGCTCCTGCCAACCTAGCAGTTCGAAAACATGCCAATGTGAGTAGATCAATAGGTACCGCTCCGGTGGGAAGGTAACAGTGTTCCATGCAGTCATGCCAGTGGCCACATGACCTTGGAGGTGTCTACGGACAACGCCGGCTCTTGGGCTTAGAAATGGAGATGAGCACCAACCCCCAGAGTGTGAGTAGATCAATAGGTACCGCTCCGGCGGGAAGGTAACAGCACTCCATGCAGTCATTCATGCCTGTGGCCACATGACCTTGGAGGTGTCTACGGACAACGCCGGCTCTTTGGCTTAGAAATGGAGATGAGCACCAACCCCCAGAGTGTGAGTAGATCAATAGGTACCGCTCCGATGGGAAGGTAACGGCGCTCCATGCAGTCATGCCAGTGGCCACATGACCTTGGAGGTGTCTACGGACAACGCTGGCTCTTTGGCTTAGAAATGGAGATGAGCACCAACCTCCAGAGTGTGAGTAGATAAATAGGTACTGCTCCGGTGGGAAGGTAACGGTGCTCCATGCAGTCGTGCCAGTGGCCACATGACCTTGGAGGTGTCTACGGACAACGCCGGCTCTTTGGCTTAGAAATGGAGATGAGCACCAACCCCCAGAGTGTGAGTAGATCAATAGGTACTGCTCCGGTGGGAAGGTAGCGGCGCTCCATACAGTCATGCCAGTGGCCACATGACCTTGGAGGTGTCTACGGAGAACGCCAGCTCTTTGGCTTAGAAATGGAGATGAGCACCAACCCCCAGAGTCGGTCACGACTGGACTTAATGTCAGGGGAAAACCTTTACCTTTTTAACCTATTATTATTATTATTATTATTATTATTATTATTAGGCACCTGGTTGTGCTCCCTTTTCCCCCCCTCAAAGCCATTCACATTCAAACCAAACCAAAAGAAAACAAACTAAACACATAGCATACGCTATGCAACCCTGGGGTTTGTTGTTCTCTTGGCAAACTACAACTCCCAGGTTTACCGTATTCATCTCCTGTTTTTAACATTTTATTTTGTATGTTGACCTTTTATGACTGTTTTATTGATGCCGATGTGTTATTGTTGAGTAATTTGTTTTATTGTCTTGCTGTTGTTATTATACTGTTGTGTTTGGGCATGGCCCCATGTAAGCCGCCCCAAGTCCCTTCGGGGAGAGGGGGCGGGGTATAAGAATAAAGTTGTTGTTGTTGTTATTATTATTATTATTATTATTATTATTATTATTATTATTATTACCATAGTGTTGACCCATGGTGCTAAAACCACATTCATTCCACTATGAAGACAGCTTTCAAACAAGAGCTTTTTCGGAAAGTTGTGGCTGGACTAGATGGCCTTTGGGAGCCCGTTCATTAATTTGAGGTGAAATCTTGTTTGGATGCTTCTGTTGAGGTTAATGCCACCCTATAGATTCCTGCCATGGGTGTTCTCCTTTACTGGAAGGCCAGAGGATGGAGGGAAGGAGGGAAAGGAGGGGGAGAGAAAGAGAGTTTTCCTCCTTGCCTGGCCGGGGATCGATGGAGCGCCGTTTTCTCCCTTCTTCGTTATTATTGGGGGGAAAGGAGCCGGCGAAATTAGATATCGATCTCTTGTCCGGGTGACGAGGAGGAGGCCTGCCTTCTCTCTGCAGCCGCTGAGGCTCACGGAGGCCCAAGTCCCATCCGCAGCCTCGCTTTCGGACCCAGGATGATGGGACAGGCAGTCCCTTTGGGACCCCATTGGGATTCCTTCGCTGAGCCAGTATAGCAAGTGAAGAACCTGCTTTGATTGAAATCAAAAGTCAGAAACATCTCAAAGCACAGCAGACAAAAAACCAGTACAAGAAAACCGCACTACAAACTAGAGCAGAATCAGTACAAGAAAACTGCACTACAAACTAGAGCTGACAGCTGGCACAACAAAACATTGCATGGAAAGTTCCTTGACAAAATTGAAGGAAAAGCTGATAAGGAGAAGACCTGGCTCTGGCTCACGAATGGGACCCTGAAGAAGGAGACAGAAAGCCTGATCCTTGCAGCCCAGGAGCAAGCCAAAATTGCACATACAGACTACAAACAGAGCCACAACTCTGTGGCCCAAAGGATTCATTGGAACTTATGCCTCAAGTCCCACCTCCCAGCAGCAAAGAACTGGTGGGATCACAAACCTGCAAAACTATTGGAAAATGAGCACACAAAGATACTGTGGGACTTCCAAATCCAGACTGACAAAGTTCAGGAACACAACACACCAGACATCACAGTTGTGGAAAAGAAAAAGGTTTGGATCATTGATGTCGCCATCCCAAGTGACAGTCGCATTGATGAAAAACAACAGGAAAAACTCAGCCACTATCAGGACCTCAAGATGGAACTTCAAAGACTCTGGCAGAAACCAGTGCAGGTGGTCCCGGTGGTGATGGGCACATTGGGTGCCGTACCAAAAGATCTCAGCCGGCATTTGGAAACAATAGACATTGACAAAATTACGAACTGCCAACTGCAAAAGGCCACCCGACTGGGATCTGCGCGCATCATCCGAAAATACATCACACAGTCCTAGACACTTGGGAAGTGTTGGACTTGGGATTTTGTGATATGAAATCCAGCATGTCTATCTTGTTTGCTGTGTCATAATAAAATAATAATAATAATAATATCTGCCTAGAAGATCAAGGGGCAGAGGACTCTTACAAGTCAAACAAGCAGTCAAAGAAGAAGAACATGCCCTGGCAGAAGATGTAAAAGCAAAGTGAAGAACCTGCTTTGATTGAAGTCAAAATCAGAACCTCCTCAAAGCACAGCAGACAAAAAACCAGTACAAGAAAACCGCACTACAAACTAGAGCTGACATCTGGCACAACAAAACATTGCATGGAAAGTTCCTTGACAAAATTGAAGGAAAAGCTGATAAAGAGAAGACCTGGCTTTGGCTCACGAATGGGACCGTGAAGAAGGAGACAGAAGGCCTGATCCTTGCAGCCCAGGAACAAATACAACTAAGGCCAAGATCGAAAAATCAGCTGATGACCCAAAATGCAGACTGTGCAAAGAAACCAACGAAACCATGGATCATATCCTCAGCTGCTGTAAGAAAATCGCACAGACAGACTACAAACAGAGTCACAACTAGGATGTGACAGTCGCATTGGGGTTGGGCTGGATGGCCTTTGGGGACCCTTCCCAACTCTAGTATTCAATCTGCTGGAGTCTCCTTCCTTCTCTGGCAGCCTTTAAGCAGGTCTACAAATAAATAAATGTAAACTTTTCTTATGGTCAATGACCAGCTCATATCAAGGGCACCCAGTCCCGTACATCCATATGAAATCCAAGAGGTTATATACTTCAAAATTAATAAAACTTCCATAAAACTAAATCATTGACAAAATTTAAAATCTAGGCTAAAAACTTCAATATTAATAAAAACCATTATAGAATTGAATCATTGACAAAATTTAAAATCTAGGCTAAAAACTTCAACATTAATAAAATTGATTCACTCTGCAGAGTTGGAACGACCATCTGTTGGGAGGGATCGGAGAGTGTCTTCCTCAATAGAATGGGGTTGGGCTGGATGGCCTTTGGGGGCCTCTATCAACCTGCAGAGGTGGGACGGCCATCTGCCGGGAGGGATCTGAGAGTGTCTTCCTCAATAGAATGGGGTTGGGCTGGATGGCCTTTGGGGGCCTCTATCAACCTGCAGAGGTGGGATGGCCATCTGCCGGGAGGGATCGGAGAGTGTCTTCCGCAATAGAATGGGGTTGGGCTGGATGGCCTTTGGGGGCCTCTATCAACCTGCAGAGGTGGGATGGCCATCTGCCGGGAGGGATCTGAGAGTGTCTTCCTCAATAGAATGGGGTTGGGCTGGATGGCCTTTGGGGGCCTCTATCAACCTGCAGAGGTGGGATGGCCATCTGCCGGGAGGGATCGGAGAGTGTCTTCCGCAATAGAATGGGGTTGGGCTGGATGGCCTTTGGGGGCCTCTATCAACCTGCAGAGGTGGGATGGCCATCTGCCGGGAGGGATCGGAGAGTGTCTTCCGCAATAGAATGGGGTTGGGCTGGATGGCCTTTGGGGGCCTCTATCAACCTGCAGAGGTGGGATGGCCATCTGCCGGGAGGGATCGGAGAGTGTCTTCCGCAATAGAATGGGGTTGGGCTGGATGGCCTTTGGGGGCCTCTATCAACCTGCAGAGGTGGGATGGCCATCTGCCAGGAGGGATTGAATGGTATCTTTCTCAACAGAATGAGGTTGGCCTAGATGGTCTTTGGGGGTCCCTATCAACATTAGCATTCAATCTGCAGAGGTGGGATGGCCATCTGCCAGGAGGGATTGAATGGTATCTTTCTCAACAGAATGAGGTTGGCCTAGATGGCCTTTGGGGGTCCCTATCAACACTGGGATTCAATCTGCAGAGATGGGACGGCCATCTGCCGGGAGGGATTGAATGGTGCCGTTGCATCAAGAAGTGGGGTTGAGCTGGATGGTCTTTGGGGTCCCTTTTCATTCTGAGGAGGGGCTTTTGTCCCTGGCCTGGGAACCAGGCTTCTCGCTGCCTCCCTCCAGACACTGTCTAGACTCTGGCAATTACGGAGAAAGAAGGCAAAGAAGAAGGCGGCTGCTGCTGCTGCTGCGGCTGCCATTTCAGCTGAAAAAGAGCTTAAGAAAAATCACAAGGGGGGAGGAAGGGGCAGAAAGACCCTGCCGAGAGAGAGAGAGAGAGAGAGAGAGAGAGAGAGAGAGAGAGAGAGAGAGAGAGAGAGAGAGAGAGAGAGAGAGAGAGAGAGAGAGAGAGAGAGAGAGAGGGATGGAAGGAAGGAAGGAAGGAAGGAAGGAAGGAGGAAAGGGAGGGAGGGAGAGCAAGGGGTAACCTTGGATAAGCGAGGCTTGGATAAGTGAGATTCTACTGTATATATCTATATATATAAAAGGGTGATGGCATCACGGCGACCCACAAAACAACAAAACTACAGGCCCCTCAACCTCGAAATTTGACGACACAACCCATCATCCACGCCTCCAGGTTGATACAACAAAAAGAAAAGAAAAATAAAGTCCTAATTAGAGAGAGAGAGAGGAATAATTGGATAAAATTGCTTTTATCCAATTGCTGCCAGTTAGAAGGCTAAGCTCCTCCAACTTGGTCTCCTAGCAACCCAATAAAAAATAATAAAAAACGCTAAAAAAAATTTGATACAATAAAATACTATAATAACAGAAAATAACTAAAAATACTACAAGAAAATAATAAAATTTAATAAATAAAAATATAACTTACAATAAAAATTAATTAAAAAATGCAAATAACATCAAATAAAAATCACACAACAATTTTTAACCAATACCACCACCACTTTGCCACAGCAACGCGTGGCCGGGCACAGCTAGTATCTATATATATAAAAGAGTGATGGCATCAGGGCAGCGGACAAAACAACAAAACTACAGGCCCCCCAACCTCGAAATTTGACAACACAACCCATCATCCACGCCTCTAGGTTGATACAACAAAAAGAAAAGAAAAATAAAGTCCTAATTAAAGAGAGAGGAATAATTGCTTTTATCCAATTGCTGCCACTTTGAAGGCTAAGCTCCGCCCACTTGGTCTCCTAGCAACCTCCTCAGCCCAGGGGACAGGCACAGTTAGGCCTCACTTAGGCCTCTTCCACAGATTATCAGATTTGAACTGGATTATATGGCAGTGTAGACTCAAGGCCCTTCCACACAGCTATATTACCCATTTATAATCTTATATTATCTGCTTTGAACTGGATTATCTTGACTCCACACTGCCATATAATCCACTTCAGTGTGCATACTAAACATAAAGACAACCATACAACAGACATTCAATACCACCACTACCTCAACAATTTCTCAACAACGCCACCAGACAACAACACAGCAACGCGTGGCCGGGCACAGCTAGTGTATATATATATAGATATAGATATAGATATAGATAGAGAGAGAGAGAGTATCATTATATCATTCTATTATTATTGTAGTATATTATCATATTACAGTAGAGTCTCACTTATCCAACATTCGCTTATCCAACGTTCTGGATTATCCAACACATTTTTGTAGTCAATGTTTTCAATATATCATGATATTTTGGTGCTAAATTCGTAAAGACAGTAATTACTACATAGCATTAATGTGTAATGAACTACTTTTTCTGACAAATTTGTTGTCTAACATGATGTTTTGGTGCTTCATTTGTAAAATCATAACCTAATTTGATGTTTAATAGGCTTTTCTTTAATCCCTCCTTATTATCCAAGATATTCGCTTATCCAACATTCTGCCGGCCCGTTTATGTTGGATATGTGAAACTCTACTGTACCTATTGATCTACTCACATTTGCATGTTTTTGAACTGCTAGGTTGGTAGAAGCTGGGGCTAACAGCGGGTGCTCACTCTGCTTCCCAGATTTGAACCTGACTGCATCCTTGTTCCCTTCATTCCCACCCGACCAGTACCTATTGCTCTACTCATGTCTGCATATTTTTTAACTGCTAGGTTAGCAGAAGCTGGGGCTAACACTCCGCTCCAGAGATTCGAACCTGCAACGTTTTGGTCTGCAAGTTCAGCAGCTCAGCGCTTTAACACGCTGCACCACCGGGGCTCATATAATAATAATAATAATAATAATAATAATAATAATAATAATAATGATGATACTTTATTTTTATACCCCGCCTCTATCTCCCCGAAGGGACTCGGGGCGGCTTACATGGGGTAAACAATAAACCAAAAAATAAAATAACAACAGAAAATACAAACACAGAAATTAAATTAACACTCTAAACATAATTAAATATAAAAAGATAATCATAGTAAAAACAAGGGTTCGGCACCCAAGTAGAGGAGATAAAATGAGATGGGTAAAGTAAAACGAGTGAATAATGTAAACAAGGTAGTTGATTAAGTGAGATATGTGTGTGTGTGTGTGTGTGTGTGTGTATGTATGTGTGTGTATATATATATATATATATGTTTATATATCTGTGGAATAATGTCCAGGGTGGGAGAAAGAACTCGTCTGTTGGAGGTAAGTGTGAATGTTGCATTGGTGAGCTTGATTAGCATTGAATTGCCTTGCAGCTTCAAAGCCTGGCTGCTTCCTGCCTCCAGTGGGGGCAGGAAATCCACAAGCACGTGGACAATTTCAACAGAAAAGAGGAGACCATGAAAATGAACACAATCTGGCTCCCAGTATTTAAAACATCTCTAAAATCAGGACAGTGAACACTCAGAAAACAGGCAAATCCCAGACAGGAAACAATCGGGGCCAGCTAACACCTCCCAACTAAGGATTCCCCCAAGTAACCAGGAAGCAGCCAGGCTTTTCAGCTGAAAGGCCACTAATCAAGGTGGCCAATGTCAACACCAAAAGACAAGAGTTCTTTATCCCACCACAGAAATATAAACCCCACTTGCAGTTTCCCACAGACCTCACAACCTCTGCGGATGCCTGCCACAGATGTGGGCGAAACGTCAGGAGAGAATGCTTCTGGAACTTGGCCAGACAGCCTGGAAAACTCACATCAACCCAATGACTGGATTCCTGGGGGAGCTGCAAAATGAATTTGGCAGCAGCCCAGCCATTGGATAGCACAGAGAAAGTCTCTCTCTCACGCACATATATGTCTATACTGTGAAACCTAATCCCTGTCTGAAGGTTATACCTCATCTTCGTCTACTCCCTTTAAATGGGATGATATTTCCACACATTTAATGAGGCGCTTCTCACTCATAGAGCCCACAATTGGCACGTCCCCCATCATTACAATGAACCATAGAGGCCATCTGTCTGAAGGGATCGAATGGTGCCTTCCTCCATGGAAGAAATAGAGATTGAACTAGATGACCTTTGGGGATCCCTTCCAACTTTAGGATTCAGAGTCTGCTCCTTTGGAGGTTTGGATGGCCTTCTGTTGGGCGGGATGATGATAATGATGATGATGATAACAACAACAACAACAACAACCCTGGGAGAATATGTAAAGCAAAGGGAAGAACCTGCTTTGATTGAAGTCAAAAACCAGAAACTCCTCAAAGCACAGCAGACAAAAAACCAGTACAAGAAAACCGCACTACAAACTAGAGCTGACAGCTGGCACCACAAAACATTGCATGGAAAGTTCCTTGAAAAAATTGAAGGAAAAGCTGAAGTCAAAAACCAGAAACTCCTCAAAGCACAACAGACAAAAAACCAGTACAAGAAAACCGCACTACAAACTAGAGCAGAATCAGTACAAGAAAACCGCACTACAAACTAGAGCTGACAGCTGGCACAACAAAACATTCCATGGAAAGTTCCTTGACAAAATTGAAGGAAAAGCTGAGAAGGAGGAGACCTGGCTCTGGCTCACGAATGGGACCCTGAAGAAGGAGACGGAAGGCCTGATCCTTGCAGCCCAGGAGCAAGACATCAGGACAAAGGCCATTCAGGCCAAGATCGAAAAATCAGCCGATGACCCAAAATGCAGATTGTTCAAGGAAACCGACGAAACCATGGATCATATCCTCAGCTGCTGTTAAGAAAATCGCACAGACAGACTACAAACAGAGGCACAACTATGTGGCCCAAATGATCCATTGGAACTTATGCCTCAAGTCCCACCTCCCAGCAGCAAAGAACTGGTGGGATCACAAACCTGCAAAAGTCTTGGGAAATGAGCACGCAAAGATACTGTGGGACTTCCGAATCCAGACTGACAAAGTTCTGGAACACAACACACCAGACATCACAGTTGTGGAAAAGAAAAAGGTTTGGATCATGGATGTCGCCATCCCAGGTGAAAAAAAAACAGGAAAAACTCAGCCGCTCTCAGGACCTCAAGATGGAACTTCAAAGACTCTGGCAGAAACCAGTGCAGGTGGTCCCGGTGGTGATCGGCACACTGGGTGCCATGGCAAAAGATCTCAGCCGGCATTTGGAAACAATAGACATTGACAAAATCACGATCTGCCAACTGCAAAAGGCCACCCTGCTGGGATCTGCACGCATCATCCGAAAATACATCACACAGTCCTAGACACTTGGGAAGTGTTTGACTTGTGGTTTTGTGATACGAAATCCAGCATATCTATCTTGTTTGCTGTGTCATACAATAAAATAATAATAATAATAATAATAATAATAATAATAATAATAATAATAATAGCCATCTGTTGGGAGGGATGATGATGATGGACATCTGTCGAGAGGGATCAGATGGTGCCTTCCTCCATGTAAGAAATAGGTTTAGATAACGTTTGGGGATCCCTTCCAACTTTAGGATTCAGAGTCTGTTTCTTTGGAGGTTTGGATGGCCATCTGTTGGGCAAGATGATGATGATGATGATGATGATGATGATAATAATAATGGCCATCTGTTGGGAGGGATGATGATGACGATGAAAATAATAAAATAATAATAATAATAATAATAATAATAATAATAATGGCCATCTGTTGGGAGGGATGATGATGATGATGAAAATAATAATAATGGCCATCTGTTGGGCAGGATGATGATGACGATGAAAATAATAAAATAATAATAATAATAATAATAATAATAATAATAATAATAATAATAATAATAATGGCCATGTGTCGGGAGGGATGATGATGATGATGATGATGATAATAATAATGGCCATCTGTTGGGAGGGATGATGATGATGATGATGATGACGATGAAAATAATAATAATGGCCATCTGTTGGGCAGGATGATGATGATGAAAATAATAATAATAATAATAATGGCCATGTGTCGGGAGGGATGATGATGATGATGATGATAATAATAATGGCCATCTGTTGGGAGGGATGATGATGATGATGACAATGAAAATAATAATAATGGCCATCTGTTGGGCAGGATGATGATGATGATGAAAAAATAATAATAATAATAATAATAATAATAATAATAATAATAATAATAATAATGATGATAATAATAATGGCCATCTGTCGGGAGGGATGATGATAATGGCCATCTGTTGGGAGGGATTGGATGGTGCCTTCCTCCATGGAAGAAATAGGGATTGATTACCTTCCAACTTTAAGATTCAGAATCTGCTTCTTTGGAGGTTGGGTTGGCCATCTGTCGGGAGGGATGATGATGATGATAATATTAATAATAATGGCCATCTGTCGGGAGAGATCGGATGGTGCCTTCCTGAATGACAGAAATGAGAGGATGGACTGTATGACCTTTGGGGACCACTCCCAACTTTCGGAATCAACGTCTGCTTCTTTGGAGGTTTATAAAGAGAGGCTGGATGGCCATCTGTTGGGAGCGATCGGATGGTGCCTTCTTGCATGAAAGACATAGGTTTGTGTTGGATGACCTTGTCCAGCTGTAGGGCCTGGACTCCGTTTTGGGAGGTGGAATGTTTTGAAGCAGAGGCTGGAAGAACATCCGTCGGGAGGGATCGAATGGTGCCTTCCTGAATTACAGAATAGGGTTCTTACTTTCCATCCTTCTTTCCTTCTTCTCTTCTTTCTTTCCTTTGCCTTCTGGTCCCGAAGCAGTTAAATTCCTTTCCAGTTGAACTGGCAAACTCCTTCTCGGCTTGAGCATATTAGCTGGATCGCAGTAGGAGAGAAGAGGGGAGGAGGGAGAAAAAGAAGAAAAAGAAAAAGGAGGGAGGCAGAGAGAGAGAGAAGGAAGGGGAAAAAAAAAACAAGGCTGCAGTGAACTATTCTCAGGGGTTCGGAGGAGAAGGAGGGGGAAAGAAAGCACCCGCTTCCCAGAAACTTGGATTTATTTTTAACCCAGGAAAGGCATCGATGGGGAGGAAAAGGAGGAGGAGGGATGGAGCAGAGAAAGAAAGAAAGAAAGAAAGAAAGAAAGAAAGAAAGAAAGAAAGAAAGAAAGAAAGAAAGAAAGAGATGGTCTGGCACCAGATCCACTTTGCAGAGGCTCCTCCAGGCCTTCGCCCACCCCAAGACTTAGCATTTATTATTATTATTATTATTATTATTATTATTATTATTATTATTATTATTATTATTATTATCTCTCTTTAAGCAGCTCACAAGACTAAGAACAATACCTTTAACAACATACAACCATGAACAGAGAATTTATTATTATTATTATTATTATTATTATTATTATTATTATCTCAAAGGAGACTCAAAGCGGCTCACAAGACTAAGAACCATATTATTTACAACATACAACCATGAACATAGATATTATTATTATTATTATTATTATTATTATTATTATTATTATTATTATCATCTCAAAAGAGACTCAAAGCAGCTCACAAGACTAAGAACAATACCATTAACATACAACCACGAACATAGATATTATTATTATTATTATTATTATTATTATTATTATTATTATTATTATTTTCTCTCTTAAAGGAGAATCAAAGCGGCTCACAGGACTAAGAACAATATTATTCACAACATACAACCATGAACAGAGATTTAACTATAATAATAATAATAATAATAATAATAATTATTATTATTATTATTATTATTATTATTTTCACTCTTAAAGGAGACTCAAAGCAGCTCACAAAACTAAGAACAATATTATTTACAACATACAACCATGAACAGAGATATTATTATTATTATTATTATTATTATTATTATTATTATTATTTTCTCTCTTAAAGGAGACTCAAAGTGGCTCACAAGACTAAGAACAATATTATTTACAACATACAACCATGAACAGAGATTTAACTATTATTATTATTATTATTATTATTATTATTATTATTATCATCATTTCTCTTAAAGGAGACTCAAAGCGGCTCACAAGACTAAGAACAATATTATTTACAACATACAACCATGAACATAGATATTATTATTATTATTATTATTATTATTATTATTATTATTATTATTATTTAATTATTTTTATTATGACACAACAAACAAGATAGATATGCTGGATTTCATATCACAAAATCACAAGTCGAACACTTCCCAAGTGTCTAGGACTGTGTGATGTATTTTCGGATGATGCGCGCAGATCCCAGTCGGGTGGCCTTTTGCAGTTGGCAGATTGTAACTTTGTCCATGTTTTGTTGTGCTAGCTGTCAGCTCTAGTTTGTAGTGCGGCTTTCTTGTACTGGTTTTTTGTCTGCTGTGCTTTGAGGAGTTTCTGATTTTTTACTTCAATCAAAGCAGTTTCTTCACTTTGCTTTCCATCTTCTGCCAGGGCATGTTCTTCTTCTTTGACTGCTTGTTTTACTTGTAAGAGTCCTCTGCCCCCTGATCTTCTAGGCAGATACAGCCGGTCAACATCACTGCGAGGGTGCAGGGAATGATGAATGGTCATGAGTTTTCTTGTTTTTCTGTCCAAATTGTCCAGTTTATGATGCCAGCAGTATATCTTATGACAGGTATGGCCCAGGTGTTTATGGCCTTGATGGTGTTGCCTCCATTGAGCTTGCTTTGGAGAATTTTTCTGACCCTTTGTGTGTATTCTTTGCTGACCACAGTCTTCACGTGTTCAAGCTTGATGTTGTCCAGCTGTAGTATGCCCAGATATTTATAGGCCTCTGGCTGGTGACACTTTATTGTTTGGCCATTAGGCATATTGATGCCCTCACTTTCAATGATTTTTCCTTTCTTCAATGCCACTGTCGAACATTTGTCCAAACCAAACTCCGTGCTGATATCAGTGATAAAAATTCGCATAGTGTTGGTCAGAGAATGGATTTCAGTTTCCGTTTTCCCGTACAGCTTTAGGTCATCCATGTACATCAGATGCGAAATGAGACTGGATTTCAGTTTCCGTTTTCCCGTATAGCTTTAGGTCATCCATGTACATTAAATATGAATTTTTGTGAGACTCTTAGATGTTTGATAGCCGAGATTTGTTTTTTGTAAGATTGTTGACAGAGGGATCATGGCAATAATGAAAAACAGAGGGGATCAATCTATCTATCTATCTATCTATCATTCCTCCCTCCTTCCAAATATCTATTCCTTCCTTCCTTCCTCCCTCCCTTCCTCTTAAGTATATATCCTCTGTTCATTCCTTCCTTCCTCTCTAATATCTAGCCTCTCATTTCTTCCAAATATCTATCTATCTATCTATCTATCTATCTATCTATCTATCTATCTATCTATCCTTCCTCCCTTCTTCCAAATATCTATCTATCTATCTATCTATCTATCTATCTATCTATCTATCTATCTATCCTTCCTCCCTTCTTCCAAATATCTATCTATCTATCTATCTATCTATCTATCTATCTATCCTTCCTCCCTTCTTCCAAATATCTATCTATCTATCTATCTATCTATCTATCTATCTATCTATCTATCTATCTATCTATCCTTCCTCCCTTCTTCCAAATAT
Organism: Anolis carolinensis; assembly: GCF_035594765.1. NCBI lineage: Eukaryota > Metazoa > Chordata > Lepidosauria > Squamata > Anolidae > Anolis > Anolis carolinensis. Next base: position 13,532,568 of record NW_026943818.1, read on the forward strand.
CTATCTGTCTATCTATCTATCTATCTATCTATCTATCTATCTATCTATCTATCTATCTATCTATCTATCTATCCTTCCTCCCTTCTTCCAAATATCTATCTATCTATCTATCTATCTATCTATCTATCTATCTATCTATCTATCTATCTTTCCTCCCTTCCTACCTTCTTCCAAATATCTATCTATCTATCTATCTATCTATCTATCTATCTATCTATCTATCTATCTTTCCTCCCTTCCTACCTTCTTCCAAATATCTATTCCTTCCTTTCTTCTCGCCTTTCTGGCCACATCCTTGCCATTTTTGGGGTCTCCACAGGAAGGGAAAACAGAAATTAGAAAGGGGAAAATACAATATTGGGGGGCAGTTGGAGAGAGAGAGAAAAAGGGGGGATTCAAGTGGAAGTCTCTGGGTTTTACAAAAATCTCTCTGAGAAAAGCGAGAGAAGCCCCCTCCTCCTCTTCCTCCCTCCTTCCGTCTCTCTCCATCCCCAACGCTCTCTCTCTCTCGCTCTCTTCTCTCTGAAAAGCATCGCCTGCATCCTTCTTGCTGTGTCCCTGCATTTTAATTACCGCCCTATTAATATTCATGAGGCCCAGCACTCAAGGGGGATTAGAGTCTGTCATTCTCTCGCTCTCTCTCTCTTTCCTTCCCTCCATCCCTCTCCCTCCCTCCTTCCTTCCTGCCTTCCTTCCATCAGCCTGAATCTGTTTTCCATTTTCCAGGGGGGGAAAAAAACCACAAAGCTTTCATACCTCCTTTGCCATATATATATGTGTGTATGTGTCTGTCTGACATGTATATGTGTGTGCATGTATATGTATGAAATCTATATGTAATATATATGTATTGTAAGATATGTGTGTGTCTGTTACATATGTATGTATGTATGTATATATATATGTGTGTGTATGATATATATATAATATATCTATATATATAAAAGAGTGATGGAATCAGGGCACCGGACAAAACAACAAAACTACAGGCCCCCCCAACCTCGAAATCTGACAACACAACCCATCATCCACGGCTCTAGGTTGATACAACAAAAATAAAAGAAAAATAAAGTTCTAATTACAGGGAGAGGAATAATAGTTTTTATCCAATTGCTGCCAGTTTGAAGGCTAAGCTCCACCCACTTGGTCTCCTAGCAACCTACTCAGCCCAGGGGACAGGCACAGTTAGGCCTCACTTAGGCCTCTTCCACAGATTATCTCATTTTAACTGGATTATATGGCAGTGTAGACTCAAGGCCCTTCCACACAGCTATATAACCCATTTATAATCTTATATTATCTCCTTTGCACTGGATTATCTTGACTCCACACTGCCATATAATCCACTTCAGTGTGCATACTAAGCATAAAGACAACCATACAACAGACATTCAATACCACCACTACCTCAACAATTTCTCACCAACACCACCAGACAACAACACAGCAACGCGTGGCCGGGCACAGCTAGTATATATATATAATATCTATATATATATATAAAAGGGTAATGGAATCACGGCACCGGATAAAACAACTAAACTAAACGCCCCACAACCTCGAAAACTGACAGCACAACCTCTCATCCACGCCTCTACGTTCATACAACAAAAAGAAAAGAAAAAGTAAGTTCTAGCCACAGCAACGCGTGGCCGGGCACAGCTAGTATATATATAAAAGAGTGATGGAATCAGGGCACCGGACAAAACAACAAAACTACAGGCCCCCCAACCTCGAAATCTGACAACACAACCCATCATCCACGGCTCTAGGTTGATACAACAAAAATAAAAGAAAAATAAAGTTCTAATTAGAGGGAGAGGAAGAATTGTTTTTATCCAATTACTGCCAGTTACAAGGCTAAGTTCCGCCCACTTGATCCCCTAGCAACCTACCCAGCCCAGGGGACTGGCAGAGTTAGGCCTCACTTAGGCCTCTTCCACACTGCCTATAAAATACAGATTATCTGATTTGAACTGGATTATATGGCAGTGTAGACTCAAGGCCCTTCCACACAGCTATATAACCCATTTATAATTGACTTAATGTCAGGGGAAAACCTTAACCCTTGACCTTAACTACCACCAATTCCTCAGTACTTTATTTCCCATACCACCATACTTCGCCACAGCAACGCGTGGCCGGGCACAGCTAGTATGTAATATATATGTATATACATATACACATATAAGATATGTGTGTGTCTGTTACATATGTATGTATATATATATGTGTGTGTGTGTGTGTATGATATATATAATATATCTCTATATATAAAAGAGTGATGGAATCAGGGCACCAGACAAAACAACAAAACTACAGGCCCCTCAACCTCGAAATCCATGGCTCTAGGTTGATACAACAAAAATAAAAGAAAAATAAAGTTCTAATTAGAGGGAGAGGAATAATTGTTTTTATCCAATTGCTGCCAGTTAGAAGGCTAAGCTCCGCCCACTTGATCCCCTAGCAAACTCCTCAGCCCAGGGGACAGGCAGACTTAGGCCTCACTTAGGCCTCTTCCACAGATTATTTAATTTGCACTGGATTATATAGCAATATAGACTCACGGCCCTTCCACACAGCTATATTACCCATTTATAATCTTATATTATCCTGACAGATGGCCATCCAGCCTCTACATAATAATGATGAAGAAGATGATAATGATAATAATAATAATAATAATAGAAGCATAAAATCCAAGAGACCCCTAAGGGCCATCCAGCCCAACCCTTTCTACTATGCAGCAGGACACAATCCAAGCATTCACAACACATGGACTTAACGTATAAATACTATACACTACTACACAGGGACATAGACCCCCTCTACCCTCACCACTTTCACAGGACACAAACAACCAAATGCATACTCAACATAAGGACAACCAAACAACAGACATTCAATACCACCACTACCTCAACAAGTTCTCACCAACACCACCAGACAATGCCACAGCAACGCGTGGCCGGGCACAGCTAGTATAATATATAACATATATGATGACATATATATATATATATATATATATATATATATATATATATATATACACACACACACACACACACACACACACACACACACACACACACACACATGTGGAGCCCCGGTGGTGAAGTGCGTTAAAGCACTGAGCTGGAGACCAAAAGGTCCCAGGTTCAAATCCCGGGAGCAGAATGAGCGCCCGCTGTTAGCCCCAGCTCCTGCCAACCTAGCAGTTTGAAAACTTGGCCAATGTGAGTAGATCAATAGGTACCGCTCCGGCGGGAAGGTAACGGCGCTCCATGCAGTCATGCCAGTGGCCACATGACCTTGGAGGTGTCTATGGACAACGCCGGCTCTTCGGCTTAGAAATGGAGATGAGCAGCAACCCCCAGAGTCGGACATGACTGGACTTAACGTCAGGGGAAAACCTTTACCTTTTATTGTATTATTATTTTATCTTTTTAATATTGTGATTTGTATTGTGTTGCTTATATTTTGTCCTTATGTTGTTTGGGCCTCTGCCCCATGTAAGCCGCCCTGAGTCCCCGCGGGGAGATGGTGGTGGGGTATAAATAAAGTTTTATTTATTACTAGCTTTGCCCGGCCATGCGTTGCTGTGGCTTATGGGAATCCTTTGTTGGCCAGGTGGAATAGCAGCGAATAGCCTTGCAGTCTCAAAGCCTGGCCGTTTTCTGGAGTAGCTGGAGCTTTTTGTTGTATGAACGTAGAGGCAGATAATCTGTATTTTATAGGCAGTGTGGAAGAGGCTTAAGTGAGGCCTAACTCTGCCTGTCCCCTGGGCTGAGTGGCTTGCTAGGAGACCAAGTGGGCGGAGCTTAGCCTTCTAACTGGCAGCAATTGGAATAAAAACAATTATTCCTCTCCCTCTAATTAGGACTTTATTTTTGTTTCCTTTTTTTTTGTATGAATGTAGAGACATGGATGAGGGGTTGTGCTGCCAAGTTTAGTGTTTCTGGGAGGTGTAGTTTTGTTGTTTTGTCCTAGGCCGAAATTTCATTCTCCTTTTATATAGAGAGATTATTTATGAATCCCTGCCCGACTGCATTAATAGCCTGGATCCTCGGCTTGGAGGAAGCTCGAGATGCAAACCTGCCCTCTCTAGGCCTTTTCTGGGTCCTCCAGCATGACTCCATGACACCCCTCCTGGACTTTGGGGTCTCTTGCTTTAGGGATCCGTTTTCTCTCCCTCGGAAAGGGATCTGGGAAACAGCCCGAAGCCGGGGGTCTCAGGTGGCCCCTTCTTTGGCTTGGGCCCACCGCCCCTCTTTTCGGCGCAGCTGCTCACAAGAGGAAACGTGTGGTTGCCATGCCGATGCCCCCCCCCCTCCCCATGCAGACGCAAAAAGGGGGTCAGGGGGACCTTGGCCGGAAGCCCAGCCCTGGGTTCCAGGGGGAGAGGACTGGGGAGAGGGGCCTGGAGGGGTCTCTGCGGGAAAGGAGGGAGGAAAAGGAGGGGAAAGACTGGGCGAAAACAAGAAGGAAAGAGGGGAGGAAGGACGGGAAAGTAGGGAGAGAGACTGGGCTAAAACAAAAAGGAAAGAGGGGAGGAAGGAAATAAAGGAAATTGTGTTGTCAAACCCTTTCATGGCCAGAATCAATATCATCATTATTATTAGATATATATTTGTAGTCACACACTAACATAAATGTGTGCGATATTTTAATTTTTCCAATTGGACGAAACGGGATATCTATATATATAAAAGGGGAATGAAATTTCAGCCTAGGACAAAACAACAAAACTACACATCCCAGAAACACTAAACTTGGCAGCACAACCCCTCATCCACGCCTCTACGTTCATACCACAAAAAGAAAAGAAATATAAAGTCCTAATTAGAGGGAGAGTAATAATTGTTTTTATCCAATTGCTGCCAGTTAGAAGGCTAAGCTCCACCTACTTGGTCTCCTAACAAACCACTCAGCCCAGGGCACAGGCAGGGTTAGGCCTCACTTAGGCCTCTTCCACGCTGCCTATAAAATACAGATTATCTGATTTTAACTGGATTATATGGCAGTGTAGACTCAAGACCCTTCCACACAGCTATATTACCCATTTATAATGGACTTAATGTCAGGGGAAAACCTTTACCTTAACTACCACCAATTCCTCAATACTTTATTTCCCATACCACCATACTTCGCCACAGCAATGCGTGGCCAGGCACAGCTAGTACCATATATACTCGAGTATAAGCCGACCCGAATATAAGCCGAGGCACCTAATTTTACCACAAAAACTGAGAAAACATTGACTCCAGTATAAGCCGAGGGTGGTACATTTCAGAAATAAAAATAGATACCAATAACATTTCATTACCGTATATACTCGAGTATAAGCCGACCCGAATATAAGCCGAGGCACCTAATTTTACCACAAAAAACTGGGAAAACATTGACTCCAGTATAAGCCGAGGGTGGTACATTTCAGAAATAAAAATAGATATCAATAAAATTACATTAATTGAGGCATCAGTAGGTTAAATGTTTTTGAATATTTACATAAAGCTCTAATTTAAGATAAGACTGTTCAACTCTGATCAAATCATTATTCTTATCTTCTTCAGTGTAAATGGGCTTATGTATCCTTTTAATAATAATATAGTAAAATAATACATCTAATAATAATAATAAATACAGGAAAATAATACAAGTAATAATAAATAAGAGTAAAATAATAAATGCAATAATAATAAGATCAGAGTGAAATAATAAATGTAATAATAATAATAATAATAATAAAAAATAGGGTAATAAATGTAATAGTAGCAACAATAATCAATAAAAATAATAAATGTAATAATACCAACAATGATAGAGAAAAATAATAAATGTACCATATATTTCGAGTATAAGCTGACCCAAATATAAGCCAACCAGGACCCTCACCCGAGTATAAGCCGAGGGGGGCTTTTTCAGTCTTTTAAAAAGGGCTGAAAAACTAGGCTTATACTTGAGTATATACAGTAAATAAAGATAATAATTATTATTGTTATTATGTTGTCGAAGGCTTTCATGGCCAGAATCACTGGTTTGCTAAGAGTTTTCCGGGCTGTCTGGCCATGTTCCAGGAGCATTCTCTCCTGACGTTTCACCCACATCTGTGGCAGGCTTCCTCAGAGGTTGTGAGGTCTGTTGGAAACTGGGCAAGTGGGGTTTATATCTCTGTGGAGTAATGTCCAGGGTGGGAGAAAGAACCCTTGTCTGTTTGAGGCAAGTGTGACTGTAGCAATTGGCCACCTTGATTGGCACTGAATAGCCTTGCAGCTTCAAGGTCTGGCTGCTTACTGCCTATGGGAATCCTTTGTTGGGAGGTGTTAGTTGGACCACTCTCACAACCACCATGTCAGACGACACAGAGAAGCCATTGAAGTCCACGAGCATGTGGACAATTTCAACAAGAAGGAGGAAACCATGAAAATGAACAATATCTGGCTACCAATATTTTTTTTAAAAAACTCTAAAATCAGGACAATTAATAAAGAACAACACGCAAAAAACAGGGGAATTCCAGACAGGAAACAATCAGGGCCAGCTAACACCTTCTAACAAAAGATTCCCCCAGGCAGGAAGCAGGCAGTCGTTGAAATTGCAAGGCCATTCAATGCTAATCATTGTGGCTACATTAACACTTGCCTCCAACAGACAAAAGTTATTTTTCCCACCCTGGATATTATTCCAGAGATATATAAACCCCACTCACAACCTCTGAGGATGCCTGCCATAAATGCAGGCGAAACGTCAGGAGGCAATGCTTCTGAAACATGGCTAGACAGCCCGGAAAACTCACAGCAACCCACTAAAGGAAATAGGTTGGCCAAAAAGAGGAAAGAAGGAAGTAAGGAGATAAAAAAGTAAGGAAGAGAGCGTGGGAGGAGAAACTGGAGATTAATTGTCCCAAGAATACCATAAAGTTGCACTGGAGGACCTGAAAAATGCCTAGAGAAGCCATTGTGCATAAAAGACATGTGCAGACTATTAGGAAACCCAAGGATGCATAGAGTGGTGCCGGATGGGCTGGAAAATGGCTAGAGAGGACACAAACGGGAAAGAAGCCCAGCCTTCCCGTATTCCAATGTCTCTCGGCTTCACGTTTTTTATTTCTTCCTTTTCCTGCCGCCAGCCAGCCTTTAAATAATTGATGGCCCAGATAAATAATGGATCGCCTGTTTGCCTGGGAATTTTCGGCTTCCAAACCCCTCCTGCCCCCCTCCTTCCCTACGTCCCTATTGATTTCCTCTACTTCCTTCCTTGCTTTTTTCTTTCCTCCTTTCTCCTCTCTCCCCCACTTTCCCTTTCTTTTTTCTTCCCTTCTTCCTTATTTCTCCTCTTTCCATCTCTTTCCCTCCTGCCCTTCCTTACTGGCTTTCTTCCCATTTCCTTCCTTTCTAGGTCCTTACTTCTCCTATTTATCTCGCTTCCTTCAGTCCTTCCTAGTTTCCCGACTTCCTTCTTCCTTCTTTCTTTCCTTCCTAGCTTCTTATTTTCCCAACATCCCACCTTCCTTCCTTCTTTCTTTCCTTCCCATTTTTATTTCCCCAACATCCCACTTTCTTTTCTTTCTAGCTTATTTTCCCAACATCCCACCTTCCTTCCTTACCTCCTGATTTCCTTCTTTTCTCCCTCCCTCCCTTCCCCGACCCATTTTCCTATTTCCCTTTTCTTCCTTCCTTCCCTCCTTCCCACTTCCCCAACATCCATCTTTCCTTCTGTTATCATACTTCCTTCCTCCTTTCCCTTCTAGCTTATTTCCCCAACATCCATCCATCCGTCTGTTATCGTCCTTCCTTCCTTCCTTCCTTGCTTATTTCCTTAACATCCTTCCCTCCTTCCTTCCTTCCTTTCTAGCTTATTTCCTTAACTTCCTTCCTTCCTTCCTTCCTTCCGAGCTTATTTCCCCAACATCCATCCTTCCTTCTGTTATCACACTTCCTTCTTTCCTTTCTAGCTTATTTCCCCAACATCCTTCCTTCCTTCCTACCTTCCTTTCTTCTTTCCTCTCACCTTCCTTCCTTCCTTCCTTCCCATTTTATTTCCCCAACATTCCACACTTCCTTCTTTCCTTTATAGCTTATTTCCTTAACATCCCTCCCTTCCTTTCGAGCTCATTTCCCCAACATCCATCCTTCCTTCCTTCCTTCCTTCCTTCCTT
>NW_026943818.1:13543228-13805728 GCF_035594765.1 Anolis carolinensis
TGGATTTCATATCACAAAATCACAAGTTGAACACTTCCCAAGTGTCTAGGACTGTGTGATGTATTTTCGGATGATGCGTGCAGATCCCAGTCGGGTGGCCTTTTGCAATGTTGTTGTTGTTGTTGTTGTTGTTGTTGTTATTATTATTATTATTATTATTATGACATAGCAAACAAGATAGATATGCTGGATTTCATATCACAAAATCACAAGTCAAACGCTTCCCAAGTGCCTAGGACTGTGTGATGTATTTTCGGATGATGCAAGCAGATCCCAGTCGGGTGGCCTTTTGCAGTTGGCAGATCATTATTATTATTATTATTATTATTATTATTATTATTATTATATAACAAACAAGATAGATATGCTGGATTTTGTATCACAAAATCACAAGTCGAACACTTCCCAAGTGTCTAGGACTGTGTGATGTATTTTCGGATGATGCGTGCAGATCCCAGTAGGGTGGCCTTTTGCAGTTGGCAGATCGTAATTTTTATTATTATTATTATTATTATTATTATTATTATTATTATTATTATTATCATCATCCCCTCAAAGTCAAGCAGTTGGATAAAAGGGAGACTCAAGGTCAATGCTACTCATACTTTAGTCTTACTAGGGCCAAACAATAGCCTGAATCAATCCATTCATGCCATAGTTCTCCTTTAGACTTCTTAGGACCAACTTATGAAGATCTCAAGACCATTTAATAATAGAACCCATCCCATCCATGTGATGCGTCTACTTTCATGTTGGGCCAACTTGAGACTCTCAAAGCATTCGATCCATTTGAGTGAGTCAACCCAAGTCATGCCATTGGATCTACATTAGACTTGGGTTTAACTTTAGGCTTGTTTGGATCAACATATAAGTGGCATCGTATTGGGACTCTCGAGGCATGGACTCCTTTGTTGAAGAGCAAGTCAGTCCGACTCATCTTAGGATCTACTTTAGTCTTAGTTCTTCTTTAGTCTTGTTAAGCCCAACCTAGAACCGACATCCTATTGGGATTCTCAAGGCACTGGCTCCATAGTTGAGTCCATGTAATTCATGCTATGGCCTACAACTTATTTGGACTCTTGAGACATTGACTCCATTGTTATAGAGCCAACCCTATCCTTGCCATGGGTCTACTTCAGTCTCAGGTCTATGTAATTCATGCCATGGGTTTAGTCTCAGGTCTACTTTAGCCTTATTAGAACCAAACTATGGCCTACAACTTATCTGGACTCTTGAGACATTGACTCCATTGTTATAGAGCCAACCCTATCCATGCCATGGGTCTACTTCAGTCTCAGGTCTATGTAATTCATGCCATGGGTTTAGTCTTAGGTCTACTTTAGCCTTATTAAAACCAAACTATGGCCTACAACCTATTTGGACTCTCAAGGCATTGACTCCATTGTTATAGAGTCAACCCTATCCATGCCATGGGTCTACTTCAGTCTCAGGTCTATTTTAGTAGTCTTTGATCTACTTCAGTCTTAGCTCTACTTTAATCTTAGGTCAACTTTAGCCTTATTGGGACCCAACTATGATCATTATCCTATTGGGAAACTCAAAACATTGACTCCATTGTTATAGACTATCCACACCATGGGTCTACTTTAGTCTCAGTTCTACTTTAGTAGTTTACAGTCTACTTTCGTCTTAGCTCTACTTTAATCTTAGGTTGACTTTAGCCTTATTAGGACCCATCTGTGATCTTTGTCCTATTGGGACACTCAAGACATTGTTATAGAGCCAACCCTATCCATGCCATGGGTCCACTTCAGTCTCAGGTCTATTTTAGTAGTCTACAGTCTACTTTAGTCTTAGCTCTACTTTAATCTTAGGTTGACTTTAGCCTTATTAGGACCCAACTATGATCTTTAACCAATTGGGACACTCAATACATTGACTCCATTGTTATAGAGCCAACCCTATCCATGCCATGGGTCTACTTCAGTCTCAGGTCTATTTTAGTAGTCTTTGGTCTACTTCAGTCTTAGCTCTACTTTAATCTTAGGTTGACTTTAGCCTTATTAGGACCAATCTATGATCTTTACCATATTGGGACACTCAAGACATTGACTCCATTGTTATAGAGCCAACCCTATCCATGCCATGGGTCTACTTTAATCTTAGGTTGACTTTAGCCTTGTTAGAACCAATCTATAGCCTACATTCTATAGGGACTCTCAAGATACTGACTCCATAATTGAATAGTAAGTCAATTGCATTCATCCCATGGCTCAAGATAGCTGAATAGTAAGCCAACCCTATCCATGCTATGGGTCTGCTTTAATCTTAGGATGACTAGAGCCTTGTTAAGAACAATCTATGGCCTACATCATATAGGAGCTCTTAAGGCACTGACTCCATATTTGAATAGTAAGTCAATCGCATTCATCCCATGGGTCTACTTTAGTCTTAGTCTACTTAAGTTGTCTTAGGTCTACTTTATAGAGTCAACCCTATCCATGCCTTGGTCTACTTTAGTCTTGGGTCTTCTTTAATCTTAGGTTGACTTTAACTATGTTAGGAACAATCTATGGCCTACATCCTATCAGGACTCTCAAGGCACTGACTCCATAATTGAATACTAAGTCAATCTTACTCATCCCATGCGTCTACTTTAGTCGTCTTAGGTCTACTTTACAGAGCCAACCCTATGCATGTCATGGGTCTACTTTAATCTTAGGTCAACTTTAGCCTTCTTAGGACCAATCTAAGATTAAAACAGATCTAAGACTAAAGTAGACCCATGGATAGGGTTGGCTCTCTAACCATGGAGTCAATATCTTGAGTATCCCAATACGATAGAGTCAACCCTATCCATGCCTTGGTCTACTTTAGTCTTGGGTCTGCTTCAACCTTAGGTCAACTTTAGCCTTGTTAGGACCAATCTAACATTAAAACAGACCTAAGACTAAAGTAGACCCATGGATAGGGTTGGCTCTCTAACCATGGAGTCAATGTCTTGAGTGTCCCAATACGATAGAATCAACCCTATCCATGCCATGGCCATTAGTCTTGGGTCTGCTTTAATCTTAGGTTAACTTTAGCCTTGTTAGGAACAATCTATGGCCTACATCCTATCGGGACTCTCAAGGCACTGACTCCATAATTGAATACTAAGTCAATCTTACTCATCCCATGGGTCTACTTTAGTTTTAGGTCTACTTTAGTCTTAGATCAACTTCAGCCTTGTTATGACCAATCTATGGCCTTTATCCTTTTGGGACTCAAGAGACTGACTCCATAGCTGGATAGTGAGCCAACTCTATCTGTTCCATGAGTCTACTTTAGTCTTGGTTTGCTTTAATCTTAGGTTGACTTTAACCTTGTTAAGACCAATCTAAGATTAAAACAGACCTAAGACTAAAGTCGACCCATAAATGAGTAGTAAGACAATCACATTCATCCCATGGGTCTACTTTAGTCTCAGGTCTACTTTAGCTGTCTTAGGTCTACTTTATAGAGCCAACTCTATGCATGTCATGGGTCTACTTTAATCTTATTCATCCCATGGGTCTACTTTAGTCTCAGGTCTACTTTAGTCATCTTAGGTCTACTTTATAGAGCCAACCCTATGCATGTCATGGGTCTACTTTAATCTTATTCATCCCATGGGTCTACTTTAGTCTCAGGTCTACTTTAGTCGTCTTAGGTCTACTTTATAGAGCCAACCCTATGCATGTCATGGGTCTACTTTAATCTTATTCATCCCATGGGTCTACTTTAGTCTCAGGTCTACTTTAGTCGTCTTAGGTCTACTTTATAGAGCCAACCCTATGCATGTCATGGGTCTACTTTAGTTTTAGGTCTACTTTAGTTGTCTTAGGTCTACTTTACAGAGCCAACCCTATGCATCTCATGGATCTACTTTAGTCTTAGGTCTACTTTAGTTGTCTTAGGTCTACTTTATAGAGCCAACCCTATGCATGTCATGGGTCTACTTTAGTCTTAGTCTACTTTAGTTGTCTTAGGTCTACTTTATAGAGCCAACCCTATGCATGTCATGGGTCTACTTTAGTCTCAGGTCTATTTTAGTAGTCTTAGGTCTACTTTATAGAGCCAACCCTATGCATGTCATGGGTCTACTTTAGTCTTAGTCTACTTAAGTTGTCTTAGGTCTACTTTATAGAGCCAACCCTATCCATGCTATGGGTCTGCTTTAATCTTAGGTTGACTTTAACTATGTTAGGAACAATCTATGCCCTACATCCTATCGGGACTCTCAAGGCACTAACTCCATAATTGAATAGTAAGTCAATCATATTCATTCCATGGGTCTACTTTAGTAGTCTTAGGTCTACTTTACAGAGCCAACCCTATGCATGTCATGGGTCTACTTTAATCTTATTCATCCATGGGTCTACTTTAGTCTCAGGTCTTCTTTAGTCTTAGATCTACTTTAATCTTAGATCAACTTCAGCCTTGTTATGACCAATCTATGGCCTTTATCCTATTGAGACTCCATAGCTGGATAGTGAGTCAATCTGATGCATGTCGAGTCAAGTTTCGTCTTGTTCGGACCAGCCTATGGAGACTCACAGGGCATTGACGCCATCACTCAGTGGTGAGTCAGTCTTATTCATGCCTTGGGTCTATCTTTGTCTAGAGTCAACCGTAGCCTTATTAGGACCGAGGCCTAATACCTTCCAGTTCAGTCCCATGGCAATGAAGGGGTGCAAAGGAGCCCCACTTGGGGAGACTTACAGGAGGGGAGAAACTGCATAAAAAACAGGGCAGGACTTTTGCAGGAGAGGGAAACAGCCCTCCAGCTTCAGAGGAGGGGTTTTTTTCCCCCTTTTTCTTTCTCTCTCTCTCGTTCTTTCCTTCTTGGCTGCAATTCAGCTCGGCTTTTCATCCCGGGAGGACATTCCTTTCTGCTGAACGCGGCTGTTCCTTCCTTCGCCTTGCCTTTTTCTCGCTCAGCCTCCCTCCCTCCCTCCCTCCCTTTAGAAGCAAAGCAAGAAAAGCCAGAAAAACAACAGAGTGGGTTGGATCCAAACCCAATGCAAACATTCCTTCAGACCAGCAAATTGGGGGACTTTCGGATTGCAGAAAATAGTCTTCTTCTCATTCTTATTATTATTCAAGTGGACATTGACTATAAAATTGCACTATTATTATTCAGATAGACATTAACTACAGAATTACATTATTATTATTTTAGGTGGACACTGACTGTAGAATTACATTATTATTATTATTATTATTATTATTATTATTATTATTATTATTCAGATAGACATTAACTATAGAATTACATTATTATTATTTTAGGTGGATATTGACTGTAAAATTACATTATTATTATTATTATTATTATTATTCAGATAGACATTGACTATAGAATTACATTATTATTATTTTAGGTGGACATTGATTGTAGAATTATATTATTATTATTATTCAGATAGACATTAACTATAGAATTACATTATTATTATTTTAGGTGGACATTGATTGTAGAATTATATTATTATTATTATTCAGATAGACATTAACTATAGAATTACATTATTATTATTTTAGGTGGATATTGACTGTAGAATTACATTATTATTATTATTATTCAGATAGACATTGACTAGAGAATTACATTATTATTATTTTATGTGGACACTGACTGTAGAATTACATTATTATTATTATTCAGGTAGACATTGACTATAGAATTACATTATTATTATTTTAGGTGGACATTGACTGTAGAATTACATTATTATTATTATTGTTATTGTTATTCAGGTGGACGTTGACTAGAGAATTACATTATTATTATTTTAGGTGGACATTGACTGTAGAGTTACATTATTATTATTATTATTATTATTATTTAAGTGGACATTGACTAGAGAATTACATTATTATTATTTTAGGTGGACACTGACTGTAGAATTACATTATTATTATTATTATTCAGGTGGACATTGACTATAGAATTGCATTATTATTATTTTTATTATTTTTATTATTATTATTATTCAGATAGACACTGACTGTAGAATTACATTATTATTATTATTATTATTATTCAGGTGGACATTAACTATAGAATTACATTATTATTTTAGGTGGACACTGACTGTAGAATTACATTATTATTATTATTATTATTATTATTATTATTCAGGTGGACATTGACTAGAGAATTACATTATTATTATTTTAGGTGGACATTGACTGTAGAGTTACATTATTATTAATATTATTATTATTATTCAGGTGGACATTGACTGTAGAATTACATTATTATTATTATTATTATTATTACTATTCAGATGGACATTGACTACAGAATAATATTATTATTATTCAGGTGGAAATTGACTATAGAATTATATAATAATAATAACAACAGCAGCAGCAATGATAATAATAATAATACGGTAGTCAGCCCTCTGCCTTTAAAGCCTAAGTCCCCCATTAAAGTGAAAAATCAAAGATAAGACACTCCTTTTAACCTCTCTAGGAATTTTATAGGTCTTCCGGCGCAACTCGGTGGTCAATCTGCCATAGAGTTGCATTGGAGGACCAACAAATTCCTAGAGGCATTTTCTAAGTCCTCCGGACCTTGGAAAACAACCTCTCTCCCATCTGTATCCTGCTCCACCCAAATCCCACAGGGAGCTGTGAGGTCACTTCCTCCCATTCTCTGGCCCGCTTCCTGTTCTCTCTCACGCCAAGGACTTCCCTTCCTCTCTGCCTTTGCTATTTCCTCTCTCTGGGCTTTGTCACTTTCTGAACCATGTTGCATTTTGGAAAAAGAAGTTGTATTTGTTATGCAAATTGCTTTCTACTGTGGGTATTAATAACGTGGTTTCGATATAAGGAGGGCAGTGGTTTCCGCCCTGGGTTTTAGTCTGAATTTGAATCATTCCATTAAACCCAAATGGGGTATATAGTTCGATATCCGTTCCGGATTGTAGTCTGAATGTAAAAAGAACCATCCCATCAAACCCAATTGGGGATATAGTTCGATATCCGTTCCGGATTGTAGTCTGAACGTGAACTGAACCATCCCATCAAACCCAATTGGGAGATATAGTTCGATATCCGTTCCGGATTGTAGTCTGAACGTGAAAGGAACCATCCCATCAAACCCAATTGGGAGATATAGTTCGATATCCGTTCCGGATCGTAGTCCGAACGTGAAAATAACCATCCCATCAAACCCAATTGGGGATATAGTTCGATATCCGTTCCGGATCGTAGTCCGAACGTGAAAATAACCATCCCATCAAACCCAATTGGGGATATAGTTCGATATCTGTTCCGGATTGTAGTCTGAACATGAAAGGAACCATCCCATCAAACCCAATTGGGGATATAGTTCGATATCCGTTCCGGATTGTAGTCTGAACGTGAACTGAACCATCCCATCAAACCCAATTGGGAGATATAGTTCGATATCCGTTCCGGATTGTAGTCTGAACGTGAAAGGAACCATCCCATCAAACCCAATTGGGGATATAGTTCGATATCCGTTCCGGATTGTAGTCTGAACATGAAAGGAACCATCCCATCAAACCCAATTGGGGATATAGTTCGATATCTGTTCCGGATTGTAGTCTGAACATGAAAGGAACCATCCCATCAAACCCAATTGGGGAATACAGTTTGACACCCGTTCCGGATTGTAGTCCGAACTTGGAAGGAATCAAGCCAGCAAACTCAATAGGATATATTTCTCCCTGTTCTTTCTTTTGTTTAAAAAAAGGCAATTTCATTGGAAAGCGGGAGGGAGGGCAGCATCTGCCAAAACAGGCCCTGAATCTGATTTTCCAGGCGTCTGAACAGGAACAAAACTCCGGCGCCTTGCTTCTCCCACAACAGAAGCCAGGCCTAAATTATTCAGAGCCTCGTATAATGGATATGCCGGTTGCAGAAAAGCCCACAGCTTCCCCCCTCCTTTTGCAGAATGGCTCTCGAGACCCACATCCCACCAAAGAGGTCCTCTCTATGGCACCCTCCGAGGTCCTCCAGGCGGAAGGGACCACAGAGATGTGCTGGAAGACCTGGCAGATGCCTAGAGAGGAGTTGGCTCCCGCTGGGCACAGCCATGGTGCCAAGGGGCTGCTTTGGGGAAGGGAAACGGGATGGGAAGCCCACATCCTCTCTCTGGCACTTTCCTAGGTCCTCCAGGCGGAAGTGACCACAGAGATGTGCTGGAAGACCTGGCAGATGCCTAGAGAAGAGTTGGCTCCCGCTGGGCACAGCCATGGTGCCAAGGGGCTGCTTTGGGGAAGGGAAACGGGATGGGAAGCCCACATCCTCTCCCTGGCACTTTCCTAGGTCCTCCAGGCGGAAGGGACCACAGAGATGTGCTGGAAGACCTGGCAGATGCCTAGAGAGGAGTTGGCTCCCGCTGGGCACAGCCATGGTGCCAAGGGGCTGCTTTGGGGAAGGGAAACGGGATGGGAGGCCCACATCCTCTCCCTGGCACTTTCCTAGGTCCTCCAGGCGGAAGGGACCACAGAGATGTGCTGGAAGACCTGGCAGATGCCTAGAGAGGAGTTGGCTCCCGCTGGGCACAGCCATGGTGCCAAGGGGCTGCTTTGGGGAAGGGAAACGGGATGGGAAGCCCACATCCTCTCCCTGGCACTTTCCTAGGTCCTCCAGGCGGAAGGGACCACAGAGATGTGCTGGAAGACCTGGCAGATGCCTAGAGAAGAGTTGGCTCCCGCTGGGCACAGCCCTGGAGCTGCTTTGGGGCAACCCATTTCCCCATTTCTCCTTCCTTCTTCCTGGTTTTGGCCAACTTATTTCCCCATTACCACCTTCCTTTTTAGGTCAAAATATTTTCCTGTTTCTCTTCTTTCTCTCCCTCCTTTTTCCCTCCCTCCTTCTCTTCTTCCTTTTCCTCCTTCCTCCCTCCATTTCCTTTACTTACTTCCTTCCTTCCCTCTATTCCTTCCTTCCTTCTCTCCTTCCTTTCCTTATCCTTCCTTCCCTCCTTCCTTCTCTGCACCAGGCCCCATTCTTCTCCTTGCCCTCCGCCACGGCCTCTTCTTCTTCTTCTTCCTCCTCCTCCTCCTCCTCCTCTCTTGCGTCCTCACTGCTCTGCCTGTCCCAGATACGGGCTGCGTTGGTTGCCTTGGCAACCCAGCTCTGACTAATCGTTTGCGCAATGACCTTTTTCCCCTGGAGAGAGAGAGAGAGAGAGAGAGAGAGAGAAAGCGAGAGAAGGAGAAAGAGAGAGGGATGGAGGAAGACAGAGAGAGGGAGGCTGGCCAAGGCTGAGAGAGCAAAGAAAGCAGATGCAGCTCCATCTATCCATCTGAGAGATGCTGTTTTGGACTGCAACTCCCACCATTCCTAACAGCCTCAGGCCCCTTCCTTTTCCCCCTCTATTATTATTCTGCCAGATTATTATTATTATTATTATTATTATTATTATTATTATTATTATTATTATTATTATGACACAGCAAACAAGATAGATATGCTGGATTTCATATCACAAAACCACAAGTCGAACACTTCCCAAGTGTCTAGGACTGTGTGATGTATTATTATTATTATTATTATTATTATTATTATTATTATTATTATTATTATTGTATGACACAGCAAACAAGATAGATATGCTGGATTTCGTATCACAAAACCACAAGTCGACCACTTCCCAAGTGTCTAGGACTGTGCAATGTATTTTCGGATGATGCGTGCAGATCCCAGTAGGGTGGCCTTTTGCAGTTGGCAGATTGTAATTTTGTCAATGTCTATTGTTTCCAAATGCCGGCTGAGATCTTTTGGCACGGCACCCAGTGTGCCCATCACCACCGGGACCACCTGCACTGGTTTCTGCCAGAGTCTTTGAAGTACAATCTTGAGGTCCTGATAGCAGCCGAGTTTTTCCTGTTGTTTTTCGTCAATGCGACTGTCACCTGGGATGGCGACATCAATGATCCAAACCTTGTTCTTTTCCACAACTGTGATGTCTGGTGTGTTGTGTTCCAGAACTTTGTCAGTCTGGATTCGGAAGTCCCACAGTATCTTTGCGTGCTCATTTTCCAAGACTTTTGCAGGTTTGTGATCCCACCAGTTCTTTGCTGCTGGGAGGTGGGACTTGAGGCATAAGTTCCAATGGATCATTTGGGCCACATAGTTGTGCCTCTGTTTGTAGTCTGTCTGTGCAATTTTCTTACAGCAGCTGAGGATATGATTCATGGTTTCGTCAGTTTCTTTGCATAGTCTGCATTTTGGGTCATCAGCTGATTTTTCGATCTTGGCCTTAATTGCATTTGTTCCTGGGCTGCAAGGATCAGGCCTTCTGTCTCCTTCTTCAGGGTCCCATTCGTGAGCCAGAGCCAGGTCTTCTCCTTGTCAGCTTTTCCTTCAATTTTGTCAAGGAACTTTCCATGCAATGTTTTGTTGTGCCAGCTGTCAGCTCTAGTTTGTAGTGCAGTTTTCTTGTATTGATTCTGCTCTAGTTTGTAGTACGGTTTTCTTGAATTGATTCTGCTCTAGTTTGTAGTACGGTTTTCTTGTATTGATTCTGCTCTAGTTTGTAGTGCCGTTTTCTTGTATTGATACTGCTCTAGTTTGTAGTGCGGTTTTCTTGTATTGATTCTGCTCTAGTTTGTAGTGCGGTTTTCTTGTATTGATTCTGCTCTAGTTTGTAGTGCGGTTTTCTTGTATTGATTCTGCTCTAGTTTGTAGTGCGGTTTTCTTGTATTGATTCCGCTCTAGTTTGTAGTGTGGTTTTCTTGTATTGATTCCGCTCTAGTTTGTAGTGCGGTTTTCTTGTATTGATTCTGCTCTAGTTTGTAGTGCGGTTTTCTTGTATTGATTCTGCTCTAGTTTGTAGTACGGTTTTCTTGTATTGATTCTGCTCTAGTTTGTAGTGCGGTTTTCTTGTATTGATTCTGCTCTAGTTTGTAGTGCGGTTTTCTTGTATTGATTCTGCTCTAGTTTGTAGTGCGGTTTTCTTGTACTGGTTTTTTTGTCTGCTGTGTTTTGAGAAGTTTCTGATTTTTGACTTCAATCAAAGCAGGTTTTTCACTTTGCTTTCCATATTCTGCCAGGGCATGTTCTTCTTCTCTGACCGCTTGTTTGACTTGTAAGAGTCCTCTGCTTGAGCGGCCAAGGGGGAAAAGGAAAGGGCTTGAGGCTGTTAGGAATGGTGGGAGTTGCAGTCCAAAACAACTGGCTGGGTGGCCCAAGTTTGGTCCATCTATTGAGCATCCTCTATCCAAAATTCTTGCACAACCAACTGGAGGCCGGGAAGGAGGAAGCCAGGCAGACGAGGCCGAGACAGGCTGGTTTTGCCTGGAAGGAAGGCCGCCCCCCCTTCTTGCAAAAGGCCATGGGAGCCCAAGCAGGAATGCGCCTCCACTGCGCCGGCCCATGCGCCAACGCCTCCTCCTCCTCCTCCTCTTCTGCAAGTCTTGAGCAATTCCCAAGCAAGGCCCTCGCCTCTGCTTCAGCCCGAGGTCTGTTTCCCAGGCACTGCCAGGAATGAGAGCGCTTCTTCCATAAGGTCCCCCAAAGGTCATCCAGTCCAACCCCTCTCGGGAAATAAAAGGAAGACACACTCCGATCCCTCCCGACGGATGGCCATTCAGTCTTAAATGAAACTCCATCAGTCTCTGAATCACAGCATTGAAAGGACCCCAAAAATCATCCAGTTCAACCCCATTTGGGCTATGAAAGGAAGACACAATCCGATCCCTCCCAACAGATGGGCGTTCAGTCTTAAAAGTTTCCATGAGTCTCTGAATCTTAGCAGTGAAGGGACTCCAAAGATCATCCAGTTCAACCCCATTCAAGCCATGAAAGGAAGACACAATCCGATCCCTCCCAACAGATGACTGTTCAGTCTTAAATGAGACTCCATCTGTCTGTGAATCATAGCATTGAAGGGACCCTGAAGGTCATCCAGTCCAACCCCATTTGGGCCATGAACAGAAGACACAATCCTAACAGATGGCCATTTAGTCTCCGAATCATAGCATTGAAGGGACACCAAAGATCATCCAGTCCAACCCCATTCGGGCCATGAAAGGAAGACGAAATCCGATCCCTCCCAAAAGATATCCATTCAGTCTCTGCTTAAAAGTGACTCAATCTATCTCTGAATCACAGCATTGAAGGGAGGTCATCCAGTCAAACCTCAAAGTTAAGAGGCACCCAAGGGCCATCTAGTCCAACCCCATTCTGTTATGCAGGAAGACACAACCCGAGCCCTCCTGACAGATGGCCAGAGGAGGCTCTACTGGGCTCCAAATCCTAGAGACAGATGGCCATAAAAAAGAACTGCAGAGCAGCAGATTTAACAGAATCCTAGACAGAAGGGGACCCTAAAGGTCACCTAGACCTAACCTCCTTTTTCTATGTAGAAAGACATCATTCGATTCCTCCTGACAGATAGCCATCCAGCCCCTGTTTAAAGACCTCCGGAGAAGACACCAAGGAACTCCGAACCCTAGAGTTGGAAGGGATCCCAAAGATCATCTAGTCCATTCTGCCGGGAAGGAAGACACAATCCAATCATTCTTGAAAGTTTGCCATTCAGCGAATAATAATAATAATAATAATAATAATAATAATAATAATAATAATAATAATAATAATATCCTCAGCTGCTGTAAGAAAATTGCACAGACAGACTACAAACAGAGGCACAATTATGTGGCCCAAATGATCCATTGGAACTTATGCCTCAAGTACCACCTCCCAGCAGTAAAGAACTGGTGGGATCACAAACCTGCAAAGTATTGGAAAATGAGCACGCAAAGATACTGTGGGACTTCCGAATCCAGACTGACAAAGCTCTGGAACACAACACACCAGACATCACAGTTGTGGAAAAGAAAAAGGTTTGGATCATTGATGTTGCCATCCCAGGTGACAGTCGCATTGACGAAAAACAACAGGAAAAACTCAGCCACTCTCAGGACCTCAAGATTGTACTTCAAAGACTCTGGCAGAAACCAGTGCAGGTGGTCCCGGTGGTGATGGGTGCCATGCCAAAAGATCTCAGCCGGCATTTGGAAACAATAGACATTGACAAAATCACGATCTGCCAACTGCAAAAGGCCACCCTACTGGGATCTGCACGCATCATCCGAAAATACATCACACAGTCCTAGACACTTGGGAAGTGTTCGACTTGTGGTTTTGTGATACAAATTCCAGCATATCTATCTTGTTTGCTGTGTCATAATAAAATAATAATAATAATAATAATAATAATAATAATAATAATAATAATAATAATAATAATACATCACACAGTCCTAGACACTTGGGAAGTGTTCGACTTGAGATTTTGTGATACGAAATCCAGCATATCTATCTTGTTTGCTGTGTCATAATAATAATTATTATTATTATTATAATCATCCGAAAATACATCACACAGTCCTAGACACTTGGGAAGTGTTTGACTTGTGATTTTGTGATACGAAATCCAGCATGTCTATCTTGTTTGCTGTGTTATACAATAATAATAATAATAACAACTTTATTTTTATACCCCGCCCCATCTCCCCAAGGGGACTCGGGCGGCTTACATGGGGCCAAGCCCAGGCAACAAACAATATAAAACTCAGCAATAAAACACAAATCATAATCAAATAAAATCACATCGAAGGAGATGCCACTGGGCTCCAAACCCTAGAGATCATCTAGTCCAGGGGTCCTCAAACTTTTGAAGCAGAGGGCCGGTCCACAATCCTTCAGACTGTTGAGGGGCCGGATTATCATTTGAAAAAAAGTACAAACAAATTCCGATGCACACTGCATATTTGTAGTGCAAAAACAACAATGACAACGAAAACAAGAACAAGAACAATGAAAGAACAATACAATATTTTAAAATAAAAACAATTTTAACCAACATACATTTATCAGGATTTCAATGGGAAGTGTGGGACTGCTTCTGGCCAATGAGATAGTCAAGTTAATTAGGGTTGTTGTTGTTGTTGTTGTTGTTGTTGTTGTGTGCCTTCAAGTCATTCCAGACCTTGGGTGAGCCTAAGTCTAAAATTTATTTATTATTTATTTACTGCATTTATTTACTACATTTGTATCACACCCTTCTGACTCCAAAGGGGACTCAGAGTGGCTTACAAATTATATGTACATACAATATATTATATTATTAGCATAGCACAATATTAGCATTATATATTACTATACTGAACTATACCACTATACTGTAATATTATTAGTTATATTATATGTAATGTAGAATATATAATTAATATTATTATATGGAATTATTATTAGTGTTATATTGTATTACATTATAATATTATTATCAATATTATATGTATATACTATATATCACAGGGGTCCCCAAACTAAGGCCCGGGGGCCGGATGCGGCCCTCCAAGGTCATTGACCTGGCCCCCGCCCTCAGTTTTAGACTTAGGCTCGCCCAAAGTCCAAAATGACTTGAAGACACAACAACAACAATCCTACTTAGACTATCTCATTGGCCAGAAGCAGGCCCACACTTCCCATTGAAATCCTGATTTTACACAGTATGTTGGTTAAAATTGTTTTTATTTTTAAATATTGTATTGTTCTTTAATTTACTAATACTGTGCAATCCGAATAATATAATATATTGTATATACATATAATATTGATAATAATGTTATAATATAATACAATATAATATAATATTTATTTATTTATTTATTACAGTATTTCTACCCCTCCCTTTTCACCCAATAGGGGACTCAGGGTGGCTAATAATAATAATAATAATAATAATAATAATAATACAATATAATAATATTGTGTAATATAATAATATTAATTGCAAATTATATATTAAATGTAATATTACTAATAATATTACAGTGCAGTGGTATAGTACAATATAGTAATATATAATGCTAATATTGTGCTATGCTAATAATATAATATATTGTATGTACATACAACTTGTAAGCCACTCTTAGTCCCCTTCAGGGTGAGAGAGGGTGGGGTATTAATGTATTAAATAAATAAATGAATAAATAAATAATTGTTGTTGGGGGTTTTTTTTGCACTACAAATATGCAGTGTGCATAGGAATTTGTTTGTATTTTTTTTTCAAATGATAATTTGGCCCCTCAACATTCTGAGGTGCCATGAACCGGCCCTCCACTTAAAAAGTTTGGGGACCCCTGATATATCATATTATAAAACTGAGGGCGGGGGCCAGGTCAATGACCTCGGAGGGCCGCATCCGGCCCCCGGGCCTTAGTTTGGGGACCCCTGATCTAGTCTAGCCCTGTTTTGCCAGGCAGGACTGCAAATCCTTTGGGTCACACTGGCTGGGGAGGATGGGGCTTGTCACATAAGCTGGAAATAAACAATAAAATGAAACCAGTGCTGCTTTTCTGGACTACGCGTTTCGGAAGCCTTGCCAAGAAGGGCTCAGCCGAGAGATTAGGCCGGAGACCCGGCCATCGCGGGCTGTTTGTCAACCGCATTTGGGGACGCAGATGTTCCCGTTTAAAGACCCTTTGGGATGGGGGGGGGGGGGGGAGAGACTAATAATAATTCCCATATCCCCGGAAAGAGAAAAAGGAGGAGAGAGGCAGATGGCAAGAATGGAAGAGATCAGGGTTGGCAAAGGAGGACAAACAGAAGACGGCTGGGTGGAAACGGACACGTTCCTTTCGATATTCATCGCATTATTTCATTACTTATTTTCCCGTTACTCATTTCATTACTTATTTCATTGTTTATTTTTCATTATTTATTTCGTTGTCTATTTCGTTATTGATTTCATTTTTTATTTCACGAATTATTTCATTATTCATTTCCCAACCTATTTTGTTATTTCACGGCTTATCTCATTATTTATTTTATTTATTTCACGACTTATTTCATTGTTTATTTCAGGACTTACTTCGTTATTTATTTCACGACTTACTTCGTTATTTATTACACGACTTACTTTGTTATTTATTTCACGACTTACTTCGTTATTTATTTCACAACTTATTTCATTATTTATTTCATGACTTATTTTGTTACTTACTTCACAACTTATTTCATTACAGTAGAGTCTCGCTTATCCAACATAAACGGGCCGGCAGAATGTTGGATAAGTGAATATGTTGGATAATAAGGAGGGATTAAGGAAAAGCCTATTGAACATCAAATTAGGTTATGATTTTACAAATTAAGCACCAAAACATCATGTTAGACAACAAATTTGACAGAAAAAGCAGTTCAATACACAGCAATGTTATGTAGCAATTACTGTACAGTAGAGTCTCACTTATCCAACATAAACGGGCCGGCAGAACGTTGGATAAGCGAATATGTTGGATAATAAGGAGAGATGAAGGAAAAGCCTATTAAACATCAAATTAGGTTATGATTTTACAAATTAAGCACCAAAACATCATGTTATACAACAAATTTGGCAGAAAAAGTAGTTCAAAACGCAGTAATGCTATGTAGTAATTACTGTATTTACGAATTTAGCACCAAAATATCACGATGTATTGAAAACATTGACTACAAAAATGCATTGGATAATCCAGAATGTTGGATAAGCGAGTCTTGGATAAGTGAGACTCTACTGTATTTATGAATCTAGCACCAAAACATTACAATGTATTGAAAAGATTGACTACAATTGACTATGAAAAGGCAGACTGCGTTGTGGGCGAAACGTCAGGAGAGAGTGCTGCTGGAACATGGCAAGACAGCCCAGAAAACACACAACAACCCTGTGATTCCGGCCATGAAAGCCTTCAACAACACATTGATCCATACCTTATTTTTCAACATGATCGTGAGGTCAGGAGTCTTGTGTTCCCAAACTCTTGTCAGTCTGAATTCGGAAGTCCCAAATAATAATAATAATAATAATAATAATAATAATAACTATACAGTATTCCCTCACTACTTTGCGGTTCACTTTTCACAGATTTGCTGTTTCACGGTTTTTCAATAAACTCTAAAAGACTGTTATAAATAATAAAAAATTACAATTTACAGCCTAAGGAAGGGAAGAAGAAGAAGCCAAAGGGAGAGAAAAGGAGCCCAAGTGGCAACGGGAGGAGAAGGAGGCAATTTATCAACACATGATTGGCTGATAAAGCCTTAAATTGTAACTACTAAAATAATGTATAAATATTAAAATAAATATAGTGTCTTTACTTCGCAGATTTTCACTTATTGCGGGTGGTCCTGGAACCTAGTAAAGGTAAAAGTAAAGGTTTCCCCTGACGTTAAGTCCAGTCGTGTCTGACTCTGGGGGTTGGTGCTCATCTACATTTCTAAGCCGAAGAGCCGGCGTTGTCCATAGACACCTCCAAGATCATGTGGCCACTGGCATGACTGCATGGAGCATTGTTACCTTCCCGCCGGAGCGGTACCTATTGATCTACTCACATTGGTATGTTTTTGAACTGCTAGGCTGGCAGAAGCTGGGGCCGACATGACTGTATGGAGCACCATCACCTTTCCACCGGAGCGGTACCTATTGATCTACCCACATTTGCATGTTTTTGAACTGCTACGTTGGCAGGAGCTGGCGCAACAGCGGGCGCTCACTCCGCTCCTGGGATTTGAACCTGGGACCTTTCGGTCTGCAAATTCAGCAGCTCAGCGCTTTGACGCACTGTGCCTACTTCGCGGATGTTCACTTATTGCGGGTGGTCCTGGAACCTAACCCCAGTGATAAGTGAGAGAACACTGTACTTAACATTCAAATACAAATAATGCCTTTTTCAAATAACCTGGGCATCGCTGGGTCCCCAAGCTAGTCTATATATATAAAAGAGTGATGGAATCCTGGCGACCGCCAAAACAACAAAACTAAACACTCCACAACCTCGAAAATTGACAACACAACCCATCATCCACGCCTCTAGGTTGATATAACAAAAAGAAAAGAAAAATAACGTCCTAATTAGAGGGAGAGGAAGAATTGTTTTTATCCAATTGCTGCCAGTTAGAAGGCTAAGCTCTGCCCACTTGGTCTCCTAGCAACCCACTCAGCCCAGGGGACAGGCAGAGTTAGGCCTCACTTAGGCCTCTTCCACACTGCCTATAAAATACAGATTATCAGATTTTAACTGGATTAGATGGCAGTGTAGACTCAAGGCCCGTCCACACAGCTATATAACCCATTTATAATGGACTTAATGTCAGGAGAAAACCTTTACCCTTTACCTTAACTACCACCAATTCCTCAGTACTTTATTTCCCATACCACCATTCTTCGCCACAGCAACGCGTGGCCGGGCACAGCTAGTATGTAATATATATGTATATACATATACACATATAAGATATGTGTGTGTCTGTTACATATGTATGTATATATATATATATGTGTGTGTGTGTGTGTATGATATATATAATATATCTCTATATATAAAACAATGATGGAATCAGGGCACCAGACAAAACAACAAAACTACAGGCTACTAGCTGTGACCAGCCACGCGTTGCTGTGGCGAAGTCTGGTGGTATGGGAAATAAAGTATTGAGGAATTGGTGGTAGTTAAGGTAAAGGGTAAAGGTTTTCCCATGACATTAAGTCCACTATAAATGGGTTATATAGCTGTGTGGAAGGGCCTTGAGTCTACACTGCCATATAATCCAGTTCAAATCAGATAATCTGTATTTTATAGGCAGTGTGGAAGAGGCCTAAGTGAGGCCTAACTCTGCCTGTCCCCTGGGCTGAGTGGGTTGCAAGGAAACCAAGTGGGCGGAACTTAGCCTTCTAACGGGCAGCAATTGGATAAAAACAATTATTCCTCTCCCTCTAATTAGGACTTTACTTTTCTTTTCTTTTTGTTGTATGAACGTAGAGGCATGGACGAGGGGTTGTGCTGCCAAGTTTAGTGTTTCTGGGATGTGTAGTTTTGTTGTTTTGTCCTAGGCCGAAATTTCATTACCCTTTTATAGATATAGATTATCTGCTTTAACTGGATTATCTGGACTCCACACCTTGACCCTTGACCTTAACTACCACCAATTCCTCAATACTTTATTTCCCATACCACCATGCTTCGCCACAGCAACGCGTGGCCGGGCACAGCTAGTAATGTATAAATATTAAAATAAATATAGTGTCTCTACTTTGCGGATGTTCACTTATTGCGGGTGGTCCTGGAACCTAACTCCAGTGATAAGTGAGGGGACAGTGTGTTTCTCTTTCCTTCTCTTTCACTTGTCCTGCTAGTTCTCTTCCTCCTCTTCTTTCCTCCCTTTCTCCTCTTCCTCTCTCCTGTCCTTCTCTAAACCCCCAAACACCAATCACTTCTCCTCCTCCTCCTCCTCCTCCTTTTCCTCCTTCCACCTCTTTCCCAGGGGGATGCTGAGGCCGGTGGAGAAAGAGAAAGAAAGAGAAGAAGAAGGCGGTCTCAGCCTGGGCTGCATGGAGTTAATATATTGCCCAGGCCTTGCCTGCCTTCCCTTTGGGGACGGGGGCTGGCTGTGGCCCGCTCGCTCGGCATTCATCTCCCCGGCGCCGGCCGACAGCTGCGACCCACCGGCTTGGCCTTTCTGCAGATGGAGGGTGGATGTGTGGGCCATGTGTCCCTCCCTCCCTGCGCATGAAAGCCAACCGCCTCCTTTCTGCCCTGATTCCTGCAAGCATCCATGCACGGTGCAAAAAAGAACAAAACACAAACCTTTTCTTTCTTTGGTGCGAAAATTGCACCACCTCCCTGCTGTTTATATGGCTTGCATGGCTTAAACTCCCATAATCCCCATCTGGCAAAGGATTCTGGGAGGTCCCAGAGACCAAAGGCAGGGAGCGTCAGGCGTTGCGGGGAGATGACAACATCTGCTCCATTCCTCCTTCCCTTCCTTTCCTTCATTCTTTCTCTTTCCTCCCATCTGGATTTTCATGAGCCACACACAACAGAACTACCCTGTTTCCCCGAAAATAAGACATCCCCAGAAAATAAGACCTAGTAGAGGTTTTGCTGAATTGCTAAATATAAGGCCTCCCCCGAAAGTAAGACCTAGAGAAGTTTTGCTGAATTGCTAAATATAAGGCCTCCCCCGAAAGTAAGACCTAGAGAAGTTTTGCTGAATTGCTAAATATAAGGCCTCCCCCGAAAGTAAGACCTAGAGAAGTTTTGCTGAATTGCTAAATATAAGGCCTCCCCCGAAAGTAAGACCTAGAGAAGTTTTGCTGAATTGCTAAATATAAGGCCTCCCCCGAAAGTAAGACCTAGAGAAGTTTTGCTGAATTGCTAAATATAAGGCCTCCCCCGAAAGTAAGACCTAGAGAAGTTTTGCTGAATTGCTAAATATAAGGCCTCCCCCGAAAGTAAGACCTAGAGAAGTTTTGCTGAATTGCTAAATATAAGGCCTCCCCCGAAAGTAAGACCTAGAGAAGTTTTGCTGAATTGCTAAATATAAGGCCTCCCCCGAAAGTAAGACCCAGAGAAGTTTTGCTGAATTGCTAAATATAAGGCCTCCCCCGAAAGTAAGACCCAGAGAAGTTTTGCTGAATTGCTAAATATAAGGCCTCCCCCGAAAGTAAGACCTAGAGAAGTTTTGCTGAATTGCTAAATATAAGGCCTCCCCCGAAAGTAAGACCTAGAGAAGTTTTGCTGAATTGCTAAATATAAGGCCTCCCCCGAAAGTAAGACCTAGAGAAGTTTTGCTGAATTGCTAAATATAAGGCCTCCCCCGAAAGTAAGACCTAGAGAAGTTTTGCTGAATTGCTAAATATAAGGCCTCCCCCGAAAGTAAGACCCAGAGAAGTTTTGCTGAATTGCTAAATATAAGGCCTCCCCCGAAAGTAAGACCCAGAGAAGTTTTGCTGAATTGCTAAATATAAGGCCTCCCCCGAAAGTAAGACCTAGAGAAGTTTTGCTGAATTGCTAAATATAAGGCCTCCCCCGAAAGTAAGACCTAGAGAAGTTTTGCTGAATTGCTAAATATAAGGCCTCCCCCGAAAGTAAGACCTAGAGAAGTTTTGCTGAATTGCTAAATATAAGGCCTCCCCCGAAAGTAAGACCTAGTAGAGGTTTTGCTGAATTGCTAAATATAAGGCCTCCCCCGAAAGTAAGACCTAGCAAAGTTTTTGTTTGGAAGCAGGCCCACCAAACATAACTCCATGTACGTACCATAGATTGTTGTACATGGAAATATTGGTAGTAACAAGAAATTCTTGATAGGATTCACAGTTTGTCTGGTTATGCTGGTTTGTGATGACAACTACTGTACAGTATAGAATAAATGTTCATTTTTTTGTTCAACAATAAATGTGAATTCTTCTTCATGGAAAAATAAGACAGCCCCTGAAAGTAAGACCTAGCACATCTTTGGGAGCAAAAA
Organism: Anolis carolinensis; assembly: GCF_035594765.1. Taxonomy (NCBI): domain Eukaryota; kingdom Metazoa; phylum Chordata; class Lepidosauria; order Squamata; family Anolidae; genus Anolis; species Anolis carolinensis. The sequence goes on from NW_026943818.1 coordinate 13,564,496, forward strand.
TTAATTTAAGACACTGTCTTATTTTCGGGGAAACACGGTAAGAAAAGACATCACTGTATTTATTATCATCATCATCTATTTTTAAATAATAATAGTAATGATTATTATTAAGTATTATTGATATTATATTATAATCTGTGTTTATTATCATGATGATGATAATAAACACAGATTATAATATAATATCAATAATACTTAATAATCATTACTATTGTTATTTAAAAATAGATGATGATGATGATAAACACAGATTATAATATAATATCAATAATTCTTAATACATCATCATCATCTATTTTTAAATAACAATAGTAATGATTATTATTATTACTCCTCCTCCCTCCCTCCCCCTTTTTTATTCATCTATTATTATTATTATTATTATTATTATTTTCTTTTTTCCAGTTCTCTTATGCTGTTTTCCTACTTTCCTATACCTACATTGTTTCCCCACTTTTATGTATATACTAGCTTTGCCCGGCCACGTGTTGCTGTGACTTATGGGAATCCTTTGTTGGCCAGGTGGAATAGCAGTGAATAGCCTTGCAGTCTCAAAGCCTGGCCATTTTCTGGAGTAGCTGGAGCTTTTTGTTGTATGAACGTAGAGGCAGATAATCTGTATTTTATAGGCAGTGTGGAAGAGGCCAAAGTGAGGCCTAACTCTGCCTGTCCCCTGGGCTGAGTGGGTTGCTAGGAGACCAAGTGGGCGGAGCTTAGCCTTCTAACTGGCAGTAATTGGAATAAAAACAATTATTCCTCTCCCTCTAATGAGGACTTTATTTTTCTTTTCTTTTTGTGGTATGAACGTAGAGGCATGGATGAGGGGTTGTGCTGCCAAGTTTAGTGTTTCTGGGATATGTAGCTTTGTTGTTTTGTCCTAGGCCGAAATTTCATTACCCTTTTATATATATAGAAACTGTTTTTTTCTATTTTCTTTCAATAAAAATGTATTTAAAAAAAATATATTGCTACAATAGTATTCTTATTAAACATGTGATAACGATAGCATCAAATTTGTAGCAAAAAATACTAACAGTAATGTTAAATATTAATAATAATAATCAAAATAATGATAATAATGTAAATATTTTGCAAGCCAAGAGGAGTTGGATCAGGGCCAGAGAAGTGAATTTGCAAAGTGGTGCAGGAAAGGACAAGAGAGAGAAAGAAAGAAGGAACTAAGGAACTCCAGAACGAATGCAAGGGGGGTGAAGCTGGCTCTTGCAGGCCTCAGCAGAACACGATGATGCTGCTGCTGCTGCTGCTATTTTCTCTCCGCTTCCTGTTCCTCGCTGCTATGGCAACCGGGTTGGCTTTCCTCGCCTTTCCTGCTCTCCTCTGCGCTGTGCTCCATGTATATATATATATATATATATATATATATATATATATATATAAAAGTTGAGGCTTTGGCAACTCCGCCGCATTCCCGCCTTGCAGTACGTTGCTTGCTTCTCTAAACAGCTCCTGAAACCTTCCTATTTTGCACATAAGTAGTAACACTGCACCACCTTGAATGAATCCATTTGCTGTATAGCTTATTGAACCCTATGGAAATTCCAGGCAAGAACAGCATAAGAGTTGCACCGGAGGACCTAGGAAAGGCCTAGAGGAGGGTCAACAATGCAAACAAAGGACTCGCGGCTTCGAAGGAAACCATAGGGTAGCACCGGAGGATCTAGGAAAGGCCTAGGGGGGTCAACAAAAGTGTAGGTAACTGCCAAACTGATGCAAACAAAGACTCGTGGCTTCGAAAGAAACCATAGAGTTGCACTGGAGGACCTAGGAAAGGCCTAGGGAGATCAACAAAAGTGTGGGTAACTGCCAAACCGATGCAAACAAATACTCGCGGCTTAAAAGGAAACCAGTTGCACCAGAGGACCTAGGAAAGGCCTAGGGGGATCAACAAAAGTGTAGGTAACTGCCAAACTGATGCAAACAAAGACTCGTGGCTTCGAAAGAAACCATAGAGTTGCACTGGAGGACCTAGGAAAGGCCTAGGGAGATCAACAAAAGTGTGGGTAACTGCCAAACCGATGCAAACAAATACTCGCGGCTTCAAAGGAATCAGTTGCACCAGAGGACCTAGGAAAGGCCTAGGGGGGTCAACAAAAGTGTAGGTGACTGCCAAACTGATGCAAACAAAGACTCGCGGCTTCGAAGGAAACCACAGAGTTGCACCGGAGGACCTAAGAAAGGCCTAGAGGGGGTCAACAAAAGTGTGGGTAACTGCCAAACTGATGCAAACAAAGGGCTCGCTGTGTCAAAGGGAACCATAGAGTTGTGCTGGGGGACCAATACAATTTCCAGAGAGGCTCTCTGTTGCAGGACCTAAAAAACGCCCAGAGAAGGTTTCCATGGTTATCTATGAAACCATAGATAACCATGGAAAGACAGCACACTTTGAAGCTGATATTGGTATACAGATGAGCTGGAGGACCAAGGAAATGGATAGAGAGAGCGTGTGTCCACAAAACCGTGGAGAAGAGCAAATAGAGATCCAAGAAAAGGCCTAGAGAAGACATATTCCAGATAAACAAAGCAATGTATGCTAGCTAACACTATTGAAACGAAGGGACTTGTGGGGTAGGGAGACCATCAAGTCATGCCGAGGACCCAGGAAATGCCTAGAGGGGATGCAGGTGGAGAGGAGGAGGAGGAGGGCTCCTTTGAGGGGACACTTCACCTCCAGAGTGTCCCTTCCCCTTTATGGGGGGAATCTTCTTTCCTCGCCATCCACGAAAAAGACCTCTGAAGGGAATGTAGTTCGACACTCAAATGGCTACTGGAAGCTCATCCAGACCAACCCCAATCTGCAATGCAGGAAGAAGCCACAATCCGATCCCTCCCGACAGATGCCCCACCCGCTTAAAAGGCTTCCCTAGAATCCCAGAGTGGGAAGAGACCCCCAAAGGCCATCGAGTCCAAATCTGTTCACACCACAATCCGATCCCTCCCGACAGAAGGCCCCACCGCCTCTGTTTAACGGCCTCCCTAGAATCCTAGAGTGCAAAGACGCACCAAAGGTGACCCAGTCCAACCCCATTCGGATTGTGCATGAAGACACAATCCGAGCCCTCCCAATAGAAGACCATCCAGCCATAGATAGTCGATAGACAGATATATGGTAAGTATAGATATAGATAATACATATAGAATTTTAGACAGAACCCCAAGGACCATCCAATCCAGCCCCATTCTAATTTGCAGGAAGACACAATCTGAGCCCTCCCAATAGAAGGCCATCCAGGCATAGACATGGTCAACAGATAGATAAAAATATGGTAGGTATAGTTATAGATAATATATGTAGAATCACAGAATTGGAGGGAAACCCAAAGGGGCATCGTCCAGCATTCTAATTTGTAAGGAGACACAATCTGAGCCCTCCTGATAGAAGGCCATCCAGCCATCAATGTGTTGGATAAATAGATAGATATATGGTAGGTATAGATATAGAAAATACATAGAGAATCCTTGACTTACAGGGGACCCCAAGGGCCATCCAGTCCAACCCCATTCTATAGGACGGCCCCACTCAAACCTTCCCGACAGATGGGCATAAGGACACAGGAGAAGGAGACTCCACCAAACTAACACATTGCAGTATCACACATTTGCAGACAGCTGAGTGTTGTGACTTCAAAATGTCCCAGTTGTAGAAGATGAGGAACAGGGAGAGCTAGTTCATTTTCCCACACAGCAAGGAATGATGTTGTTGATACTGAAACTAGCCAGGTGCAAATGGACTTGGAAAAGGAGGACAGTTCTCAGTCTGATAATGAGGCTCAGCAAACTAACGAACAAGCTGACCTTGACGAAACAGGTTCCCTAGATCGAGCTGACTGATTGGAATTCAGGGTTCGGAGGAGTGTGAGAATTGCAAACAAAAGGGAGGCTAGAGGCCAAATAAATGCTTTGCAAAGGGTGTTTGGAGACAAACCTTTGTCAAAGCAACTTTCGTTCAACCAAGAAGCAAGCTCTCGTTTTCCTGGATTACTTTGCAGCTTTTGTGTTCATGTTCTTGGGACTTTATCATGCTCTAGTGCAGGGGTCCCCAAACTAAGGCCCGGGGGCCGGATGCGGCCCATCAAAGCCATTTATCCGGCCCCCATGGCACAAGGGGGTTGGGCTACATGACCCAAGGGGTCTCTTCTTCTCTTACAACCCTTATTATTATTATTTTATTGTATGATACAGCAAACAAGATAGATATGCTGGATTTCATTTCACAAAATCACAAGTCGAACACTTCCCAAGTGTCTAGGACTGTGTGATGTATTTTCGGATGATGCGTGCAGATCCCAGTAGGGTGGCCTTTTGCAGTTATTATTATTATTATTTGAAATACAACGAGATGAGTCCACAGCAGATACTCTGCGGGCTGTTGTATTGGATCCCACATCGGACACTTCCCAAGTGTCTAGGACTGTGTGATGTATCGGCGAATAATGCGCGCAGATCCCAGTAAGGTGGCCTTCTGCAGCTGGCAGGTAGGGATTGTGTCAGCGCCGATTGTGTTTAAGTGCAGGCCAAGGTCTTTAGGCACTGCACCCAGTGTGCCGATCACCACTGGGACCACCTTGACTGGCTTGTGCCAGAGTCTTTGTAATTTGATCTTTGAATCCTCATATCGTGTCAGCTTTTCCAGTTGTTTCTCCTCAATCCTTCTCTCACCTGGGATTGCAACATCGACAATCCATACTTTGTTTTTTAACACAATTGTGAGGTCAGGAGTATTGTGTTCCAAAACCCTGTATTATTATTATTATTATTATTACTACTACTACTACTACTACTACTACTATTATTATTATTACTAGCTGTGCCCGGCCATGCGTTGCTGTGTTGTTGTCTGGTGGTGTTGGTGAGAAATTGTTGAGGTAGTGGTGGTATTGAATGTCTGTTGTATGGTTGTCTTTATGTTTAGTATGCATTTGGTTGTTTGTGTACTCTGAAAGTGGTGAGGGTAGAGGGGGTCTATGTCCCTGTGTAGTAGTGTATAGTATTTATACGTTGTCCATGTGTTGTGAATGCTTGGATTGTGTCCTGCTGCATAGTAGAAAGGGTTGGGCTGGATGGCCCTTAGGGGTCTCTCCAAACTCTTGTGCCTGTCCCCTGGGCTGAGTAGGTTGCTAGGAGACCAAGTGGGCGGAACTTAGCCTTGTAACTGGCAGCAATTGGATAAAAACAATTATTCCTCTCCCTCTAATTAGGTCTTTATTTTTCTTTTCTTTTTGTTGTATCAACCTAGAGCCGTGGATGATGGGTTGTGTTGTCAAATTTCGAGGTTGGGGGGCCTGTAGTTTTGTTGTTTTGTCCGCTGCCCTGATGCCATCACTCTTTTACATATATAGATATTGAACTATACCACTATACTGTAATATTATATGTAATCTATAACATATAATTAATATTATATGGTATTATTATTAATATTATATTGTATAACGTTATAATATTATTGTCAATATTATATGTATATACAATATATTATTAAAAATGATATAAAATATTATATTATAAAACGGAGGGGTAAATGACCTTGAAGGGCTGCATCTGGCCCCCAGGCCTTAGTTTGGGGACTCCTGCACTATACTGTAATATTATATGTAATATATTACTTATAATTAATATTATTATCTGGTTTTGTTTTGTTTTTATTTTCATGACAGGAGCGACTTGAGAAACTGCAAGTCGCTTCTGGAGTGAGAGAATTGGCTGTCTGCAAGGACGTTGCCCAGGGGACACCCGGATGTTTTGATGTCTTTACCATCCTTGTGGGAGGCTTCTCTCGTGACCCGCATGGAGCTGGAGCTGATAGAGGGAGCTCATCCGCACTCCCCCCGGGTGGGATTCGAACCTGGCAGCCTTCCGGTCAGCAACCCAACCTTTAAGTCACAAGGCTTTAACCCACTACTCCACCGGCAGCTCTGGTGATATTATCTGGTATTAGTATTATATTGTATAATATTATAATATTATTATCAATCTTATATGTAAATACAGTAGAGTCTCACTTATCCAAGCTAAACGGGCCAGCAGAAGCTTGGATAAGCGAATATCTTGGATAATAAGGAGGGATTAAGGAAAAGCCTATTAAGCATCAAATTAGGTTATGATTTCACAAATTAAGCACCAAAACTTCATGTTATACAACAAATTTGACAGAAAAAGTAGTTCAATACGCAGTAATGTTATGTTGTAATTACTGTATTTACGAATTTAGCACCAAAATATCACGATATATTGAACACATTGATTACAAAAATGGCTTGGATTATCCAGAGGCTTGGATAAGCGAGGCTTGGATTAGTGAGACTCTACTGTACAATATATTATTAAAAATGATATAAAAATATTATATTATAAAACCGAGGGTGGAGGCCAGGTAAATGACCTTGGAGGGTCATCCGGCCCCCGGGCCTTAGTTTGGGGACCCCTGCTCTAGTGGGACCTTGTTTATTCCTCGTGATTTCTGGATTTATTCTCTATGGCTTTATTTTGTAACCATTTTTGCTTTTACAGAACCTTTTCTCTTCAATTTTCTTTTTTTTAAAAATATTTTTTATTGTTATTATTGAGAAAAAGTTACAATTATATAAACATATTCTATACATTTCCCCCTCTTTTATTTACATCCACCCCTGTGCTCCCCTTCCCCAGAGCCATCTCTTCTTCTGTAGTCCCACCAAAAGTTCAATTCTTCATTTGGAGGTAAATTCCCATCTTCTTTTTCCAATAATTTTTCTAGAAATTTTCTCCAAATACTTTCAAAATCATTTTTTTTTCCATAATCCCTTCTTTACTTTTAAATTTGATGTTAGCTTGTCATTCAGTGCCATTCGCCAAACTTCTTTATACCATTCATTAATTTGTATTTTCATTTCTCCTTTCCAATATTTTGCAATTAATAATCTAGCTGCTGTTAATAGCATGTCTATTAAATTTTTTTTCCTTCTTATCTTTCTCATCCTCTTTTTTAATTTTCTCTTCAATTTTCTAATCAACTCAAAAGACTTCAACGTGTGTGCAGTTTGGTGTATATAGCAAGGCGAAGCTAACCTGAGGTTAAAAGGAGGATAAAAGGAGCAGAGAGGCAAGAGAAAACGGGACCTGTGCGAGGGCGGAAGGAGTGAAAGTGAGCAGCCTCTAGTGAAAAGAAAGGAGATGGGCAGAAAGCGCAGGGGAAAAGACGAGGCTTGGAAAACCCCAGGCCTGCCTACCTTGAATCCCAAGGCTTCTCTTTTGCAGATAGGCTTTTATTCCCGGTGGAAGATCGTGGGGAGTTACTTCCTTAAAAACCATACCGGTCTGCATCTGTAATAAATAAAATGCATAGTTATTATCATTAATCATTATATAATTAGTTACTGTTTGTTGTCATTACTATTGCTCTAAATATTTTTTTTTAATTAAAGTTTATTATTAAAAAGAAAAAAAAACATGTAACATGAGTGAAGGACGAACAAACATACCACTGTGCAAGAAAGTAACGAACAATAACATGAATCTCTAGATATATAAAAGAGTGATGGCATCACGGCGACCCACAAAACAACAAAACTACAGGCCCCCCCAACCTCGAAATTTGACAACACAACCCATCATCCACGCCTCTAGGTTGATACAACAAAAAGAAAAGAAAAATAAAGTCCTAATTAGAGGGAGAGCAATAATTGTTTTTATCCAATTGCTGCCAGTTTAGAGGGCTAATCTCTGCCCACTTGGTCTCCTAGCAACCAACTCAGCCAAGGGACAGCCAGGGTTCAGTTAGGGGACAGGCAGATTTAGGCCTCAGGCTTCTTCCACAGATTATCTAATTTGCACTGGCAGTGTAGACTCAGGGCCCTTCCACACAGCTATATAACCCATTTATAATCTTATATTATCTGCTTTGCACTGGATTATCTTGACTCCACACTGCCATATAATCCACTTCAGTGTGCATTTTATACATCTGTGAAGAAGGGGCCTCATATAATCCAGTTCTAAGCAGATAATGTAAGATTATCAATATACAATATACAATTGGTGATGGTATTGGTTAAAAATTGTTGTGTAATTTTTATTTGACGTTATTTGTATTTTTAAATTAATTTTATTGTAAGTTATCTTTTTATTTATTATATTTTATTATTTTCTTGTACTATTTTTAGTTATTTTCTGTTATTATAGTATTTTATTGTGTTAATTTTTTAGTGTTTTTAATTATTTTTTAGTGTTTTTTTATTGTTTTTTATTGGGTTGCTAGGAGACCAAGTTGGAGGAGCTTAGCCTTCTAACTGGCAGCAATTGGATAAAAGCAATTATTCCTCTCTCTCTCTAATTGGGACTTTATTTTTCTTTTTTGTTGTTGTATCAACCTAGAGGCGTGGATGATAGGTTGCGTTGTCAAATTTCGAGGTTGGGGGGCCTGTAGTTTTGTTGTTTTGTGAATCGCCGTGATGCCATCACTCTTTTATATATATATATAGATTATTAAGAGTTCTTCTCTCACCCTGGACTTTCCACAGATATATATAAACCTTCCTTGCTTAGTTTCTCCATACCTCACATCTCTGAGGATGCCTGCCATAGATGTGGGTGAAACGTCAGGAGAGAATGCTTCTGGAACATGGCCACACAGCCCGGAAAACATATAACAACCCTGTGATCCCGGCCAACAAAATAAACACATTATTGGGGTTGGACGGGATGGCCTTTTGGGGTCCCTTCAGCTTCTAGCAGCCTACGCAAAATACTTTCATATGTCTCTGGAGCCGAATATGAGACATAATAGAATGTGTGTATGTGTGTATATATCTATATATGGCGAGTGCGAATCCTGAGGTTTCCTGAAGCGGCCGCCTCACCCTCCTGCAGCCTTCTGTTTGGGCCATGATCCCTCCCTGACCCGAGGCCCACTACGGATCGATGCCGAGGAGGCGCTTTCATTTTCCTCCGGCGTTTTCTTTGCTGACGGATGGAAAAATCAATGCTCCACCGGAGAGGAAGCGGGGAACGAAAGAGAGAGAGAAGGAGGCGGAGGGAGGAATGAATGCCAGGCCAGGCTGAGCCAGAGCATCCATATGGATGGAAAGGTGCCTCCAACCGCCCTGGGAAAACCACCTTTTCCTTGGCGTTCCTTAGTAGGACCCACTACCACCTTCAAAGACAGCTAGCTAGCTCAATATCACACAGATAAATACACAGATAGATCAATCAATTGAGACAGATAGAAAGAGATTGATGCAGAGAGAAAGATAGATATTAATACAGATCAACATACACGATTTTTTTTCATGTCAGGAGCAACTTGAGAAACTGCAAGTCGCTTCTGGTGTGAGAGAATTGGCCCTTTGCAAGGACGTTGCCGGATGTTTTGATGTTTTTACCATCCTTGTGGGAGGCTTCTCTCATGTCCCCACATGGAGCTGGAGCTGGAGCTGAGAGAGGGAGCTCATCCGCGCTCTCCCCGGGTGGGATTCGAACCTGGCAGCTTTCAGGTCAGCAACCCAATCTTCACATCACAAGGCTTTAACCCACTATGCCACCGGGGGCTCCAATAGATAAATAGCTGGATAATAGATAGATAAACCCCACTTGCCTAGTTTCCAACAGACCTCACAACCTCTGACAATGCCTGCCAAAAATGTGGGCGAAATGCCAGGAGAGAATGCTTCTGGACCATGACCAGAGCAGATAGATAGGCAGACTCCACTTGCCTAGTTTCCAACAGACCTCACAACCTCTGAGGATGCCTGCCATAGATGTGGGAGAAAGGTCAGGAGAGAATGCTTCTGGAGCATGGCTATCTAGCCCAGAAAACTCACAGCAACCCAGTTTTAACCATTGGTTCATCCCATCGAGTATGAGTTTTGCTCCAGTCAAATATTTATATATATGTTATCATATATAATAATAATAATAACAATTATAAATACAGTAGAGTCTCACTTATCCAAGCTAAACGGGCCGGCAGAATGTTGAATGAGCGAATATGTTGGATAATAAGGAGGCATTAAGGAAAAGCCTATTAAACATCAAATTAGGTTATGATTTTACAAATTAAGCACCAAAACATCATGTTATACAACAAATTTGACAGAAAAAGTAGTTCAATATGCAGTAATGTTGCGTAGTAATTACTGTATTTACGAATTTACCACCAAAATATCACGATGTATTGAAACATTGACTACAAAAATGCGTTGGATAATCCAGAATGTTGGATAAGCGAGTGTTGGATAAGTGAGACTCTACTGTATAATATAATATCAATAATACTTAATAATTATTAATATTGTTATTTAAAATGATTTTTTTTTCATGTCAGGAGTGACTTGAGAAACTGCAAGTCGCTTCTGGTGTGAGAGAATTGGCTGTCTGCAAGGACGTTGCCCAGGGGACATTGCCCGGATGTTTAGATGTTTTTACCATCCTTGTGACGATGATGATGATGATGATTATAATAAACACAGATGTATAATATAATATCAATAATACTTAATAATTATTAATATTGTTATTTAAAACATTTTTTTTTTTCGTGTCAGGAGTGACTTGAGAAACTGCAAGTCACTTCTGGTGTGAGAGAATTGGCTGTCTGCAAGGACGTTGCCCAGGGGACATTGCCCGGATGTTTTGATGTTTTTACCATCCTTGTGGAAGGCTTCATGTTCCTGCATGGAGCTGGAGCTGAGAGAGGGAGCTTATCCGCGCTCTCCCTGGGTGGGATTCGAACCTGGCAGCTTTCAGGTCACAAGGTTTTAAGCCACTATGCCACCGGGGGCTCCAATAGATAGATAGATGGATAATAGATAGATACAGTAGAGTCTCACTTATCCAACATTCGCTTATCCAACGTTCTGGATTATCCAACGCAATTTTGTAGTCAATGTTTTCAATATATCGTGATATTTTGGTGCTAAATTCGTAAATACAGTAATTACTACGTAGCATTACTGCATATTGAACTACATTTTCTGTCAAATTTGTTGTATAATATGATGTTTTGGTGCTTAATTTGTAAAATCATAACTTAATTTGATGTTTAATAGGCTTCTCCTTAATCTCTCCTTATTATCCAACATATTCGCTTATCCAACGTTCTGCCAGCCTTAGCTTGGATAAGTGAGACTCTACTGTACTGTATTTACGAATTTAGCACCAAATATCACGATACAGTAGAGTCTCACTTATCCAACATAAACGGGCTGGCAGAATGTTGGATAAGCGAATATGTTGGATAATAAGGAGGCATTAAAGAAAAGCCTATTAAACATTAAATTGGGTTATGATTTTACAAATTAAGCACCAAAACATCATGTTAGACAACAAATTTGGCAGAAAAAGTAGTTCAATACGCAGTAATGCTATGTAGTAATTACTGTATTTATGAATTTAGCACCAAAATATCATGATATATTGAAAACATTGACTACAAAAATGTGTTGGATAATCCAGAATGTTGGATAAGCGAGTGTTGGATAAGTGAGACTCTACTGTATATTGAAAACATTGACTACAAAAATGGCTTGGATTATCCAGAGGCTTGGATAACGTTATGTTGGATAAGTGAGACTCTACTGTAACTATTAAAAAGAAGGAAGAAAAGGAAAAGAAAAGGGGGAAAAGAAAAGGAGAAGAGAAAGATGGAGCCAAGCTGGAAGGCAGCAAGGAACCCATCTGCCGGTCTGTCAGGAAGGGAAATATCTGCCCTGCGACCTTTGCCTTGGGAGATGTAGTTCTCTCTGGGAGCTGTTTGAAGCGGGGAGGGAGCAGCTGGGCCCTTCAAAAGGCGGCTGTGACTCAGAAAGGGAAGGCTGCGCTTTATAAATAGATGCCTTTCCTCATCCGCACATCTGCTTCAGGGACAGGGCTGCGCCGCCGCTTCTCCAATCCCAAGTCGAAAGGGAGAAAAACAAGATTTTGCTCCCATTAATTTGTTCGTTTGCAAAGAAGTGGATGCAAAAGACAAAAGGGTGGGATGGTGGGGGTGGGATCTATCTACTCCAAGGGTCCCCAAACTTTTTAAGCAGGGGGCCAGTTCACAATCCTTTGGACTGTAGGAGGGAAGAAGAAGAAGAAGAAGAAGAAGAAGAAGAAGAAGAAGAAGAAGAAGAAGAAGAAGAAGAAGAAGAAGAAGAAGAAGAAGAAGAAACAACCATTGATCATATCCTCAGCTGCTGTAAGAAAATGGCACAGACAGACTACAAACAGAGGCAAAACTCTGTGGCCCAAATGATCCATTGGAACTTATGCCTCAAGTACCACCTCCCACCAGAAAAGAACTGGTGGGATCACAAACCTGCAAAAGTCTTGGAAAATGAGCACGCAAAGATACTGTGGGACTTCCGAATCCAGACTGACAAAGTTCTGGAACACAACACACCAGACATCACAGTTGTGGAAAAGAAAAAGGTTGGGATCATTGATGTCGCCATCCCAGGTGACAGTCGCATTGACGAAAAACAACAGGAAAAACTCAGCCGCTATCAGGACCTCAAGATTGAACTTCAAAGACTCTGGCAGAAACCAGTGCAGGTGGTCCCGGTGGTGATGGGCACATCAAAAGATCTCAGCCGGCATTTGGAAACAATAGACATTGACAAAATTACAATCTGCCAACTGCAAAAGGCCACCCGACTGGGATCTGCACGCATCATCCGAAAATACATCACACAGTCCTAGACACTTGGGAAGTGTTCGACTTGTGATTTTGTGATATGAAATCCAGCACATTTATTTATTTATTTATTTATTTATTTATTTATTTACAGTATTTATATTCCGCCCTTCTCACCCCGAAGGGGACTCAGGGTGGATTACAATCTATCTTGTTTGCTGTGTCATAATAAAATAATAATAACAACATATCATACCATTGACATCTATCGGGAGGGATCGGATTGTGTTTTCCTGCATATTAGAATGGGGTTGGACAGCATGAATGGTCCTTAAAGGCCTTATTTCATTTTTGAAACCATTTTCTCTCCTCTCTATGGAGTTGTTCTGCATCAGTTATATTAGCTGGATATTGTTCTGCTTGGATGCAACAGCTGTAAATCCACTCCGGATTGTAGTCCAACCTTTTAAAGACATTTATTGATGAATCTGAGTCAATGGGCTTGTAGTGATTGGAGTACTGGGTTAGGGCTCTGGGTTCGCATTCATTCCCAGCCATAGAAATCCTTGGAAGTGGGGAACATTTCCCCAAATGCATGTGACTTGTAAAATACGAATGGAGAGAAGAAAAGGATGGAGAGAAGGAGGTCAGGAAGGAGCCAGTTTTACTGTAGGACGGGATAGAGCGGAGAAGGAAAAAATAGAGGAATGGTGGAAAGGGGAAGGATGGACAGAAGGAAAGAAGGAAGAGGAAACGGGGGAAATAGATCCCCCTAAAATGGAAGGAAAGAAGAAAAGGAGGGAGGAGACATGGGGAATAGGTTGGCCAAAACAGGAAGAAGGAAAGAAGGAAGGAAGGAAGGAAGGAAGGAGGGAGGGAGGATAGGGAAATGAGTTGGCCAAAGGGAAGATATAGAACTAGGTTGGCTAAAAACAGAAGGAAGGAATGGAGAAAGGGAAGGAAGGAGGGAGGGGAGGGAGATGTAAGAAAATGTTTTGACCAAAAAGTGAAAGAAGAAAGGAAGGAAGAGAAAATATAGAAATAAGTTGACTAAAATTGGGAGGAAGGGAGGAGAAATAGGAAAATGGGTTGGCCAAAGGAAAGATATAGAAATAGGTTGGCTAAAGGAAGGAAGGAAGGGAGGGAGGGGAGGGAGGGAGGGAGGGAGGGAGGAAGGAAGGAAGGAAGGAAGGAAGGAAGGAAGGAAGGAAGGAAGGAAGGAAGGAAGGAAGGAAAAAAGGGGAAGGAAGAAAAAAAGGAAGGAAGGAAAAAAGGAAGGAAGGAAGGGAGGGAGGGAGGAAGGGAGGAAGGAAAAAAGGGAAGGAAGAAAAAAAGGAAGGAAGGAAAAAAGGAAGGAAGGAAGGAAGGAAGGGAGGGAGGAAGGGAGGAAGGAAAGAAAGAAAGAAGGAAGGAAGAGAGAAAGGAAGGGAGGGGAGGGAGGGAGGAAAGAAGGAAGGAAGGAACGAAAGAAGAAAGGAAGGGAAGAAAGGAAGGAAGGAAGGAAAAGGAAATAGGAAAATGGGTCGACCAAAAAAGGGAAGGAAGGAAAGAAGGAAGGAAGGAAGGAAAAAGGGAAGAGGAAATAGGAAAATGAGTCAGTCAAAAAAGGGAAGGAAGGAAGGAAGGAGAGAAGGAAGGAAGGGAAGAAGGAAGGAAGGAAGGAAGGAAGGAAGGAAGGAAGGAAGGAAGGAAGGAAGGGAAGAAAGAAAGAAGGGAAGAGGAAATAGGAAAATGAGTTGGCCAAAGGAAAAATATAGAAATAGGTTGGCAGAAGGAAGGAAGGAAGGGAGGGAGGGAGGGAGGAAGGAAGGAAAGAAAGAAGGAAGGAAGGAAGAGAGAAAGGAAGGAGGGAGGGAGGGAGGGAGGAAGGAAGGAAGAAAGAGGGGAAGAGGAAATAGGAAAATGGGTTGGCCAAAGGAAAGATATAGAAATAGGTTGGCAGAAGGAAGGAAGGAAGGAAGGAAGGAAGGAAGGAAGGAAGGAAGGAAGGAAGGAAGGGGAAATAGGAAAATGGGTCGGCCAAAAGGGGAAGGAAGGAAGGAAGGAAGGAAGGAAGGAAGGAAGGAAGGAAGGAAGGAAGGAAGGAAATGAAGGGAAACAGGAAAATGGGTTGGCCAAAAAGGGAAGAAAGGAAGGAAGGAAGGAAGGAAGGAAGGAAGGAAGGAAGGAAGGAAGGAAGGAAGGAAGGGGGAAATAGGAAATGGGTTGGCCAAAAAAAGGAGGGAGGGAGGGAGGGAGGGAAGGAAGGGTAAACAGAAAAATGGGTGGGCCAAAAAAGGGGAAGGAAGGAAAGATACAGAAATAAATGGGCCAAAATCAGAAAAAAAGAGGGAAGGAATAAAAAAACTAAAAAATAAAGGGGAAAGGAATTATTAAAAAAGAAAAGAAAGGAAGTAGAAGGTGGAAGGAAGGGAGGAAAGGAAAGAGAGAGAACAAGGAAGGAAGGCAAGCAAGAGAAAGACGGGGAAAGTCAAATCCAGGGGGAGAGAGAAAGTCAAAAAGGAATCAAGGGCGGTGAAAGGAGGACCAAAGAGGAAGGAAAGAGGGAAAGCAGGAAGGGGAAGAGGGAAAAAGGATGGAGAAGGGGAAGGGGGAAAGGGAAGGACGTGGGGCTGGCAGCGCCTTCTTCCTCCTCCTCCTCCTCCTCGGGCTCTCCCTTCTCACCGGCAGCATCAGCAGCATCAGCATCATCATCATCTCTTCAACTGAGAGCGACAACAACAAGGAGCAGCCGCAGCCGCCGCAGCAGCAGCAGCAGCAGCAGCCGGGCTGGCTCATTAATCATCACTGCATCCCCAGCCAGGAAGGACCAGAGGAGCCCAGGGCCAGCCGCCAATCAGGAGGCGGTTGCCGGCGGCAACGGCCCTTACCCTTTGGAGGCTTCAAAGGCCCCTGCCTCCCTCCCCCCCCCCTCCCTCCTCCATCACGAGCAGAACATTGTGCGGATTTGGCACCCAGGGCTTCAGGGGGAAAAGGAACGAAAGAGAGAGAGAGAGAGAGAGAGAAGGAGGGAAAAACAAGGACGGAAAGAGACTGCAAAGGGGGAAAGGAAAGAGGCACTATATTATTATTATTATTATTATTATTATTATTAAAAAACAAGGACGGAAAGAGACTGCAAAGGGGGAATGGAAGAGGCACTATTATTATTATTATTATTATTATTATTATTATTACTATTAAAAAACAAGGACGTAAAGAGACTGCAAAGGGGGAAAGGAAAGAGGCACTGCAAACGTTAAGGGACCGCAAAGGCGGAAAGGAAAGAGGCACTATTATATTATTATTATTATTATTATTATTATTATTATTATTATTATTATTATTATTTAAAAACAAGGACGGAAAGAGACTGCAAAGGGGGAATGGAAGAGGCACTATTATTATTATTATTATTACTATTAAAAAACAAGGACATAAAGAGACTGCAAAGAGGGAAAGAAAAGACGCACTGCAAATGTTAAGGGACTGCAAAGGTGGAAAGGAAAGAGGCACTATTATTATTATTATTATTATTATTAAAAAAACAAGGACGTAAAGAGACTGCAAAGGGGGAAAGGAAAGAGGCACTATTATTATATTATTATTATTATTATTATTATTAAAAAACAAGGGATGTAAAGAGACTGCAAAGTCAGAAAGAGGCACTATTATAATATATTATTATTATTATTATTATTATTATTATTATTATTATTATTATTGTTATTATTATTATTATTATTAAAAAACAAGGACGTAAAGAGACTGCAACAGGGGAAAGGAAAGAGGCACTGCAAACGTTAAGGGACCGCAAAGGCGGAAAGGAAAGAGGCACTATTATTATAATAATATTATTATTATATTATTTTATTATGACACAGCAAACAAGAGAGATATGCTGGATTTCATATCACAAAATCACAAGTCGAACACTTCCCAAGCGTCTAGGACTGTGTGATGTATTTTCGGATGATGCGCGCAGATCCCAGTCGGGTGGCCTTTTGCAGTTGGCAGATCGTAATGTTGTCAATGTCTATTGTTTCCAAATGCCGGCTGAGATCTTTTGGCACGGCACCCAGTGTGCCCATCACCACCGGGACCACCTGCACTGGTTTCTGCTTATTATTAAAAAAAACAAGGACATAAAGAGACTGCAAAGGGGGAAAGGAAAGAGGCACTGCAAACGTTAAGGGACCGGCAAAGGCGGAAAGGAAAGAGGCACTATTATTATTATTATATTATTATTATTATTACTATTAAAAACAAGGACGTAAAGAGACTGCAAAGGGGGAAAGAAAAGACGCACTGCAAATGTTAAGGGACTGCAAAGTCAGAAAGGAAAGAGGCACTATTATTATTATTATTATTATTAAAAAAACAAGGACGTAAAGAGACTGCAAAGTCGGAAAGGAAAGAGGCACTGCAAACGTTAAGGGACCACAAAGGTGGAAAGAGGCACTATTATTATTATATTATTATTATTATTAAAAAACAAGGATGTAAAGAGACTGCAAAGTCAGAAAGGAAAGAGGCACTATTATAATATTATTATTATTATTATTATTATTATTATTATTATTATTATTATTAAAAACAAGGACGTAAAGAGACTGCAAAGTCAGAAAGGAAAGAGGCACTATTATTATTATATTATTATTATTATTATTATTATTATTATTAAAAAACAAGGAATTTTTTTTATTTCCCTCTAGGAATATTTTCTGTCCTCCAGGGCACATCTATAGTTCCTTCTTAGGTCCTCTAGGCAATTATAAGGGACATGCCCACCAGAAATTATCATAGAGTCAGCCTGGAGGACCTAGAAAAATACAAAGTATGTCTCCTCTATGAATTTTCTAAGGCCTCTCAGTTCTTTTATGGTGTGCTTCTGCCAAAAGGATACCTTTCTAGGACTCTTCTAGGCCTTCCAAAGCAATGTTACAGTTAGAAAGGATACTTCTCCAACAAAATATATATTGTCTAGGAATTTTCTAAATCCTCCAGGTGATTTTATGGAACACATCCAACAAAAGTTACCATAGAGTTGCCCTAGAGGGACCCAGAAAGTTATTGAATTATTCTAGGAATTTTCTATGTTCTCAATGTAATTCTATGGTATGCTTCTGCCAAAAGGATACCTCTCTAGGAATGTTCTAGGTCTTCCAAGGCAGCTTTATTATTACAGTGTTCCCTCACTTATTGCTGGGGTTAGGTTCCAGGACCACCCGCAATAAGTGAAAATCCGCGTAGGGACACTATATTTATTTTAATATTTGTACATTATTTTAGTAGTTATACACTATTTTAAGTCTTTATCAACCCATCGTGTGTTGATAAATCGCCTCCTTCTCCTCCCGTTGCCGCTTGGGCTCCTTTTCTCTCCCTTCGGCTTCTCCTTCCTCCCTTCCTTAGGCTGTAAATTGTAATTTTTTATGATTTATAATAGACTTTTAGAGTTTATTGAAAAACCACGAAACAGCGAATCCACGAAAAGTGAACCGCAAAGTAGTGAGGGAACACTGTACTTGCTAAAAAGGATACCCACATCCCCCAAAAAATGTCTTGTCTAGGAATTTTTTTGATTCTCCAGAACACTTTGGTTACTTCCTAGAGAGGATACACACATTCAACAAAATATGGATGCACCCTCTAGGGATTTTTTAGGTCCTCCAAGCAACTCTGACTCCCTAGGAATTTTCAAAGTCTTCTGAGGCAACTCTGTGGTTACGTCCTAGAAGGGATGCCAGTGTTTAATAAAATGTGTCCTCTCTAGGAATTTTCTGGGCTCTCCAAGCGACTCTATGGAAATTTCCGGAATTATTCTTTGAAAAGGGACCGACCCCCTTTCCTTCCTGGTCAGAAGCTTTTGCGAACATACGTCAGGCCTTGCCTGCCTCTTCCCCTTTCCCTCGGGCCGAAAATCCGCTTTCCCCGCCGCCTCTGCTCTCTCTGTCGGCGTTTCGAATGGCAAGTCTAACTGCGCAAAAAAAGAAGAAGAAGAAGAAGAAGAAGCAGAGAAACCTGTTCGCAGAGAGCGAGGCTGCATTTGCATACATATTAAGCGAGCCGTTAGAGGGAAAGAGATGAGGAGGCAGGCGGGGAACGCATTCGGTTCGGCAGAAAAATCAATCTCCGGGTTCTGATCGGAAGCCACCCACCCACCCGTCCCACTGCACAGACCATCGTCCCCTCCTACATGCCATGTTGCACAGACCATCGTCCTCTGTCACCCATTCCGCTGCACAGCCCAGCTCTGTGTGAAATAATAATAATAATAATAATAATAATAATAATAATAATAATAATAACTGGCTCACAAATGGGACCCTGAAGAAGGGAGACAGAAGGCCTGATCCTTGCAGCCCAGGAGCAAGCCATCAGGACAAACGCAATAAAGGCCAAAATCGAAAAATCAGCTGATGACCCAAAAGGCAGACTGTGCAAGGAAACCCACGAAACCATGGATCATATCCTCAGCTGCTGTAAGAAAATCGCACAGACAGACTACAAACAGAGGCACAACTCTGTGGCCCAAATGATCCATTGGAACTTATGCCTCAAGTACCACCTCCCAGCAGCAAAGAACTGGTGGGATCACAAACCTGCAAAAGTATTGGAAAATGAGCACGCAAAGATATCACAAAACCACAAGGTCAAACACTTCCCAAGTGTCTAGGACTGTGCGATGTATTTTCGGATGATGCGTGCAGATCCCATCAGGGTGGCCTTTTGCAGTTGGCAGATCGTGATTTTGTCAATGTCTATTGTTTCCAAATGCCGGCTGAGATCTTTTGGCACGGCACCCAATGTGCCCATCACCACCGGGACCACCTGCACTGGTTTCTGCCAGAGTCTTTGAAGTTCAGTCTTGAGGTCCTGATAGCAGCTGAGTTTTTCCTGTTGTTTTTCGTCAATGCGACTGTCACCTGGGATGGCGACATCAATGATCCAAACCTTTTTCTTTTCCACAACTGTGATGTCTGGTGTGTTGTGTTCCAGAACTTTGTCAGTCTGGATTCGGAAAGTCCCACAGTATTATTATTATTATTGCCCAATATGGCCCACACAGGCTCTTGGTGTGCCCGTGAAGGAAGGAAGAAAGGAAAGAGTGGAGGGTAGAAAGAGGGAGGAAGAAAGGGAAAAGAATGAAGGAAGGAGGAGAAAGAGAGAAAAAGAAAGAAGGAAAAGAAAAAAGAGGGAGGTAAAGAAAGAAAGCAAGGAAGGAAGATGGTGGGAGGGGAAGGAGGAAGAGAGAAAGAAAAAAAAGGAAAGGGTGGGAAGGAGGAAGGAAGAGAGAGAGAGAGAGAGAGAGAGAGAGAGAGAGAGAGAGAGAGAGAGAAAGAAAGAAAGAAAGGAAGGAAGGAAGGAAGGGAGGGAGTGAAGGAAGGAGGATGGTAGAAAAGGAAAAAGGAAGAAAGGAAGGAAAAAGACAGGAAAGGAGGGAGGAAGGAGGGAGGAAGAAAGAAAAGAAGGAAGGAAAAAGAGAGTGAAGGAAAGAGGATGGGAGAAAAGGAAAAAGGAAGAAAGGAAGGAAAAAGACAGGAAAGGAGGGAGGAAGGAGGGAGGAAGAAAGAAAGGAAGGAAGGAAAAAGAGAGTGAAGGAAAGAGGATGGGAGAAAAGGAAAGAAAGAATGAGAGAGAGGGAAGAAAGAAAGAAAGATTAATAAAATGAATAAACATTGGTATATTCTGACCAAGGTGCCACTCTCTCTCGCCCACCAAAGTGGAGGGTTTCGAAATGCTGTCCGCCCCCCCCCCCCCCCCCCCAGTCTGTCCCAGAAAGAGGCCGATGATAAAGAGAGTTTTGTGGGCTTTTTCGACAAGCCCCAGCAGAGCGGTGAGTCAGAGCGGGCCGTGAGTCAGAAAGGAAAAAGCAAACACATCCAGCGCATGCAGGCACCACGGCGCGAAGCCAGTTGAGACTCGACCCCCTGACTCACGCCACCGCCTCCAGGACTAAGGCCCCGTCCCTCCACACTGCGGAATTAATGCGGGGACCAAATTAATGCTGGAACACAACACACCAGACATCACAGTTGTGGAAAAGAACAAGGTTTGGATCCTTGATGTCGCCATCCCAGGTGAAAAACAACAGGAAAAACTCAGCCGCTCTCAGGACCTCAAGACTGAACTACAAAGACTCTGGCAGAAACCAGTGCAGGTGGTCCCGGTGGTGATGGGCACATCAAAAGATCTCAGCCGGCATTTGGAAACAATAGACATTGACAAAATCACGATCTGCCAACTGCAAAAGGCCACCCTACTGGGATCTGTGTGCATCATCCGAAAATACATCACACAGTCCTAGACACTTGGGAAGTGTTTCGACTTGTGATTTTGTGATACAAAATCCAGCATATCTCTCTTGTTTGCTGTGTCATACAATAAAATAATAATAATAATAATAATAATAATAATAATAATAATAATAATAATAATAATAATAATATGCATCACACAGTCCCTAGACACTTGGGAAGTGTTCGACTTGTGATTTTGTGATACGAAATCCGGCATGTCTGTCTTGTTTGCTGTGTCATAATAAAATAATATAGTAATAATAATAATATGCATCACACAGTCCTAGACACTTGGGAAGTGTACGACTTGTGATTTTGTGATACGAAATCCAGCATATCTATCTTGTTTGCTGTGTCATACAATAAAATAATAATAATAATAATAATAATAATAATAATAATAATAATAATAATAATATGCATCACACAGTCCTAGACACTTGGGAAGTGTTCGACTTGTGATTTTGTGATACGAAATCCAGCATATCTCTCTTGTTTGCTGTGTCATACAATAAAATAATAATAATAATAATAATAATAATAATAATAATAATAATAATAAAGGCCACCCGACTGAGATCTGCACGCATCATCCAAAAACACATCACACAGTCCTAGACACTTGGGAAGTGTTCGACTTGTGATTTTGTGATACGAAATCCAGCATATCTCTCTTGTTTGCTGTGTCATAATAAAATAATAAAAATAATAATAATAAAAATAATATAGTAAAGTCGGAAGGAAGGCATTAGCTAGCTTTGAGCCTTGGGATCATGGATGGAATAATAATAATAATAATAATAATAATAATAATAATAATAATAATAATAATAATAATACATCACACAGTCCTAGACACTTGGGAAGTGTCCCGACTTGTGATTTTGTGATACGAAATCCAGCATGTCTATCTTGTTTGCTGTGTCATAATATAATAATTAATAATAATAATAATAATAATAATAATAATACATCACACAGTCCTAGACACTTGGAAGTGTCCGACTTGTGATTTCGTGAAACGAAATCCAGCATGTCTATCTTGTTTGCTGTGTCATAATAAAATAATAATAATAATAATAATAATAACAACAACAATAACTTGTGGTTTTGTGAAACGAAATCCAGCATGTCTATCTTGTTTGCTGTGTCATACAACATCGTTGTGTCAATAATAACAATAATATAGAAAAGTCGGAAGGAAGGCATTAGCTAGCTTTGAGCCTTGGGATCATGGATGGAATAATAATAATAATTATTATTATTATTATTTGGCTTTACCAAGTTCTCACCCTTAAAGTGTTTAGTTTGGGGGGGGGGGGGGAGACATGACTTATTTCCATCCAAAGCAAACCAGGGGAATGTTTGGCTAGGATTATTTGCATTAAAAACCAAGAAACAGGGCCCTTGTCCCGCAAGTCGGCCGGACGGATAAAAACGGCTCTCCAAATATTTGCTCCTACTTCTGAGTCAGTTCTTGCGACACAAGAGTTTTGTCCCTTTGGCAAAAAAGGAGGGGAAAAGAACCTTGTCATCCCATATTTCTGAGTGCCTTTCTCTTCCTTTCCATCCACACTGAAATAGGTTTTGTTTGACCTAGAAAATGCCCGGAAAAGGACATATTTCGCCTTATAAATTAACCTCCAAAAACAGCTATAACTTCCAACGCTCAGAAGACACCAATGGCCCTCCCTCCAATGACATTTCAAGCTGTAAACATGTCTATGGCCACATGACCTTGGAGGTGTCTATGGACAACGCCGGCTCTTCGGCTTATAAATGGAGATGAGCACCAACCCCCAGAGTCGGTCACGACTGGACTTAACGTCAAGGGAAACCTTTACCTTAAACCCCATAAATAAAAATAAACATTAAAATTAAATAGAAAATAAACCTTCAAATAAAATGAATGAATAAAAGTAAACCTTAACACAGGGGTCCCCAAACTAAGGCCCGGGGGCCGGATGTGGCCCTCCAAGGTCATTTACCTGGCCCCCGCCCTCCGTTTTATAATACAATATTTTTATATCAGTTTTAATAATATATTATATATAATTATATAATATTGATAAAAATATTATGTTATACAATATAATACTAATAATAATACCATATAATAATATTAAATTATTTTATTTATTTATTTATTTATTTACAGCATTTATATTCCGCCCTTCTCACCCCGAAAACATGCCAAAGTGAGTAGATCAATAGGTACTGCTCCGGTGCTCCGATCACATTACACATATAGGCAAACGTTCAATGCCTTTTAACATAGAACAAAGACAAGACAAACATAGGCTCCAAGCGGGCCTCGAACTCATGACCTCCTGGTCAGAGTGATTCATTGCAGTGATTCATTGCAGCTGCTCTCCAGCCTGCGCCACAGCCCGAGCCCATATAATATTACAGTACAGTGGTATAGTTCAATACATAGTAATATATAATGCTAATATTTTGCTATGCTAATAATATAATATATTGTATGTACATACAGCTGCTCTGAGTCCCCTTTGGGGTGAGAAGGGTGGGATATAAATGTAGTAAATAAATGTAGTAAATAAATAAATGAACAATTTTAGACTCAGGCTCGCCCAAAGTCTGACATGACTTGAAGGCACACAACAACAACAACAACAATCCTAATTAACTTGACTATCTCATTGGCCAGAAGCAGGTCCACACTATCCATTGAAATCCTGTTAGATTTATGTTGGTTAAAATTGTTCTTATATTCAAATATTGTATTGTTCTTTTGTTGTTGTTGTTGTTTTGCACTACAAATAAGACGTGCATTCTGCATAGAAATTTGTTCATATTTTTTTTCAAATGATAATTCGGCCCCTCAACAGTCTGAAGGATTGTGGACCGGCCCGCTGCTTTAAAAGTTTGAGGACCCCTGCCTTAACATTACATTTTTTTAAATTAAATATAATAAACATTCAAAATAAGCATTCAAATAAACATAAGAAAATATTAAAATTATAATTGAAAAAAATGAAAAATAAACATTAAAATTCAATTTAAAAATGAAAAATAAAACTAATTTAAAAATGGGAGGGGGGGGGGGAAACCCTGAAGATGTTTGGAAGGCAATGTGTTCAGATGTTCTTTCCTTTCCCAAAAGCGTGGGTTTTTGGAAACCCGAGTGGCTTTCGGAGTGACTCACTTCCCTCTCTGCTGCTAATGTCAACCCATTCGCTTCCGCTTCAGCAAAAGAAAGAGAGAAGGAAGAAAAGAAAGAAAGAAAGAAAGAAAGAAAGAAAGAAAGAAAGAAAGAAAGAAAGAGGGAAATAAGCAAGGGGAGAGAGAAATGATTGCAAAGGGATAACAGCCCCTTGAAAGGAGGAAGAGATGAGTTTGGGAGGCATAATTAACAACAGACCTGGAAATGCATTATTATTATTATTATTATTATTATTATTATTATTATTATTATTATTATTATTTTATTATGACACAGCAATATAATAATAATAATAATAATAATAATAATAATAATAATATATTATTATTATTATTATTTCTCACCCATCTCTACTCAAGGCGTAAAGCATAATATGGCATAGCTAAAACAGGTCAAAATAAACTATTAACATTAATAGGTGAATTAAAATATATAAAAACCTTGAAAGACAGCAACATAAATTTAGAATGCACTAGCTGTGCCCGGCCACGCGTTGCTGTGGCAAAGTGGTGGTGGTATTGATTAAAAATTGTGTAATTTTTATTTGACGTTATTTGTATTTTTTATTAATTTTTTTGTAAGTTAACTTTTTAATTATTATATTTTATTATTTTCTTGTATTATTTTTAGCTATTTTCTATTATTATAGTATTTTATTGTATTAATTTTTTGGTGTTTTTAATTATTTTTTAGTGTTTTTTATTATTTTTTATTGGGTTGCTAGGAGACCAAGTTGGAGGAGCTTAGCCTTCTAACTGGCAGCAATCCGATAAAAGCAATTATTCCTCTCCCTCTAATTAGGACTTTATTTTTCTTTTCTTTTTGTTGTATCAACCCATGGATGATGGGTTGTGTTGTCAAATTTCGAGGTTGGGGGGCCTGTAGTTTTGTTGTTTTGTGGGTCGCCATGATGCCATCACTCTTTTATATATATAGATTATACATCATCATTCATGCCAACAGTTTGGACTTCTTGGTCCAATGTTTTGGACTCATTGCTCCAAAATACCAAAAAAAAAATGGACCCAAAAGGACCATTTCCACTCTAGGCATTTTCTCCATCCTTTAACCCAACTTTATGGTAACTTCCAGAAGCACCGGGTGGTGCAATGGGTTAAACCAAAAGATCAGCGGTTCAAATCCAGGGAGAGCTCCCTGTGTCTGCTCCAGCTCCCCATGCGGAGACATAAGAGAAGCCTCCCATAAGGATGGTAAAATATCAAACATCTGGGCGTCCCCTGGGCAACATCCTTGCAGACGGCCAATTCTCTCATATCAGAAGTGACTTTTTCGTTTCCTGAAACAAAAAAAAGCTAACTTCCGGGATATCATAGAACTGCCTGGAGAACCTAGCAAAGCCCTAGAGATGCCATTGCTTTCCAATGAAGGAAATATGAATTTAAATAAATATGAATTTAATTTAGGAAGTCTTCATTGACACTGGATGCAACAAGGGTGGTATGCAGATGTACTATATTGTAATATCTTATATAATACATTATATAGAATATAATACTGTAATATAATACAACAAAGTATATATTATATATAATATATATGCAATATTGTATATTATATATATATAATATTGGTTTGGCTTTTTTTTTCGTGTCAGGAACAACCGGAGTTGCTTTTGGAGTGAGAGAATTGGCCATCTGCAAGGACGTTGCCCAGGGGACGCCCGGATGTTTTGTAATATATATTGTATATATTACATATTGTAATTTATATTATATAATATATTACAGTAGAATCTCACTTATCCAACATAAGCGGGCCGGCAGAACATTGGCTAAGCGAATATGTTGGATAATAAGGAGAGATTAAGGAGAAGCCTCTTAAACATCAAATTAGGTTATGATTTTACAAATTAAGTACCAAAACATCATGTTATACAACAAATTTGACAGAAAAAGTAGTTCAGTATGCAGTCCCTTCAGGGAGATAATAATAATAATACTTTATTTTTCTATCCCGCCACCATCTCTCCGAAGGGACCCGGGGCGGCTCACATGGGGCAATGCCCAAAACAAAACAGAATAAAACAATTACAATGAATGTCAAAACAAAACAATAACATCAATCCAATAAAATAAACAATTTAAACATTTTTTAAAAATGCAATAAAACACATAAAATCAGAACAAATGAGTAATAATACAACATCAACCACTAGAGATTAAAGGGGTCGGGCATATAAAAACACAATATCCAAAGCTTGATGGTGGTGGGATACAAAAAATAAAGTACAGTAGAGTCTCACTTATCCAACATAAACGGGCCGGCAGAATGTTGGATAAGCAAATATATTGGATAATAAGGAGGGATTAAGGAAATGCCTATTAAACATCAAATTAGTTTATGATTTTACAAATTAAGCACCAAAACATCATGTTAGACAACAAATTTGACAGAAAAAGTAGTTCAATACACAGTAATGCTATGTAGTAATTACTGTATTTACGAATTTAGCACCAAAATATCATGATGTATTGAAAGCATTGACTACAAAAATGCGTTGGATAATCCAGAACGTTGGGTAAGCAAGTGTTGGATAAGTGAGACTCTACTGTAATCAGACTTAGACAGTCTTGTCCTATTAAAGTCTTATTATTATCATAAATTACAATTTTATGTAAACATTCAAAAACATTTAACCTATTGATGCCTCAAATAATGTAATTTTATTAGTATCTATATTTACAGTAGTCTCACTTATCCAACACTCGCTTATCCAACGTTCTGGGTTATCCAACGCATTTTTGTAGTCAATATTTTCAATACATCATGATATTTTGGTGCTAAATTCGTAAATACGTAATTACTACATAGCATTACTGTGTATTGAACTACTTTTTCTGTCAAATTTGTTGTCTAACATGATGTTTTGGTGCTTAATTTGTAAAATCATAACCTAATTTGATGTTTAATAGGCTTCTCCTTAATCTCTCCTTATTATCCAACATATTTGCTTATCCAACGTTCTGCTGGCCCGTTTATGTTGGATAAGTGAGACTCTACTGTATATGTGATATATTATATTAAGGTATAGGTAAAGGTTTTCCCCTGACATCAAGTCTACTGCATGGAGTGCCGTTACCTTCCCGTCACAGCGATACCTATTTATCTACTCACATTTGCATGTTTTCGAAATGCTAGGTTGGCAGAAGCTGGGGCTAACAGTGGGAGCTCACCCCACTCCCTGGATTCAAACCACCACACTTTCAGTCAGCAAGTTCAGCAACTCAGCAGTTTAACCCGCTGCGCCACTTAGGGGCTCTTATATTATATATATATATATATATATATATATATATATATATATATATAAAATATAATAATATATACTATAAAACAGATTATAATATAACTAGCTGTGCCCGGCCACGCGTTGCTGTGGCGAAGTCTGGTGGTATGGGAAATAAAGTATTGAGGAATTGGTGATAGTTAAGGTAAAGGGTCCCCTGGGCTGAGTGGGTTTCTAGGGGACCAAGTGAACAGAGCTTAGCCTTCTAACTGGCAGCAATTGGAGAAAAACAATTATTCCTCTCCCTCTAATTAGGACTTTTTTTCTTTTCTTTTTGTTGTATCAACCTAGACGCATGGATGAGGGGTTGTGCTGTCAATTTTAGAGGTTGTGGGGTGTTTACTTTTGTTGTTTTGTCCGCTGCCGTGATGCCATCACTCTTTTATATATATAGATACACACACACAGACACACACACACACACACACACACACACACACATATATATATATATATATATATATATATATATATATAATATTGAAAACTTGGATGTTCTGGATAGATGGATAGATTGCATTATTATATTGTTATTATTATATTATTATTATTTATATTATAATATAAATTATATTTATTTATTTATTGATATTTACTATTTATTTTTTATATTATTATTATTATCATAATTATTATTATATTTGCATCCCCTTGTCTCTTCCAAGCCATCGGATGCACTGTTCCGTATAGAGAGAGAGAGATAGCGATAGAGATGGCTGGCTATCTGCATTCCTTCTCCTCCTTCTGCTGCTGTTTCTCTCCTGGCCTCTTCTTCTTTGGAGAGACAGTGAGCATGAAAGATATTCCCTCAAATAAAGTTGGATTGCACTATATTATTGAAAAGCTGACCTCCAGTGGTCATTGGGACTTAAGGTTTTCTTGTCTTTTTTCCAAAGACGGGGACAATGGCATTCCTCACTCCTTACAGAAACCCTATCAAACCTTGTTTTTAAAACACCACAAAAGCCATTTCGGTCCCCAATATTTTCCCCGTTTTTTTAGTTGAACAACAGACAGCCTTCTTTAATGAGGTGCTCTTAATTTCGATTATTGATTATTATTTATTGATTAGTATTATAATATTATTATTATATTTATACTTACTCATTTTCTACTCCATTCATATAATTAACATGACTGACTGATGGATTTAATTACAGTAGAGTCTCACTTATCCAAGCTAAACGGGCCAGCAGAACCTTGGATAAGCGAATATGTTGGATAATATAATAATAATAATAATAATAACAACTTTATTTTTATACCCCGCCCCATCTCCCCAATGGGGACTCGGCGCGGCTTACATGGGGACCAAGCCCATTATTGATTATTATTTATTGATTAGTATTATAATATTATTATTATATTTATACTTACTCATTTTTTACTCCATTCATATAATTAACATGACTGACTGATGGATTTAATTACAGTAGAGTCTCACTTATCCAAGCTAAACGGGCCAGCAGAACCTTGGATAAGCGAATATGTTGGATAATATAATAATAATAATAATAATAACTTTATTTTTATACCCCGCCCCATCTCCCCAATGGGGACTCGGCGCGGCTTACATGGGGACCAAGCCCGAGAACATACAACAATAAAATGATGAAACAATTATACCAACAATAAAACATCAATATCAATAAAACCATCATAATAATCAACATATAGCATAAAATATTAAAAGCAGAAGAGTAAAACAAGGATCTGGGCCAAAGTGCAAAGTATAATAAGGAGGGATTAAGGAAAAGCCTATTAAACATCAAATTGGGTTATGATTTTACAAATTAAGCACCAAAACATCATATTATATATTTCCCCCGTTTTTTTAGTCGAACAACAGACAGCCTTCTTCAACGAGGCCTGGTGCTCTTAATTTCGATTACTGATTATTATTTATTGATTATTATTATTATTTATTAAATAATAAATATAAATTATATTTATATTTATACTTATTCCTTTTTTACTCCATTCATATAATTAACATGATTGACTGATGGATTTAATTACAGTAGAGTCTCACTTATCCAAGCTAAACGGGCCAGCAGAACCTTGGATAAACGAATATTTTGGATAATAAGGAGGAATTAAGAAAAAGCCTATTAAACATCAAACTGGGTTATGATTTTACAAATTAAGCACCAAAACATCATACTATATATTTCCCCCATTTTTTTACTCGAACAACAAACAGCCTTCTTTAACGAGGTGCTCTTAATTTCGATTATTGATTATTATTTATTGATTACTATTAATAATAATAATTAAATAATAAATATAAATTATATTTATATTTATACTTACTCCTTTTTTATTCCATTCATATAATTAACATGATTGACTGATGGGTTTAATTACAGTAGTCTCACTTATCCAAGCTAGACGGGCCGGCAGAACCTTGGATAAGCGAATATCTTGGATAATAAGGAGGAATTAAGGAAAAGCCTATTAAACATCAAATTGGGTTATGATTTTAGAAATTAAGCACCAAAACATCATATTATATATTTCCCCCGTTTTTTTAGTCAAACAACAGATAGCCTTCTTTAATGAGGCCTGGTGCTCTTAATTTCGATTATTGGTTATTATTTATTGATTATTATTATTATTATTATTATTATTATTAAATAATAAATATAAAGTATATTTATATTTATACTTACTCCTTTTTTACTCCATTCATATAATTAACATGCTTGACTGATGGATTTAATTA
The DNA here is from genome assembly GCF_035594765.1 of Anolis carolinensis. NCBI lineage: Eukaryota > Metazoa > Chordata > Lepidosauria > Squamata > Anolidae > Anolis > Anolis carolinensis. The sequence continues at coordinate 13,594,607 of NW_026943818.1, forward strand.
CAGTAGAGTCTCACTTATCCAAGCTAAACGGGCCGGCAGAACCTTGGATAAACGAATAGCTTGGATAACAAAGAGGGATTAAGGAAAAGCCTATTAAACATCAAATTGGGTTATGATTTTACAAATTAAGCACCAAAACATATACAACAATTTTTTTATTTTATTTTAGAAAATATAACAGACAATCATGAAAGCGAAAAACAAGAAATAAAATAAAATAGCCACATACAAAAAAAGGAAAAAAGACACATACAAAAAAGAAAAAAGGACACATACAAAAAAAGAAAAAAAGACACATACAAAAAAAGAAAAAAGACACATACAAAAAAAGGAAAAAAAAACAATTTTGACAGAAAAAGCAGTTCAATAGACAGTAATGTTATGTTGTAATTACTGTATTTACAAATTTGCACCAAAATATCACGATATATTCAATACACAGTAATGTTGTGTTGTAATTGCTGTATTTACGAATTTAGCACCAAAATATCACGATATATTGAAAACATTGACTACAAAAATGCCTTGGATAATCCAGAACCTTGGAGTATGTTTATACATCATGTTGTGTAACATGATGTTTTGGTGCTTAATTTGTAAAATCATAAACCAATTTGATGTTTAATAGGCTTTTCCTTAATCCCTCCTTATTATCCAAGATATTTGCTTATCCAAGCTTCTGTCAGCCCGTTTAGCTTGGATAAGTGAGACTCCACTTACTTTCATGCCTTACCTTGGGACCTGTAGTTTGGAAGGAGAGATGGCATCCATCCTAAAGTATCAGGCTGCAATTTACAATTTACAAGAAGGAAATGCAGCCCAATGGCATCCTGGGTTTTGTAGTTTGGTGTTAAAGGTGATGGCGAACTACAATTCCCAGGATCCCATTGACTGATCTATTGCATCATGTTCATGCATTATTACATGCTCTTGTGTATGTGCATATATATATATATATATATATATATATATATATATATATAGCACTGTAACCGTGCATTTGTATTTATTATAATGTTATTATCACTATGCATTGTTATCATTGTTATTTTTATTATACTGTCATAATATATTTCATTACTAGCAATATATTAAATCATTAATAGTATTATATTATTCTATTACTATTGCTTTATTACATATTATTATTATAATTTACATTTCTATTATATGTACGGCTATATATAATTTTAGTATTATATTATAAATCTATTATGTAATAGTATTATTATTATTCAAAAATTAGTAGTCATATATTAGTGACATATTATTTTAATATTATTAACATTCATAGTAGTTTATTATATATTATATAATTACTTTATTATTTAATATTGTTAGCATATACTATATTATAATTATTATTTAATGTTAGTAATACAGTAGAGTCTCACTTATCCAACATAAACAGGCCGGCAGAATGTTGGATAAGTGAATATGTTGGATAATAAGGAGAGATTAAGGAAATGCCTATTAAACATCAAATTAGGTTATGATTTTACAAATTAAGCACCAAAAAATCATGTTATACAACAAATTTGACAGAAAAAGTAGTTCATTACACATTAATGCTATGTAGTAATTACTGTATTTACAAATTTAGCACCAAAATATCATGATATATTGAAAACATTGACTACAAAAATGCGTTGGATAATCCAGAACGTTGGATAACTGAGTGTTGGATAAGTGAGACTCTACTGTAGTATATTATATATAATATTATTTTTGTTAATTAATTATACTTAGTATATTATATTGTATTATTATTTTATTGTAAATTATTATTATTTTATTAATAGCAATAGTATTATATTATATTATACATTATTATTTTGTTAGTAGCAGCAGTAGTATATTATTATATTATATTATTGTTATTATTATATTAGTAGTATATTATTGGTTATATTATTAGTACAGTAGAGTCTCGCTTATCCAACGTAAAGGGGTCGGCAGAATGTTGGATAAGTGAGACTCTACTGTATTAAGTATTATTTTATTTGTAGCAGTAGAGGTATATTGTTATATTATATTATTGTTATTAAATATTATTAGTACAGTACTATATATTATTATATTATATTATTGTTATTATTATATTAGTAGTATATTATTGGTTATATTATTAGTAGTAGTTGGATAAGTGAGACTCTACTGTAATAATAATAATAAGACACAAAGCACCTAATACAATGCAATGGAATCCTTGATGAAGAAAACAACAACTCCCAGGATCCTGTCGCATTTGTCAAATGTTGGTGTCAAGTGGCTTTAATTCTTTAAAGCAGGGGTCCCCAAACTAAGGCCCGGGGGCCGAATGCGGCCCTCCAAGGTCATTTACCTGGCCCCTGCCCTCAGTTTTATAATATAATATTTTATATCAGTTTTAATAATATAATATTGTATATACATATAATAATGATAGTAATATTATAATGTAATACCATGTAATACTAATAATACCATATAATAATATTAATTATATATTCTATATTACATGTTATATTACTAATAATATTACAGTATAGTGGTATAATTCAATATAGTAATATACAATGCTAACATTGTTCTATGCTACTAATATAATATATTGTATATAGATATAAATTGTAAGCTGCTCTGAGTCCCCTTCGGGGTGAGAAGGACAGGATATAAATGTAGTAAATAAATAATAAATAAATAAATAATTTTTTGACTTAGGCTCGCCCAAAATCTGAAATGACTTGAAGGCACACAACAACTATAATCCCAATTAACTTGACTATCTTGTTGGCCAGAAGCAGGTCCACACTTCCCATTGAAATCCTGATCGGTTTGAGTTGGTTAAAATTGTTTTTATTTTTAAATATTGTATTTTTCTTTTGTTGTTGTTGTTGTTGTTTTTGCACTACAGATAAGACATATGCAGTGTGCATAGGAATTTGTTCGTTTTTTTTTTTTTCAAATGATAATTCGGCCCCTCAACAGTCTGAAGGATTGTGGACCGGCCCTTTGCTTTAAAAGTTTGAGGACCCCTGCTTTAAAGTGAAGGTCCTGGAGGACCTAGGAAATGCCTAGAGAGGCCTTCTTCCCCATAAAACGGACACTTTAACGGCACTCTCGGGCCAGATTTGGATGGCGGAAGGGTGGGGCCCTTCAGGAGTCAACATTTGCACAAAGACAGGAAACGGAGCAGATTTGGGGCAGGAAGTGGGACAGCTGTCGCCCGGCCAGAGAGGCTTCCGAGGGAAATGCAGCCTTCGAGGCCATTTCCTTTTGGGAACAGATGCCAAGCACCGTTTCAGTCTCTTTTAGAAATGTCATACTGTATATTCTTCTTCTTTATCATCATTGTAGGCTATCACTCATGTCCGAATCTGATTGCTTTCCAAGGGTCTTGGTGGCGGGTCCAAAGGTGACTGTAGAGACCTAGTCTTGATCTGCATGTTATTTTGCAGTGAGGACATTAATTCCTAGATGGAAGGTTATCCTGACAAGGTTTGGCTTAATGTGGTTTGTTCCTCTTGACACGTTTCTCCTTTCCGCCCTCTTTGAATTCCACACCACTCTTGGTCACAGCTGACCACCAGTTGCAACGCTCGAGGGCCAGGGCTTCCCAGTTCTCTCTCGGTGTCTCTACCACAGTTTTTAAAACCATCTTTCAATCTCTTTTCCTGTCCACCAACAGTCCATTTTCCGTCCTTGAGTTGAGTGTATAGTAACTTGTTTTGGGAGATGGTGGTCTTTGGGCATCCGGACAATGTGGCATTCAGTCCAGCGGACTTAATGGTGGAGAATCCTCGCTTCAATGCTGGTGGTGTTTGCTTCTTCTTCCAGAACACTGACATCTCTCCACCTGTCTTCCCAAGAGATTTGTAGGTTTTTTCAGATGGAGACATTCCAGAAGTAGAATGTGACTTCTATAGACGGTCCACGTTCTGCAGGGTTGGAAGGACAATGGCTTATATAAACAATCATCTTGTTTATGCTATTTTAATATGTTGTAAGCCGCTTTGGCTCTTGTGAGAGAGAAAAGTGTGATATAAATAAATGTTTATTATTATTATTATTATTATTATTATTATTATTATTATTATATATTATATATTATTATATATATTATATTATTATTATTTATCCCCTAGGCCTCCGGCGAATGTTCCAATTGGCTACCTTGATTAGCATTGAAAAGCCTCACAAGTTCAAAGTCTGGCTGCTTTTTGCCTGGGGGAATCCTTTGTTGGGAGGTTTTAGCTGATTGTTTCCTGTCTTGTTTTCTGAGTGTTGCTCTTTATTTATGGTCCTGGTTTTAGAGGTTTTTTTTAAATACTGGAAGACAGATTTTATTCATTTTCATGGTTCCCTCCTTTCTATTGAAATTGTCCACGTGCTTCTTGTGGATTTCAAAAGTTTCTCTGTGTAGTCTGACTTGGTGGTTGTGAGAGTGGTCCAGCATTTCTGTGTTCTCAGATAATATTCTGTGTCCAGGTTGGTTCATCAAGTGTTCTGCTATGGATGACTTCTCTGGTTGAGTTAGTTAGTCTGCAATTTATTTTATTTTATTTATTTCATGTTCTTTGATTATGATTATGAGGTTATGATTTTACAAATGAAGCACCAAAACATCATGTAATACAACAAATTTGACAGAAAAAGTAGTTCAATACGCAATAATGCTATGTAGTAATTACTGTATTTACGAATTTAGCACCAAAATATCATGATATATTGAAAAAATTGACTACAAAAATGCGTTGGATAATCCAGAATGTTGGATAAGTGAGACTCTACTGTGTATATATATATATATATGTATATATATATGAGAAAGGTCATTTTAAAATATATATATTACAGTGTGTGTATGTACACTACAATTCCCAGAGGAAGGGGTGGTCAACATGTCTCATTCATATATATATATATATATATATATATATATATATATATATATATATATATATATACACACACACACACACACACACACACACACACATACACTCACACACATTAAAATGATATTTCATATATATGTGTGTGTGTATGTAAAATTATATGTACAATATATATATATATATATATATATATAGTATATATAATTTATATATATGTGTGTGTTTGTGTAAAATTATATGTACTATATATATATACACACACTGTATATATGATTATATATACAGTGTGTATATATAGTACATATAATTTTACACATTGTGTATATATATATATATAATTTATATATGTGTGTGTGTACAATTATTTGTACTATATATATATATATATATATACATACACACTGTATATATAATTATATATACAGTGTGTATATATAGTACATATAATTTTACACACACACACACACATATATATATAAATTATATATACAGTATATATATATATATTATATTGTACATATAATTTTACATACACACACACACATTATTATTATATGTACAATATATATATATACAGTAGAGTCTCACTTATCCAAGCCTCACTTATCCAAGCCTCTGGATAATCCAAGCCATTTTTGGAGTCAATGTTTTCAATGTATCATGATATTTTAGTGCTAAATTTGTAAATACAGTAATTACAACATAACATTACTGCGTATTGAACTACTTTTTCTGTCAAATTTGTTGTATAACATGAAGTTTTGGTGCTTAATTTGTAAAATCATAACTTAATTTGATATTTAATAGGCTTTTCCTTAATCCTTCCTTATTATCCAAGATATTTGCTTATCCAAGCTTCTGCCGGCCTGTTTAGCTTGGATAAGTGAGACTCTACTGTATATATATATTGTATATATAATTTATATATATATATGTGTGTGTGTAAAATTATATGTACTATATATACACACTGTATATATAATTATATATATGTGTGTGTGTGAAAGATCATTTTTATGTGTGCGAGAATATATAACACTATATTTATAGTATGTATCATACTATAATACTACCCAGATGATATATACTCACACTCTGTCTATATATGTATGTATGTATGTGCTACGATTCCCATGAGGACACAATCCTTTTCTTCCATTGCAATTGGTTAAAACTACAAATCATTGCCAAAAGAGATATAGCAAAGCTATTGGCAACCTCTTGAACCCCTCTTTAACTACTTCACTTCCCGGAGGGCAGAGGTGCAGCCCCTCCTTGCCAACCCAGGTGTTTCCCTGAGGCATGCCGGGAAATGTGGTCCCCGCAGGGAACTCCAGTCCTGGAGAACACTCTCTGGCTTGCTGGGAACCGGCGGGCGGCAGGACCCGGGGGGAAGGCAGGCGGCGGCCGAGGAGCAGAGGGAGGAGGCGCGCCCGCCTGAAGCGCCGGCTCTTAGGGCGCGGAGGGAGGGCCTCTTAAAGGAGCCGCATCCTGGGAAGGAAGGGCGGAAGAAAGGAAGGAAGGAAGGGAAGGGAAGGGAAAGAAAAAGAAGAACAAGCCTGCCTTTTTGGCCCAGCCCTGGGGCCACCCCCTGTCTGCGGGAGGCTGGCTTTGGATGTAACTCTTTCCCTGCTGCAAAAAACAACAACACCCCAATACTTGTAATAATAATATATACCAATAATATACTACTCCATAATATAATGATAACTACAGTAGAGTCTCACTTATCCAACATAAACGGGCCGGCAGAATGTTGGATAAGCGAATATGTTGGATAATAAGGAGGGATTAAGGAAAAGCCTATTAAATATCAAATTAGGTTATGATTTTACAAATTAAGCACCAAAACATCATGTTTAACAACAAATTTGTCAGAAAAAAGTAGTTCAATATGCAGTAATGCTATGTAGTAATTACTGTATTTACGAATTTAGCACCAAAATATCACGATGTATTGAAAACATTAACTCCAAAAATGCGTTGGATAATCCAGAACATTGGATAAGTGAGTGTTGGATAAGTGAGACTCTACTGTATTATTATTATTATTATTATTATTATTATTATTATTATTTTTATTACTACTAGCTGTGCCCGGCCAGGCGTTGCTGTGGCGAAGTCTGGTAGTATGGGAAATAAAGTATTGAGGAATTGGTGGTAGTAAAGGTCAAGGGTAAATGTGGATAAGCGAGTGTTGGATAAGTGAGACTCTACTGTAATTACAACATAGCATTACTGAGCATTGAACTATTTTTTCTGTCAAATTTGTTGTATAATATGATGTTCTGATGCTTAATTTGTATAACGATTACCTAATTTGATGTTTAATTGGCTTTTCCTAAATCCTTTCTTATTATCCAACATATTCACTTATCCTGCCAGCCTGTTTATGTTGGATAAGTGAGACTCTACTGCATATTGATAATCTTATATTATCTGCTTAGAACTGGATTATATGAGGCCCCTTCTTCACAGCTGTATAAAATGCACACTGAAGTGGATTATATGGTAGTGTGGACTCAAGATAATCCAGTGCAAAGCAGATAATATAAGATTCTAAATGGGTTATATAGCTGTGTGGAAGGACCTTGAGTCTACACTGCCATATAATCCAGTGCAAATTAGATAATCTGTGGAAGAGGCCTAAGTGAGGCCTAAGTCTGCCTGTCCCCTAACTGAACCCTGGCTGTGCTTGGCTGAATTGGTTGCTAGGAGATGAAGTGGGCAGAGATTAGCCCTCTAAACTGGCAGCAATTGGATAAAAACAATTATTGCTCTCCCTCTAATTAGGACTTTATTAGGAGCCCCCAGATGGCGTAGTGGACTAAGTGACTTGAAGGTTGGGTTGCTGACCTGAAAGCTGCCAGGTTCGAATCCCACCTGGGGAGAGTGTGGATGAGCTCCCTCTATCAGCTCCAGCTCCATGCGGGGACATGAGAGAAGCCTCCCACAAGGATGGTAAAAACATCAAAACATCCGGGCATCCCCTGGGCAACGTCCTTGCAGACGGCCAATTCTCTCACTCCAGAAGCAACTCCGGTTGCTCCTGACACGAAAAAAAAGGACTTTATTTTTCTCTTCTTTTTGTTGTATCTTACTGGAGCCGTGGATGATGGGTTGTGTTGTCAAATTTCGAGGTTGGGCGGCCTGTATTTTTGTTGTTTTGTGGGTTGCCCTGATGCCATCACTCATTTATATATATAGATTGTGTCTAATAATAACTAGGTTATTATATTTATTTATATTATACTGTATTTAATTATGTTAATAATAATATTTATTATAATAATAATATTTATTTATTTATTTATTTAAAAATAATAATATTTACATTAGAGTCTCACTTATCCAACCCCCACTTATCCAGCGTTCTGTATTATCCAACGCAGTTTGCCTTTTCGTAGTCAATGTTTTTGTAGTCAGTTTTTCAATACATTGTGAAGTTTTGGTGCTAAATTCGTAAATACAGTAATTACTAAGTAGTAATTACTGTGTATTGAACTGCTTTTTCTGTCTATTTGTCATAAAACATGATGTTTTGGTGCTTAATTTGTAAAATCATAACGTAATTTGATGTTTAATAGGCTTTTCCTTAATCCCTCATTATCCGACATTTTCGCTTACGTTAGATAAGTGAGACTCTATTTATTTATTTATTTATTTATAAAGGGGACTCAGGGTGGTTTACAAGTACAGTAGAGTCTCACTTATCCAACACTCACTTATCCAACGTTCTGGATTATCCAACACATTTTTGTAGTCAATGTTTTCAATATACCGTGATATTTTGGTGCTAAATTTGTAAATACAGTAATTACTACACAGCATTACTGCGTATTGAACTACTTTTTCTGTCAAATTTGTTGTATAACATGATGTTTTGGTGCTTAATTTGTAAAATCATAACCTATTTTGATGTTTAATAGGCTTTTTCTTAGTATCTCCTTATTATCCAACATATTTGCTTATCCAACGTTCTGCTGGCCCGTTTATGTTGGATAAGTGAGACTCTACTGTATTATAATAATAACTCTACTGTATTATAATATGTATTATTATAATATTCATTTATTTGTGTCTAATAATAATAATTTTAGTTTATTTATAATACTGATTATATTTAATTCTGTTTTAATATTTGTATATTTTAAATGCAGTGCTAACGTTTTAATGTCAAGTCGCTTTGAGTCCCCTTCAGGGGAGATAAAAGGAGCCCCCAGTGGCGCAGTGGGTTAAACCCTTATGCTGGCAGGACTGATGTCTTGGGTTGCTGACCTGAAGGTTGCAAGTTCCAATCCAACCCAGGGAGAGCATGAATGAGCTCCCTCTATCAGCTCCAGCTTTCCATGCGGGAACATAAGAGAAGCCTTCCACAAGAATGGTAAAAACATCAAAACATCCGGGCATCTCCTGGGCAACGTCCTTGCAGACGGCCAATTCTCTCACACCAGAAGCAACTTGCAGTTTCTCAAGTCGCTGCTGACACGAAAAAAAGAAAAAAAAGGAAGATAAAGTGAGGTATAAATATAATAATAATAATAATATTAATAATGTATATCCTACTTTATATCTCCCAAAAAGGACTCAAAGCGCCTTGACATAAAAGCATGAGTTTACAATTTAAAATATATAAAAACTCAAACATTGAAATACAATTAAACACATGCAGCATTAAAAAATCACATTTAAAAACCATCGAGACAGTTAAAAATAGGACTAATAATAATCTATAATAGATATAAGACTAAGAAGGATAATAATAATATATGATAAATAAAAGAACTCAATGGGATTAATAATAATATATAATACAAGAAAAAACATAGGATACATTATTATAATAAATAAAAAATAAATGATGATAATATATGACCAATATATTAGTAATATAATATATGATAGGTATTAGAAATAAATAGGATAAATATCGGTAATAATAAATTATAAATAGATAAAATAAATGCGATACAATGTTATTAACATGAAATAAATAAACATATTATTATTAATGTTTATTTATATCCTACTTTTTTCTCTGTAAGGAGACTCAAAGCAGCTAACATTAAAAGCATTATAATACAATTTTACAATATAAAAATATACAAATATTAAAACAGTATTAAACATAATAATAATGATTATTGGCAGGAGGTTGGACTGGATGGCCCATGAGGTCTCTTCCAACTCTACTATTCTATGATTCTATAGGATAAATATAAAAATAATATATGATAAGAAATAAATTAGGATACATTAATATGATAAATGTAAGAAATAAATATGATAAATAATAACATATGATGAATATAATAAATGAAGGAGTTCCCAATTGCGCAATGGGTTAAACCAATGAGCTGCTGAACTTGCTGACCAAAAGGTCAGTAATTCGAATCTGGGAGCGTAGTAAGTTCCCAATGTCAGCTCCAGCTTCTGCCGAACTAGCAGTTCGAAAACATGCAAATGTGAGTAGATCAATAGGTACCACTCCGGCGGGAAGTTAACGGCATTCCATGCAATCATGCCAGTGGTCACATGACCTCGGAGGTGTCTACGGACAACGCCAGCTCTTCGGTTTAGAAATGGAGATGAGCACCAACTACATATTATTATCCTTTATGCCAATGATAACCTAGTGTGTACACATTCAGAAGAGCTACAAGCCACTCTAAATGCCTTTGCAGAAGCATACAAAAAGCTCATCCTCTCATTGAACATTGAGAACAAAGTGCTCTTCCAACAGGCACCAGCCAATCACTCTGCAATACCAGAAATACAGCTTAATGCTGTAATATTAGAAAATGTTGACCATTTCCACTATCTTGGCAGCTACCTCTCCACAAAAGTCAACATTGACACTGAAATACAACACTGCCTGAGCTCTGCGAGTGCAGCACTTCTCCGAATGAAGCAGAGAGGATTTGAGGATCGGGACATCTGTAGGGAAACCAAGGTGCTTGTTTATAAAGCCCTTGTCCTCCCAACCCTGTTATACGCCTGCGAAACGTGGACGGTCTACAGACGTCACACTCAACTGGAACAATTCCATCAGCATTGCCTCCGAAAAATCCTGCAAATTTATTTATTTATTTATTTATTTATTTATTTGCAGTATTTATATTCCGCCCTTCTCACCCTGAAGGGGACTCAGGGTGGATCACATTACACATATAGGCAAACATTCAATGCCTTTTAACATAGAGCAAAGACAAACAAACATAGGCTCCGAGCTGGCCTCGAACTTATGACCTCCTGGTCAGAGTGATTCATTGCAGTGATTGATTGCAGCTGCTCTCCAGCCTGCGCCATAGCCCGAGCTGTCTCTTGGGAAGACAGGCAGACAAATGTCAGCGTGCTGGAAGAAGCAAAGACCACCAGCACTGAAGCGATGCTTCTATGCCATCAGTTCCGCTGGACTGGCTATGATGTCAGAATGCCCAAAGATCACTGTCTCCCAAAGCAGCTACTCTACTCCGAACTCAAGAACGGAAAATGTAATGTTGGTGGACAAGAAAAGAGATTTAAAGAGAACTTAAAGCTAACCTTAAAATCTGTGAAATAGACACCGAGAACTGGGAGTGCTCCAGCTGGAGGTCAGCTGTGACCAGGAGTGATGTGAAATTGGAAGAGGCATGAATGGAGGGGAAAATGGGAGAAACATGCCAAGAGGAAGGTGCATCAAGCCAACCCTGACCGGAACCACCTTTCACTTAGAAACCAATGTCCTCACGGTGGAAGAACATGTGAGTCAAGTCAGTCACCTACATATCCACCGCCAAGATACTACATTTGGAGGGTCATCATACTCGGACGAGTAATAATATCTACTAAGTCTTGGTTGCTAGATTCTCCATAAATACCAAAATCTGCCAAGCACGTTATAGCCAATGCTGTCCCTTACATAAAATGGAAATATATATATATATACATATACATATACATATACATATATATATATATACACACACACACATACATACATACATACATACAATTTTGGAATATTTTCAAGCTGTGGATGGATGCCAGATTCCACAGATGGAAGATCCGGCTGTACTTCCCAAACCCAGGAAATGATAATAACACTATGTAACCAAATTTGAAAATTTTTCCTGTTCCTGGTATGAAAATGAGATTTCCTGTTTAATTGAACAGTAGTTGCTCTACTCCAGAAACTTCGTTTTTGTGGCACAAACTATGCTGAATTAGATGAGACTCGATGATGACAGATTCATTGCAAAACTAGAGCAAAAATTATTTTGTTTATTATATTGTATTATTATATTGTAATACAATATACTAATGATATTACAATATATTGATATAGTACAATATAGTAATTTATTGCCAGTATTGTACTATGCTAATAATATAATATTGTATGTAAATTTAATTTGTAAGCTGCTCTGAGTCTCCTTCGGGGTGAGAAGGGCGGCATATAAATGTAGCAAATAAATAAATGAATAAATAAATAAATAAAAGTGTGCTATAGCAGGATGTCCCTCCCGCAGAAACAACGTTTTTGCAGTTTAATGAACTTTTCCCATAATTTTATAATAGAACCAATTAGGAAATAACATTAATAACCCAGGAACAAAAATCATTGTGTTTATAGTGTAACACGACGGCATAGGAAAACAAGTGAGAGCCAGTTCGGGTCCAAAACTATTTAGCTGTTTGTGATCCCTTTATTTTATCACTTTTAAACTTATTTATTATGCAATGCTTTTAACACGAAATAAATAAATAAATAAATAAATAAATAAATAAGTTCGGGCTTGCAAGCGACCCAGATAACTGTGTTGATGACCAGCAACAAGCCTCCCCCCCCCCAGAAAACAAATAAAACAAAACCTAAAATAAAGGGGAAAAGAAGGATAAGGAACCATTTGGTTGCTGTTTTCCAAGATGTCATTCCGGAAGATGGAATCCTTTTGACAGATCCCCCCAAGGAGCGCGAAGGACAGGCGTCTTACGGGGTTTTTTTTCCTCTCTCTCTCTCTTTCAAAGAGCCAATAGCAAGGTTTTTGCACAAACACAGATATATACACACCAGGACACAATTTATTTTCTGGCTGAATTTTTATTATTATTTATATTATTATATGTTATTATTATTATTATATTATATTTTATTATTTAATGGTGGAAAAGTCTCCATATCCATGCAGGACAAAGCCCTGCTAATAAAGCTAATAATATTGCAATATAGTCTTATAGTAATCTATATATATAAAAGAGTGATGGCATCAGGGCAGCGGACAAAACAACTAAACTACAGGCCCCCCAACCTCGAAATTTGACAACACAACCCATCATTCACGGCTCTAGGTTGATACAACAAAAAGAAAAGAAAAATAAAGTCCTAATTAGAGGGAGAGGAATAATAGTTTTTATCCAATTGCTGCCAGTTAGAAGGCTAAGCTCCACCCACTTGGTCTCCTAGCAACCTACTCAGCCCAGGGGACAGGCACAGTTAGGCCTCACTTAGGCCTCTTCCACAGATTATCAGATTTGAACTGGATTATATGGCAGTGTAGACTCAAGGCCCTTCCAAACAGCTATATAACCCATTTAGAATCTTATATTAATTGCTTTGAACTGGATTATCTTGACTCCACACTGCCATATAATACACTTCAGTGTGCATACTAAACATAAAGACAAACATACAACAGACATTCAATACCACCACTACCTCAACAATTTCTCACCAACACCACCAGACAACAACACAGCAACGCGTGGCCGGGCACAGCTAGTATATATATAATGCTTATATTGTGCTATACTAATAATATAATATATTGTATGTATACATAACTTGTAAGCCGCCCTGAGTCCCCTTTGGGGTGAGAAATAAATGCCGCTAATAAATAAATAAATAAAGTCCTTCCGCTGTCAATATATTATTTGCAATCAGAATTGGGATCCCGACTGTTGCCTAGTGACGGCCATTCCATCACTCTGAACCACTCCAAGCTCCTCCCCTTTTCACCTGTCGCCTACCAACGAATGCTTCCCTGACAACGGTCACTCCATCACTCGTTTACCTAGCAATGGCCATTCCATCAGGCAATAATAAAAGGATGACAGTCTTTCGTCTGTTGCCTGGCAACAGCCATCCCATCAGATTGTACCGAAGGGAAAACAGCCTTCCTCCAGCGGCCATTCCATCAGATTGCGCCCAAAAGGCAACTCGTTACTCAAAAGTTACTTGTAATTCCTGCAAAATGCCTTTATTAAGCCGGAAAAGTAACTCAATACTGATAATGCATTCCTTGTAACTCACAGTTTGCTGATGTCACTGGGTCCGGATAATTGTTTCCATCTTCAAGTTATGTTACTCCAACTCCTGAAAAGGAAATAAAATTGAGAGGATTTAGTTCTTTCTAGCTAAAGACATTTATGTGCGTAGACCATAGGTTTGCTCTGGACAACATAGCAGATCCCTAGAGCAAGGGTCCTCAAACTTTTAAAGCAGAGGACCGGTCCACAATCCTTCAGACTGTTGAGGGGCCAAATGATCATTTGAAGAAAAAAAATGAACAAATTCCTATGCACACTTCATATGTCTTATTTGTAGTGCAAAAACAACAACAACAACAACAACGAAAGAAAAATACAATATTTAAAAATAAAAACAATTTTAACCAACTCAAACCGATCAGGATTTCAATGGGAAGCGTGGACCTGCTTCTGGCCAACAAGATAGTCAAGTTAATTAGGATTATTGTTGTTGTGTGCCTTCAAGTCATTTCAGATTTTGGGCAAGCCTAAGTCAAAAATTTATTTATTTACTACATTTATATCCTGTCCTTCTCACCCCGAAGGGGACTCAGAGCGGCTTACAATTTATATCTATATACAATATATTATATTATTAGCATAGAACAATATTATCATATTATATTACTATATTGAATTATACCGCTATATTGTAATATTATTAGTAATATTACATGTAATATATAATATATAATTAATATTGTTATATGGTATTATTATTAGTATTACATTGTATTACATTAGAATATTTCTCTCAATATTATATGTATATACAATATTATATTATTAAAACTGATATAAAAATATTATATTATAAAACGGAGGGTAGGGGCCAGGTAAATGACCTTGGAGGGCCGCATCCGGCCCCGGGGCCTTAGTCTGGGGACCCCTGCCCTAGAGGATGCTTCTAGGTCCTCCAGTTGATTCAATGGTATGCTTGCGCAGGAAGTTACCACAGAGTTGCATTGGAGGACTCAGAAAATCCCCAGAGAGGATGCTTCTAGGTCCTCCAGGTGATTCAATGGTACAATAGAGTCTCACTTATCCAACATAAACGGGCCGGCAGAACATTGGATAAATGAAAATATTGGATAATAAGGAGGGACTAAGGAAACACCTATTAAACATCAAATTACATTACGATTTTACAAATTAAGCACCAAAACATCATGTTTTACAACAAATCGACAGAAAAAGCAGTTCAATACACGGTAACGTTCTGTAGTAATTACTATATTTACAAATTTAGCACCAAAACATCGCAATGTATTGAAAACATTGACTACAAAAACATTGACAACTAAAAGGCCAACTGTGTTGGATAATACAGAACGTTGAATAAGTGGAGGTTGGATAAGCGAGACTCTACTGTATGCTTCTGCAGGAAATTACCATAGAGTTGCGTTGGAGGACTCATGAAAACCCTAGAACGGATACTTCTAGGTCCTCCAGGTGATTCAATTGTATGCTTGTGCAGAAAGTTACCATAGTGCCACATTGGAGGACTCAGACAATCCCTAGAAAGGATACTTCTAAGTCCTCCAGGTGATTCAATTGTATGCTTGTGCAGAAAGTTACCATAGCGTCACATTGGAGGACTCAGAAAATTCCTAGAGAGGATGCTTGTAAGTCCCTCAAGTGATTCAATGGCATGCTTGTTCTGGAAGCTACTATAGAGTTGCATTGGAGGACTCAGAAAATCCCTAGAGAGGATGCTTCTAGGTCCTCCAGGTGATTCAATGGTATGCTTGTCCAGGAAGTTACCATGGAGTCACACTGGAGGACCCAGATTGTTCCTGGTCCCCCAGGAGTTCCAATGGCTTGAGACATGATGGAGGACCTACACAATTCCTAGAGAGATATCTTTCCTAGGTCCTGCAGGGTGACCAGCCCCCATTTTCGCTCCTCTAGGACACAAAAGAGTTCCTGTTTCTCCCATCAAACGCCCACTTTGTCCTTTGTTTCCCACCCCTGCATTGCTTTCACCAGCCCTTCTTTTCCCACTTTGGCGGGCACTTTTCCTCCTCCTCCTCATGCTTCTTTCCTCATGACAAAGCTGTTTTTCAAGCTCCTCGCTACCTTCTTGTTTTAACTTGCTTCAGGAAGCAGCTTCGCCTTCCTTGGATCAAAGGCAGCAGAAGCACAGAAAATCCTACAAGCTGGTTCCCCCTCCCCTTTATTTCCGGGTTTAATTTCCCGTGTGTATGTGTGTGTGTGTATATTCTCTCCAATGGTTCCTCTTCTTCTTCCTTCTGGAAAGAAGGGACTCTTTAGGGCTCTCCAACATTATTATTATTATTATTATTATTATTATTATTATTATTATTATTATTATTATTATTACTGTTGTTGTTATTATTATTATTATTGTTATTATTATGGTTCCTCTTCTTCCTCCAGGAAAGAAGGGATTCCTTGGTGCCATGAAGTCTTGGGCCTTTCAGGGCTCTTCAACATCATCATCATCATTATTATTATTATTGTATGACACAGCAAACAAGATAGATATGCTGGATTTCATATCACAAAATCACAAGTCGAACACTTCCCAAGTGTCTAGGACTGTGTGATGTATTATTATTATTATTATTATTATTATTATTATTATTATTATTATTATTGTATGACACAGCAAACAAGATAGATATGCTGGATTTCGTATCACAAAATCACAAGTCAAACACTTCCCAAGTGTCTAGGACTGTGTGATGTATTTTACTCTATTTATTATTATTATTTTATTATGACACGGCAAACAAGATAGAGATGCTGGATTTCGTATCACAAAACCACAAGTCGAACACGTCCCAAGTGTCTAGGACTGTGTGATGTATTTTCGGATGATGCGCGCAGATCCCAGCAGGGTGGCCTTTTGCAGTTGGCAGATCGTAATTTTGTCAATGTCTATTGTTTCCAAATGCCGGCTGAGATCTTTTGGCACAGCACCCAGTGTGCCCATCACCACCGGGACCACCTGCACTGGTTTCTGCCAGAGTCTTTGCAGTTCCATCTTGAGGTCCTGAGAGCGGCTGAGTTTTTCCTGTTGTTTTTTGTCAATGCGACTGTCACCTGGGATGGCAACATCCATGATCCAAACCTTTTTCTTTTACACAACTGTGAAGTCTGGTGTGTTGTGTTCCAGAACTTTGTCAGTCTGGATTCGGAAGTCCCACAGTATCTTTGCGTGCTCATTTTCCAAGACTTTGGCAGGTTTGTGATCCCACCAGTTCTTTGCTGCTGGGAGGTGGGACTTGAGGCATAAATTCCAATGAATCATTTGGGCCACATAGTTGTGCCTCTGTTTGTAGTCTGCCTGTGCAATTTTCTTATAGCAGCCGAGGAGATGATCCATGGTTTCGTGGGTTTCCTTGCACAGTCTGCCTTTTGGGTCATCAGCTGATTTTTCGATCTTGGCCTTAATTCCCTTTGTCCTGATGTCTTGCTCCTGGGCTGCAAGGATCAGGCCTTCTGTCTCCTTCTTCAGAGTCCCATTCGTGAGCCAGAGCCAGGTCTTCTCCTTATCAGCTTTTCCTTCAATTTTGTCAAGGAACTTTCCATGCAATGTTTTGTTGTGCCAGCTGTCAGCGCTAGTTTGTAGTGCGGTTTTCTTGTACTGATTCTTTGTCTGCTGTGCTCTCAGCATCATTGGAACAGTTAAGCCCCCCCACCATGACAAGGTGGCACCTACGGGTCGATGATTATTATTATTATTATTATTATTATTATTATTATTATTATTATTATTATTCCTCTTCTTCCTCCAGGAAAGAAGGGACTCTTTGGTGCCATGATGAGGGCTCTGTCTTGGGCCATTCAGGGCTCTTCAAAACTATTATTATTATTTAATTGTATGACACAGCAAGCAAGATAGATATACTGGATTTCGTATCACAAAATCACAAGTCGAACACTTCCCAAGTGTCTAGGACTGTGTGATGTATTTTCGGATGATGCACACAGATCCCAGTAGGGTGGCCTTTTGCAGTTGGCAGATCGTAATTTTGTCATTATTATTATTATTATTATTATTATTATTATTGGAGCCCCAGATCGTAATTTTGTCAATGCCTATTGTTTCCAAATGCCAGCTGAGATCTTTTGGCACGGCACCTAATGTGCCGATCACCACCGGGACCACCTGCACTGGTTTCTGCCAGAGTCTTTGAAGTTCAATCTTGAGGTCCTGAACTATTCAAAACTATTATTATTATTATTATTATGGTTCCTCTTCTACTTCCTGGAAAGAAGGGACTTTTTGGTGCTATAAAGACGGCTCAGTCCTGGGCCTTTCATAGCTGTTGTATATCTTTATGAATGACTTGGATGAAGGTTTAGAGAATTTGCCATCCAGTCCAACTCAATTTTGCCATGAAAGGAAGGTACCATCCAATCCCTCCTGACAGATGGCCATCAAACCATAGACAGATGGCCATAGATATTACACACACACACACCCTCCTTTTTCTCCCTTACTTCCACCCTTCCTTTTTTACTTCCTCCCTCCCTCCCTCCCTCCCTCCTTTCTTTCTTTCCTTCCTTCCTTCTTCCCTCCGGAGAACATTCCATCCCTTTTCCTCTCTTCCTCCTCCTCAGTCCTGGGCCTTTCATAGCTGTTGTATATCCTTCCTTCCTTCCTCCCTTCTTCCTTCCTTCTTTACTTCCTCCTTCCCTTTCCTTTCTTCCTTCCATTCCTTCCTTCTTCCCTCCGGAGAACATTCCATCCCTTTTCCTCTCTTCCTCCTCCTCAGTCCTGGGCCTTTCATAGCTGTTGTATATCCTTCCTTCCTTCCTCCCTTCTTCCTTCCTTCTTTACTTCCTCCTTCCCTTTCCTTTCTTCCTTCCATTCCTTCCTTCTTCCCTCCGGAGAACATTCCATCCCTTTTCCTCTCTTCCTCCTCCTCAGTCCTGGGCCTTTCATAGCTGTTGTATATCCTTCTTCCTTCCTCCCTTCTTCCTTCCTCCCTTCTTCCTTCCTCCCTTCTTTACTTCCTCCTTCCCTTTCTTTTCTTCCTTCCATTCCTTCCTCCCTTCCTTCCTTCCTTCTTCCCTCCACCCCTTTTCCTCTCTTCCTCCTCCCAAAATCCAAACCCACCACCACCCGCATCAGCATCAGCATCGGCATCGGCGGCGGCGGCCTCGTCCCACCTCCGCCCGGTATTTGAATAGCACAAAGGAACCGCCTCTCCCGGATTGGCCGGCGGGGCCTGTCGGGGGCGGGGCGGGGGCGCGCTCGGGGCCGGGAGCGGGCCCGCGATTGGCGGAGGCGGGGGCGCCGGGGGGCGTGGCCTGGCGGGGGGGGCGGGGCGGCGCGCTTATAAGAGGCGCGGGCGCGGGCGGGCGAGCCAGGCGGGCGCCGGGCGGGCGATGGGCGAGCGCGGGGCCGGGTAGCGGGGCCATGGAGGCGGCGGAGGAGGGCGCCCTGGACGCGCAGTCGCTCATCAGCCTCTCCCTGAGGAAGATCCACAGCTCGCGGGCGCAGCGCGGGGGGCTCAAGCTGCACAAGAACCTGCTGGTCTCCTATGTGCTGCGCAACGCCCGCCAGCTCTACTTCAGCCAGCGCTACGCCGAGTTCTACCGACGGCAACAACAGCAGCAGCAGCAGCAGCAACACCCTCCGCACCTCTACCCCGACGGGATGGGGATCGGGGGCCACGGTGGGGGCCCGCACTGGAGCCTCTTCGCCTTCCCCCCCGGGCCCACCAGTCCCGGCCCAGCCCAGGCCGAGGAGGCGATGCCTTTCCAACGCTGCTGCGTCCTGGGGGGGCCCTCTTCCTGCACCCCCGGCGCCCCGGTGTTGGAAGCCTCGCGCCTGCAAGCCACGGCGTCGGATCCGGGACAAAAGGAACTCCTTCACTCCCAAGTTTCGCCTCTTTCCTCCCTTCCTTCCGCCTCGGAGGAAGCGCTGCATTTCCAGCGGTGCTGCGCGCTGAATCGGGTTGGAGACGTCCTAGGGGGGCACTCTTCCTGCACCCCCTGCGCCCCGGTGTTAGAAGCCTCGCGTATGCAAACAACGGCGTCGGATCCGGGACAAAAGGAACTCCTAGGAGGCCAAGTTTCGCCTCTTTCCAACGTTGCTTCCGAAGCGGAGGAGGCGCTGCATTTCCAACGCTGCTGCGCGCTGAGTCGGGTTGGAGACGTCCTAGGGGGACCCTCTTCCTGCACCCCCAGCACCCCGGTGTTGGAAGCCTCAAGGTTGCAAATGACGGCATCGGATCCGGGACAAAAGGAACTCCTCGGAGGCCAAGTTTCAGCTCTTTCCGCCGTTGCTTCCGAGACGGAGGAAGCGCTGCATTTCCAACGCTGCTGCGCGCTGGGTCGCGTTGGAGACGTCCTAGGGGGACCCTCTTCCTGCACCCCCAGCACCCCGGTGTTGGAAGCCTCAAGGCTGCAAATGACGGCATCGGATCCGGGACAGAAGGAACTCTTAGGAGGCCAAGTTTCGCCTCTGTGCTCGGTCGCTTCGGGGGGTTTCGACCCCCGGATGGGAGCGCCTCCGGGCGCGGGGCTTTACGCGGGCTTCGCGGCTGCTTTCGGGGCCACCCCGGGGACCGGGAATGGCGGCAACAACAACGGGAGTGGCCTCTCGCCGCTGTGCTCGACCCGGACCACGGTGCTGGACCTGGACACGCACGTGGTGACCACCGTGGACAACGGCTTCGTCCACCCCCAGGACTGCGCGTGCGGCAGCAGCAGCTTCGGCGCCTGCCTGCCGCTCCCTTCGCCGGTCTTCCCGGGGGCCAAGCGCAAATACGACGAGGAGGACCCCCGGATGGGCTCCCCGGCGCCTGCCCCGGCCCCGGCCCCGCTCCTCCCGGCCCCCCACCCCAAGCGCGCCCGCCTCGACGACGACGCCGCCGCTTTCCCCCCCCAACAGCAGCCCGGAGCCGCCTTCCAGCCACATCTCCAACTTGATCTCCATTTTCGGCGCCGGCTTCACCGGTTTGGCCAGCCGGCCCTCGAGCCCGCCGTGCCCGCCAACCCCTCCTCTCCCCCCGCCTCCTCCTCCTCCTTCTCCCGCGATCGACGCGGAACAACAAACGCTCAACGGGCAGCTGTGCAGCAAGCAAGCCTTGGCCAGCTTGGGCGCCTGGACGCGAGCCATCGTGGCCTTTTGAAAACAGGGCTGTTTTCGTGGTCGGGACACTCCACCCCTTTCCGGACACTCTACCCTTCCCGAACAAAAGACTGGGCTCTCCAAGCCCAAAGCCACTGTGTTGTTTTGTTTGGTTGTAACATATGGAAAGGGATGGGAAGGGGCGACAATTGTCGAGTCTGTCTTTTTTATATTTTTTTCAGAGACAAAGGTGTGAAGTTACAAGGGAAAAGTCTCCCCAAAAACAAACAAATGGGGTTGTTGTATGTTTTCCGGGCTGTCTGGCCATGTTCCAGAAGCATTCTCTCCTGACGTTTCGCCCACATCTATGGCAGGCATTCTCAGAGGTTGTGAGGTCTGTTGGAAACTAGGCAAGTGGAGTCTCTCTTTCTATCTATCTACCTATCTTTCTTTCTATCTGCTCTGGCCATGTTCCAGAAGTATTCCCTCCTGACGTTTCACCCACACCTATGGCAGGCACCCTCAGAGGTTGCGAGATCTGTTGAAAACTAGGCAAGTGGAGTCTATCTTTCTATCTACCTATCTTTCTATCTACCTATCTTTCTTTCTATCTGCTCTGGCCATGTTCCAGAAGTATTCCCTCCTGACGTTTCGCCCACATCTATGGCAGGCATTCTCAGAGGTTGTGAGGTCTGTTGGAAACTAGGCAAGTGGAGTCTCTCTTTCTATCTATCTACCTATCTTTCTTTCTATCTGCTCTGGCCATGTTCCAGAAGTATTCCCTCCTGACGTTTCACCCACACCTATGGCAGGCACCCTCAGAGGTTGCGAGGTCTGTTGAAAACTAGGCAAGTGGAGTCTATCTATCTACCTACAGTAGAGTCTCACTTATCCAACACAAACGGGCCGGCAGAATGTTGGATAAGCGAATATGTTGGATAATAAGGAGGGATGAAGGAAAAGCCTTTTAAACATCAAATTAGGTTATGATTTTACAAATGATGCACCAAAACATCATGTTAGACAACAAATTTGGCAGAAAAAGTAGTTCAATACGCAGTAATGCTATGTAGTAATTACTGTATTTATGAATTTAGCACCAAAATATCACGATATATTGAAAACATTGACTACAAAAATGTGTTGGATAATCCAGAACGTTGGATGAGTGTTGGATAAGTGAGACTCTACTGTAGCTATCTTTCTATCTACCTATCTTTCTATCTACCTATCTATCTACTCTGGTCATGTTCCAGAAGCATTCTCTCCTGATGTTTCGGCCACATATATGGCAGGCACCCTCAGAGGTTGTGAGGTATAGGGAACTTCTTTTGTCTGCGTCTTCAGTTTGGCCATTCTTTTTATATTGGGTTATTTCCTGCTTCGGAGAAAATATGGTGTTTTTCCCCCTTTTCTAAAAGGAGAACCTAAATCAGTATGTGTTCAAGACTTTGCCACATTTCAAAGGGTGGGGGGTCCTAAAAGTTTTGCCCATCCTTTCTGGCCCTAAAATCTCTCTTGTTCGCAAAGGGACCCCCAGAATAATATGCATCTTTTTTTAGGAGCTAACTTTGAAAATAAATGTATTTTTATGGGGCCTTCAGTACCAGGGTCTTTAATCTTCCCAATAGATTGGGGTGGGGGCTAGGGACAAAACAGAGAACTTCCCTCCTTTTACATCTGAACCCAAAATAATGTGAATTTGGGTGGGATCGCTCGTAATCCCCAACTTTCAGGTAATTTTATAGACACACACATGTATAATAATATATTATTATGTATATGCACACACTATATAAAAGATACACATTGGGGAATCCCACTAACACACACACACACATATTATGTGTGTGTGTGCGTGTATATATATATAAATTGGAGAACCTCATTAGCTCCATATATAGATATGTTTGTGTGTGTGTGTGTGTATATATATATGTATATATATACACACATACATATACACTGCATATGTGTGTATGTATATGTATGTGTGTGTATATATATATATATCCCAAATCTATTGTGAAAAAATTGGGGAACCCCATATATATATATATATATATATATATATATATATATATATATATGGGGTTCCCTAACAGATTGGGATTCCTCTGAATTTGGATCAAATGGGAAACATTTGAAAACCCCATCTAAAAAGAAAAGCAAATCTGAACTGTTTAATTACTTTTTCCCTGTGGATAAAATATATGGTAAATATATGATGCAATTTGGATACATATTTTTTTTCTTTCTGTGATTAAAATTTGATTTTTAATATTATTATTATTTGGTAATTATCATAAATTGTTCTCTTTGGCCACCCTGAAGATGCTTCAGTTTTTTTGGCAGAAGTGACACAACTACTTTTCCCATCAGGCCCTGCTCTCTAAGCCCCGCCTCCTATTCAAATCAGGCTCCTCCCACTCACCAGGTGGTGTGTTTGTGCAAATGCCCTCATCCTCATCAACCCATGTGTGGTTTCAATGTCTCTCGATGCCTCAAGAAATGATAATATGAAGATTTTACACTCCAATCCAGCCAGCATTGTGCAAATCGAGGTCTCTGTATCTTCCTGTAATTTTTCTTTCTTATTTTTACAAAAAAAAGATAAATATTAAAAAAAATTAAATCCAAAAATTCTGTTCTTTTGGAGGTAGGAAAAAACACCCCAATCCAGCCTTTTGTTGTAAAAAGGTGGCTTTTTCGGTCTGCGCTCTGCTGTGTGTATCATTGCCAAGACATAATAATGAACATTATTATTATGGTTATTTTTTTTTTGTTCTCTCCCTTTGTATCTCTGTATTATATTTCTCTGTGTGTACGCACAATGCTGAATTGTGTATCACCGGGTCAAACTGTTTCAGATTTGTTTAAATTTATAATCTTAATAAAAAAAATCCATTTATTAAAAAAAGATAAGCCTAGTCTATGTCTTGAAGGAAAAAGTGCTTGAAACTTGAGCTAATAATGGAAGTTTTTTGGTGGCAAAATTCTCTCTAGGATCAATGATTATATGTCTATATATTATATCCCACTTTTTCACTCTTAAAAGAGAGTCCAGGTCAATTCTGATAGAGGAAAGGCAACTTCTTAAAGGGAACCAATGGCCTGTAATTTCATGATAGGGAAATAAATCTTGTGCCAACATTGGAAAAGAGTGGGTCTTAAAGGGGTGGAAGTCACTCTTTTTATTCTCTTTTTTATTCCACAGGACACCAACACAAACACTATCTACCTTTAAAATATATATACCCAACAGACTGAGCCTCTAGTGTTTGAGGTTTGGAATATCTGCAAATAAGAATCCACATTGACTCCAATTCCAAATGCAAACCCGCATTAGCTGCAATTACCAATAGGAATCCAGTTTCAAATATGAATCTGCATCCACTCTGGTTGCAAATAGAAATCCAGTTACAAACAGGGATCCACATTCACTGTAGTTACCAATAAGAATCCAGCTCCAAACAGGAATCCACACTGACTCCAGTTACAAATGAGAATCCGGTTCCAAACAAGAATCCACATTGACTCCACTTAGAAGTTGAAATCTGCATTAACATTAGTTCCAAACAGGAATCCACATTCACTGTCATTACCAATAGGAATCCAGTTCTAAACAGGAATCCACATTAACATTAGTTGCAAATGGGAATCGACATTGACTCAAGTTCCAAATAAGAATCCATCTTGAACCCAGTTGCAAATGGGGATCCAATTCCAAACAGGAATTCACACTGACTCCAGTTACAAATAGAAATCAGCATTCACATTAGCTGCAAATGGGAATCCAGTTCCAAACAGGAATCCACATTCACCATAGTTACCAATAGGGATCCAGTTCCAAATAGGAATCCGCATTGACCCCAGTTGCAAATGGGAATCCAGTTCCAAACAGGAATCCACATTCACCGTAGTTACCAATAGGAATCCAGTTCCAAACAGGAATCTGCATTGATCCCAGTTGCAAATGGGAATCCAGTTCCAAACAGGAATCCACATTCACCATAGTTACCAATAGGAATCCAGTTCCAAACAGGAATCTGCATTGATCCCAGTTGCAAATGGGAATCCAGTTCCAAACAGGAATCCACATTCACCGTAGTTACCAATAGGAATCCAGTTCCAAACAGGAATCTGCATTGATCCCAGTTGCAAATGGGGATCCAGTTCCAAACAGGAATCCACACTGAGTCCAGTTACAAGTAGACATCTGCATTCAAATTAGTTGCAAATGGGAATCCAGTTCCAAACAGGAATCCACATTCACCATAGTTACCAATAGGAATCCAGTTCCAAACAGGAATCTGCATTGATCCCAGTTGCAAATGGGAATCCAGTTCCAAACAGGAATCCACGCTAAGTCCAGTTACAAGATGGTATCTGTGTTGACTAGAAATCCGGTAACACATAAGAATCCTCATTCACAAGTCTTGAGTGCAAATCAAATACAAATCCAGTTGCAATTTGGAATCCGCATTAACGCTAGTTACTGACAGGAGTCCAGTTATAAATAGGAATCCGCATTGACTTCAAAGGCAAATAAGAAACCAGTTACAAACAGGAATGCCTATTGATTCTAGTTACCAAAAGACATCTGCATTCACTCAAGTTGCAAATAGAAATTCACATTCATTACAGTTACAAATTGGAGCCTTCTGATGCAAATAGAAATGTGTATTCAGTTCCAAATCGGGATCCTCATGGACTCCAATGACAATTGGAAATCCGCGTTGACTCCCAAGTTGTGCTGAACTTATCAAATGCTGGAGCCAAACACAGCCTTGTTTTTGGAGAGAAAAGCATCCCAAAAAAAACCCTTTTAAAGAGATAAAATACCATTTCTCTTCCTCTTTATCTGGAGGAGAGAGAGGATAATAACAAGGGTTTGCAATGTGTCCAGAAGACAACTTATACATTTCTCCCATTCCCTATCTCTCTCTCTCTCATATATATATATATATTTTCTGAATTTGTTATCTCTGTTTTATGCCACTTGGTGGTGCAGGAGAGTGTCTTTGTGGAGTTTTCCCCTTTAAATCAAATGAATGAAGGTGATGGGGTTGTTTTGCTCATAGGGATTGCATGCATTTTGACAAAACTTAGCTGAAGCGATAGGAAGAAATATTTCTGTGTAGTTGTATTTGGAAGCGTTTTGCAGCATCGTTTTGAAAAACAAGGATATGCCACCCATTTCCAAGACAAAAGCCCAAAGGTCCACTTTCTGACCCAATTTAGTATCTTAGGTAAAGTCATTAAATCGGGGTAAAAATATTATTTTTAATTTTTATTTTACTATCATTCAGTTTTGGTTTCTGCAAGCACCTTGGCAAGGATATCTAATTCCATTTTATTAAATATTTTAATGCAGCAAAATAGTTCTCTAGATTTAAAAAAAACTATTTCTTTGCTGTTCTTCTCTAAACTAAAAAAAAAATTAAAAGGAAAACATGTTTTTATTTTATTTTTTCCCCCAAATGAAAATGATAGAGGAAAAAGCAATGGCAAGGGCTCCTCTTAGTGACCGCTTTAAGAATTGCAGCCATTAAGGGGAAAAGGATACACTTTCTCAGCCTCAAAGGAAAGCAACCCTAAAGAAAAAGAAGAACTCTTGTCTGTTTGAGGCAAGTGTTTCCTTCCCCCAGACAGGAAGCAGCCAGACTCTGAAGCTGCAAGGTCATTCAATGCTAATCAATCTGGCCAATTGCAACATTCAAACTTGCCTCAAGCAGACAAGAGTTCTTTCTCCCACCATGGTATATAAACCCCATTTGCCTAATTTTCAACAGACTTCACAACCTCTGAGGATGCCCGTCATAGATGTAGGTGAAACGTCAGGAGGGAATGCTTCTGGAACATAGCCAGACAGCACGGAAAACTCACAGCAACCCAGTGATTCCAGCCATCAAAGCTTTCGACAACACAGTAGTAATTTTATAATAATAAAATATAATAGTAGTAGTCATAATAATAATATAATGGGAGTAATAATATAAAATAATAATATAGTAATAATACAAATGTAGCAATAATCACAACATAGGAATAATAAAAAATAAAGTAGCAGTCATAATAATATAGTAATAAGTATATAGTAGCAAAAATCAAGTACAGTAGAGTCTCACTTATCCAAGCTAAACAGGCCGGCAGAACCTTGGATAAGCGAATATCTTGAATAGTAAGGAGGGATTATTCAACATCAAATTAGGTTATGATTTTACAAATTAAGCATCAAAACATGATGTTTTACAACAAATTGACAGAAAAAGCAGTTCAATACACAGTAATATTATGTAGCAATTACTGTATTTACGAATTTAGCACCAAAACATTGCAACACTGATTACAAAAACATTGGCTACTAAAAGGCAGACTGTGTTGGATAATACAGAACCTTGGATAAGTGAAGCTTGGATAAGTGAGACTCTACTGTAATAAGAAAAATAATATAGTAATGATAAAATATAGTTGTAGTATTGGTAATGACATGGTAATATAATCATCATCATCATATACAAAATCCAGCATATCTATCTTGTTTGCTGTGTCATAATAAAATAATAATAAAATACCAATAATGACAATAATATAGTAGTAATGGTAACTACTATATGGAGCAGCTCAGTAGTTTAACCTGCGGTGCCACTAGGGGCTCCTAATAAGAATGTACAGTAGGGTCTCATTTATCCAAGACTTGCTTATCCAAGGTTCTGGATTATCCAATGCATTTTTGTAGTCAATGTTTTCAATATATTGTGATATTTTGATGCTAAATCCGTAAATATAGTAGAGTCTCACTTATCCAACATATATTTATGTATTTATGAATTTAGCACCAAAAAATCATGATATATTGTTGTAATTACAGTAGAGTCTCTCATATCCAACGTTCTGGATTATCCAACACATTTTTGTAGTCAATTATTTAAATATATCATGAATATTAAATGAGTCTTGGATAAGTGAGACTCTACTGTACATAATAATATTACAGTAGAGTCTCACTTATCCAAGCCTCGCTTATCCAAGCCTCTGGATTATCCAAGCCATTTTTGTAGTCAATGTTTTCAATATATTGTGATATTTTGGTGCTAAATTCATAAATACAGTAATTACTACATTGCATTATTGTGTATTGAACTACTTTTTCTATCAGATTTGTGGTATAACATGTTGTTTTGGTGCTTAATTTGTAAAATCATAACCTAATTTGACGCTTAATCCCTCCTTATTATCCAAGATATCCGTTTATCCAAGGTTCTGCCAGCCCATTTAGCTTGGATAAGTGAGACTCTACTATAGTAATAATAATTAAATACAGTAGTAATCATAATTAAATAATAATACTAATACCAATAATACAGTCGTCATTAGGCCTGGAAAGGCCTGGTTCCATTTCAATATCTATGTTTTGTACAAGCTTTTAATACTGTACAGTTTTATCCCAGTCCTGGGATAAAAGTTGGGTAATAATATTAAGAAATAAACAAACAAGAATAATAATAATAATAATAATAACGGAGGAAACATATTGCAACATACCTCGGAGAACGAGCCAAAGGAAAGCGTCCTCTCCAATGCCTGCTTCCGGCGTTTTTGGCTGCCCAGGCCTTGCTCTCAGGAAAAGCTAGGCTTCGTTCCTCACTCAGTTCTGCTAGGCCGCAGTTGGGCCTAGTTGGGCTTAAAGGCGGAGAGGCCTTTTCTGAGGGAAAAAGTCTCGAGACGGAAGGCCCCTTCCACACAGCTGAATACTATCTCACATTTGAACTGGGATATATGGCAGTGTGGACTTAAATAACCCAGTTCAAAGTGGATATTGTGGATTGTCTTCCTTGGTATTCTGGGTTATATGGCGCAAATGTGTGAGGTAAAAATCGCATCATATTCACACTTGAATGTATGACTTTCTGAGGTAAAAAAAAAAGTGTGCAGTAAAGACAAATAGCAAAATATTCACACAGAATTTTAGACTTTCTGAGGTAAAAGGTATTATACATACTAAATGTGTTGTCGAAGGCTTTCATGGCCGTGTTTCAGAAGCATTCTCTCCTGACGTTTTGCCCACATCTATGGCAGGCATCCTGAGAGGTTGTGAGCTCTGTTGGAAACTAGGCAAGTGGGGTTGATATATCTATAGAATATGTAATTGAAGGCTTTCATGGCCGGAATCACAGGGTTGTTGTGTGTTTCTGGGCTGTATGGTCATGTTCCGGAAGCATTCTCTCCTGACGTTTCGCCCACATCTATGGCAGGCATCCTCAGAGGTTGTGAGCTCTTTTGGAAACTAGGCAAGTGGGGTTGATATATCTATAATATGTTATCGAAGGCTTTCATGGCCGGAATCACAGGGTTGTTATGTGTGTTTCTGGGCTGTATGGTCATGTTCCGGAAGCATTCTCTCCTGACGTTTTGCCCACATCTATGGCAGGCATCCTCAGAGGTTGGGAGCTCTGTTGGAAACTAGGCCAGTGGGGTTGATATATCTATAAGAATATGTTATCGAAGGCTTTCATGGCCGGAATCACAGGGTTGTTGTGTGTGTTTCCGGGCTGTATGGTTATGTTCCGGAAGCATTCTCTCCTGACGTTTTGCCCACATCTATGGCAGGCATCCTTAGAGGTTGGGAGGCTGTTGTTGTTGTTGTTATTGGGTTGTTGTATGTTTTCCGGGCTGTATGTTCATGTTCCGGAAGCATTCTCTCCTGACGTTTCGCCCACATCTATGGCAGGCATCCTCGGAGGTTGTGAGGCTGTTGTTGTTGTTGTTGTTATTGGGTTGTTGTATGTTTTCTGGGCTGTATGGTCATGTTCCGGAAGCATTCTCTCCTGACGTTTCGCCCACATCTATGGCAGGCATCCTCAGAGGTTGTGAGGAATAATAATAATAATAATAATAATAATAATAATAATAATAATAGGGTTGTTGTATGTTTTCCGGGCTGTATGGTCATGTTCCGGAAGCATTCTCTCCTGAAGTTTCACCCACATCTATGGCAGGCATCCTCAGAGGTTATGAGCTCTGTTGGAAACTAGGCGAATGGGGTTTATATATCTGTGGAATAATGTCCATTATGGGAGAAAGAACTCTTGTCTGTTGGAGGCCAGTATGAATGTTTTAATCACCTTGATTAGCATTAATGGCCTTGCAAGCTTCATTCCTGCCTGGGGAATCCTTTGTTCGGAGGTGTTAGCTGGCCCTGATTGATTCATATCCGTAATTCCTCTGTTTTCAGTGTGTCTGGCTTCTTCCTGCCTGGGGGAATCCTTTGTTCGGCAGTGTTAGCTGGCCCTGATTGATTCATATCCGTAATTCCTCTGTTTTCAGTGTGTCTGGTTTCTTCCTGCCTGGGGGAATCCTTTGTTCGGAGGTGTTAGCTGGCCCTGATTGATTCATATCCGAAATTCCTCTGTTTTCAGTGTGTCTGGCTTCTTCCTGCCTGGGGGAATCCTTTGTTCGGCAGTGTTAGCTGGCCCTGATTGATTCATATCAGTAATTCCTCTGTTTTCAGTGTGTCTGGTTTCTTCCTGCCTGGGGGAATCCTTTGTTCGGAGGTGTTAGCTGGCCCTGATTGATTCATATCCGTAATTCCTCTGTTTTCAGTGTGTCTGGCTTCTTCCTGCCTGGGTGAATCCTTTGTTCGGCAGTGTTAGCTGACCCTGATTGATTCATATCCGTAATTCCTGTGTTTTCAGTGTGTCTGGCTTCTTCCTGCCTGGGGGAATTCTTTGTTCGGCGGTGTTAGCTGGCCCTGATTGATTCATATGCGTAATTCCTCTGTTTTCAGTGTGTCTGGCTTCTTCCTGCCTGGGGGAATCCTTTGTTCGGCGGTGTTAGCTGGCCCTGATTGATTCATATCCGTAATTCCTCTGTTTGCAGTGTGTCTGGCTTCTTCCTGCCTGGGGGAATCCTTTGTTCGGCGGTGTTAGCTGGCCCTGATTGATTCATATCCTTAATTCCTGTGTTTTCAGTGTGTCTGGCTTCTTCCTGCCTGGGGGAATCCTTTGTTCGGCGGTGTTAGCTGGCCCTGATTGATTCATATGCGTAATTCCTCTGTTTTCAGTGTGTCTGGCAGATTGTGATTTTTAAGTCATGTATATATTTTAATATCTCTGCCAATTATACATACTATATATATAGTCTGCGGGAAAATGACAATAAAATGAAATGAATCCCGAGTTATGTGCTATGGAAGGAGATCCCATTTGTGAATTGTATCTCTGTCGCTTTGCACATGCCCCGATGGCAGCAGCGGCGCTTGTTTGAAGTCTGCAGGCTCCCGAGCGCCTGTTAGAGCCCCATTTGCATATTCATGAGCACCTGATAAATTAATCATGATGTCAGCAATGTTCACGCTGCAAAGGAGGCGACAGCTGAAGGTTGTGTTCGCACTCGGTGCGCTTCCAGTGGCTTTGAATCCAGATCTTTGGGGAAGGAGGAAGGAAAGCAGGATATAAACATGTCTATGTGTCTGTGTGTATATATATACATACACACACACACACACTAGCTGTGCCCGGCCACGCGTTGCTGTGACTTATGGGAATGCTTTGTTGGCCAGGTGGAATAGCAGTGAATAGCCTTGCAGCTTCAAAGCCTGGCTGTTTCTTACGTTTGGAAGGCTGGGTACTTGTGTTCTAGGGAAACAGTTTTTTGGGCTGCTAGAATCGCAATGAATAGCCTCGCTACTTCAAAGCCTGGCTGCTTGCTACCTAAGGGAATCTTTAATTGCCCAGCTTCAATAGTACAGAGTAGTATCGCTGCTTCAAAGCCTGGCCGCCTTCTACCAAGGTTAATCCTTTGTTAGTCTGGTTGAATTGCACTGAATAGCCTTGTAGCTTCAATGCCTGGCTGTGTTAGATCTAGGCCAATCCGTTTTTTTAGGAGGAGGGGTTGAGTGAAGGACATACCTTGGATGTGTTGGTGTATTGTGGCCAAATTTGGTGTGATTTGGTTCAATGGTTTTTGTTGTTTACTCAGTCCTACAAACGTACATTACATCTATCTATCTATATCCGGGCCCGGGCTGTGGCGCAGGTGGGATAGCAAGCCAGCTGCAATTAACTGCAATGAATCACTCTGACCAGGAGGTCATGAGTTCGAGGCCCGCTCAGAGCCTATGTTTGTTTGTCTGTCTTTGTTCTATGTTAAAAAGGCATTGAATGTTTGCCTATATGTGTAATGTGATCCGCCCTGAGTCCCCTTCGGGGTGAGAAAGAAGGGCAGAATATAAATAAATGCTGTAAATAAAATAATAAAAAATATCTCTATCTCTATCCCAATCTCTCTCTCTATATATATATCTCTATCTATATCTCATCTCTCTATCCATATATCTATATTTATATCTCTATCTATTTCTCTATCTCCATCTATCTCTATCTATCTATATCTCCATCTATCTATATATCTCTCTCTCTATATCTCTATCTTCATCTATCTATCTATCTATCTATCTATCTATCTATCTATCTATCTATCTATATCTCTATCTATTTCTCTATCTCCATCTATCTATCTATATCTCTATCTCTATCTATCTATCTATCTATCTATCTATCTATCTATCTATCTCTCTATATCTCTATCTATCTATATCTCCATCTATCTATCTATATCTCTATCTCTATCTATCTTTATCTCTATCTTCATCTATCTCTATCTATCTATATCTCCATCTATCTATATCTCTATCTCTATCTACATCTCTATCTATCTATATCTCTATCTATATCTCCATCTATCTATATCTCTCTCTCTATCTATATCTCTATCTTCATCTATCTCTATCTCCATCTATCTATCTATCTATCTATCTATCTATCTATCTATATCTCTATCTATCTATATCTCCATCTATCTATCTATATCTCTATCTTCATCTATCTCTATCTATCTATCTATTTCTCTATCTCCATCTATCTATATCTCTATCTCTCTCTCTCTCTATCTATCTATCTATCTATCTCTATCTCCATCTATCTATATCTCTATCTATATCTACATCCATCTATATCTCTCTATCTATCTATATCTCCATCTATCTATCTATCTATCTATCTATCTATCTATCTATATCTCTATCTCTCTATATCTATATCTCTATCTATATCTACATCTATCTATCTATATTTCTATCTCTATCTCTCTATCTATCTATATCTCCATCTATCTATCTATATCGCTATCTATCTATATCTCTATCTCTATCTATCTATCTATCTATCTATCTATCTAGGCAAACTTGGGCCCACCAGGTGTTTTGAACTTCAACTCCCACAATTCCTAACAGCCAGTTGCCTATGCCTGATCTATCATCCATATCTATCTTCTACCCACTGTACCTTCCATCCATCACTCACTCCATTCCTCTCTATATCTTACCATCCATTCCTCTTTCTGTCATCTATCTTCCGTCACTCACTCACTCCATCCATCTTTCTATATCATCTATCATCCACGTCTATCTTCTATCCACCCATCACTCACTCCATCAATCCTTCTCTACATCATTTTATCTGTCATCCATCCATTTCTATATCATGTCTTCCATGTCTATCTTCCGTCCGTCACAAACTCCATTCATCTGTTATCATCCTGATCTTCTACTCACTCTCACTCCATCCCTCTCTATATCATCTTATCTATCATGGGGCCGGGCTGTGGCACAGCTGGCTAGTAACCAGCTGCTATAAATCACTACTGACCGAGAGGTCATGAGTTCGAAGCCCGGGTCAGGTTAAGCCTCCGACCATTAATAGCCCCGGCTTGCTATTGACCTATGCAGCCCCGAAAGACAGTTGCATCTGTCAATTAGGGAAATTTAGGGACGCTTTATGCGGGAGGCTAATTTACAACACCATAAAACTGCCAGCAAAACACGAGGAAAAGAATGAGGAAGTACAGCCACTACTGGACAGTGAAGCAACAGCTCCCCCTGTGGCCGGAATCGTGAAGCTGGAAAAATGTTAAAAATGCCTCTGAGTCTGTCTAATGTATATTGTTTGTCTGTTGGCATTGAATGTTTTATTATTTTATTTATTTATTTGCGACATTTATATCCCGCCCTTCTCACCCTGAAGGGGACTCAGGGTGGTTTACAAGTATATATACATACAATATATTATATTATACAACTATATCGCAATATTATTAGTAATATTGCATGTAATATAAATATACAATTATAATAGTCAATTATAATTATTATTACATTGTATTACATCATAATATTATTATTAATATTACATGTATATACAATGTATTATAATATTAGTATAGTATAATATTATTATATATCAAAATATATATATATATATGTGTTTGCCATATATGTGTTCATTGTAATCCGCCCTGAGTCCCCTTTGGGGTGAGAAAGAAGGGCGGAATATAAATACTGTAAATAAAATATCATCCACGCCTATGTTCTACTCACTCTAACTTCTATCCATCCCTCACTCCATCCCGCTCTATATCATCTTATCTATCATCCACACCTATGTTCTACTCACTCTAACTTCCATCCATCCCTCACTCCATCCCGCTCTATATCATCTTATCTATCATCCACGCCTATGTTCTACTCACTCTAACTTCCATCCATCCCTCACTCCATCCCGCTCTATATCATCTTATCTATCATCCACGCCTATGTTCTACTCACTCTAACTTCTATCCATCCCTCACTCCATCCCGCTCTATATCATCTTATCTATCATCCACACCTATGTTCTACTCACTCTAACTTCCATCCATCCCTCACTCCATCCCGCTCTATATCATCTTATCTATCATCCACGCCTATGTTCTACTCACTCTAACTTCTATCCATCCCTCACTCCATCCCGCTCTATATCATCTTATCTATCATCCACGCCTATGTTCTACTCACTCTAACTTCTATCCATCCCTCACTCCATCCCGCTCTAAATCATCTTATCTATCATCCACACCTATGTTCTACTCACTCTAACTTCCATCCATCCCTCACTCCATCCCGCTCTATATCATCTTATCTATCATCCACGCCTATGTTCTATTCACTCTAACTTCCATCCATCCCTCACTCCATCCCGCTCTATATCATCTTATCTATCATCCACGCCTATGTTCTACTCACTCTAACTTCCATCCATCCCTCACTCCATCCCGCTCTATATCATCTTATCTATCATCCACGCCTATGTTCTACTCACTCTAACTTCTATCCATCCCTCACTCCATCCCGCTCTATATCATCTTATCTATCATCCACGCCTATGTTCTACTCACTCTAACTTCCATCCATCCCTCACTCCATCCCGCTCTATATCATCTTATCTATCATCCACGCCTATGTTCTACTCACTCTAACTTCTATCCATCCCTCACTCCATCCCGCTCTATATCATCTTATCTATCATCCACACCTATGTTCTACTCACTCTAACTTCCATCCATCCCTCACT
The DNA here is from genome assembly GCF_035594765.1 of Anolis carolinensis. NCBI lineage: Eukaryota > Metazoa > Chordata > Lepidosauria > Squamata > Anolidae > Anolis > Anolis carolinensis. The sequence goes on from NW_026943818.1 coordinate 13,630,279, forward strand.
CCATCCCGCTCTATATCATCTTATCTATCATCCACGCCTATGTTCTACTCACTCTAACTTCCATCCATCCCTCACTCCATCCCGCTCTATATCATCTTATCTATCATCCACGCCTATGTTCTACTCACTCTAACTTCCATCCATCCCTCACTCCATCCCGCTCTATATCATCTTATCTATCATCCACGCCTATGTTCTACTCACTCTAACTTCCATCCATCCCTCACTCCATCCCGCTCTATATCATCTTATCTATCATCCACGCCTATGTTCTACTCACTCTAACTTCTATCCATCCCTCACTCCATCCCGCTCTATATCATCTTATCTATCATCCACGCCTATGTTCTACTCACTCTAACTTCCACCCATCCCTCACTCCATCCCGCTCTATATCATCTTATCTATCATCCACGCCTATGTTCTACTCACTCTAACTTCTATCCATCCCTCACTCCATCCCGCTCTATATCATCTTATCTATCATCCACGCCTATGTTCTACTCACTCTAACTTCCATCCATCCCTCACTCCATCCCGCTCTAAATCATCTTATCTATCATCCACACCTATGTTCTACTCACTCTAACTTCCATCCATCCCTCACTCCATCCCGCTCTATATCATCTTATCTATCATCCACGCCTATGTTCTACTCACTCTAACTTCCATCCATCCCTCACTCCATCCCGCTCTAAATCATCTTATCTATCATCCACACCTATGTTCTACTCACTCTAACTTCCATCCATCCCTCACTCCATCCCGCTCTATATCATCTTATCTATCATCCACGCCTATGTTCTACTCACTCTAACTTCCACCCATCCCTCACTCCATCCCGCTCTATATCATCTTATCTATCATCCACGCCTATGTTCTACTCACTCTAACTTCCATCCATCCCTCACTCCATCCCGCTCTATATCATCTTATCTATCATCCACGCCTATGTTCTACTCACTCTAACTTCCATCCATCCCTCACTCCATCCCGCTCTAAATCATCTTATCTATCATCCACGCCTATGTTCTATTCACTCTAACTTCCATCCATCCCTCACTCCATCCCGCTCTATATCATCTTATCTATCATCCACGCCTATGTTCTACTCACTCTAACTTCCATCCATCCCTCACTCCATCCCGCTCTATATCATCTTATCTATCATCCACGCCTATGTTCTATTCACTCTAACTTCCATCCATCCCTCACTCCATCCCGCTCTATATCATCTTATCTATCATCCACGCCTATGTTCTACTCACTCTAACTTCCATCCATCCCTCACTCCATCCCGCTCTATATCATCTTATCTATCATCCACGCCTATGTTCTACTCACTCTAACTTCCATCCATCCCTCACTCCATCCCGCTCTATATCATCTTATCTATCATCCACGCCTATGTTCTACTCACTCTAACTTCCATCCATCCCTCACTCCATCCCGCTCTATATCATCTTATCTATCATCCACGCCTATGTTCTACTCACTCTAACTTCCATCCATCCCTCACTCCATCCCGCTCTATATCATCTTATCTATCATCCACGCCTATGTTCTACTCACTCTAACTTCCATCCATCCCTCACTCCATCCCGCTCTATATCATCTTATCTATCATCCACGCCTATGTTCTACTCACTCTAACTTCCATCCATCCCTCACTCCATCCCGCTCTAAATCATCTTATCTATCATCCACGCCTATGTTCTACTCACTCTAACTTCCATCCATCCCTCACTCCATCCCGCTCTATATCATCTTATCTATCATCCACGCCTATGTTCTACTCACTCTAACTTCCATCCATCCCTCACTCCATCCCGCTCTATATCATCTTATCTATCATCCACGCCTATGTTCTACTCACTCTAACTTCCATCCATCCCTCACTCCATCCCGCTCTATATCATCTTATCTATCATCCACGCCTATGTTCTACTCACTCTAACTTCCATCCATCCCTCACTCCATCCCTCTCTACATCATCTTATCTATCGGCTTATACTCGAGTATATACCGCTCTATGTCCTCACCCACCTCTTTTGCCAGATCTGTTTCCCCAAAACAGGGCTGCTTTTCCTGGGATTGAGGTCCAGACAAAACTGAGACAGGCACCGGCTGCAAAACGGTGTTTAATTCCGACCAGGAGGATGATGAGGATGATGATGATGAAGAGGATGATCTAGGACATGTGCTTGGCCGAAACGCAGGTGGAGGGACGGACAAACAGAAGACAAAGAAAGAGAGCTCGGAACGGAACCGAAGCGGAAGAAGCGCCATCCGATTCGACAGCAAAAAGCAACGTCTGCTACACAACCCGGCTTTGCATCTATGAGGCCGCATTTCAAGAAAAGGTGCTTTTATTTTCGGAGACTTCAATGTCCGGCTTTGCCGCTGCCAACGGGCCACCGAAACCCCGCAAAGCACCCCGTTTATTTCCCAACAAAACAAAACGGACCATTTCCCCCATTTTAATGCTTAATTTAATGCCCGTCTGGGAGCGTATTGCCGAGCCTGGAAATCCCAACAGAATTCAGTTTATTGGAGGTTTTTACGCCCTACGTCTCCCATCGTCCCCAAAAGCCATCTGAATGTACAATGTTCAAAAAAAAGGCCTCAAAGGAACCAAATATGGCAAAACCGGTCTCCGTTTTGGCGCGTGAACACTAGAAAGGAAAACGGGAGTTCCACGTCACAGCAGATTGTGACGGCACAAAACGGCAGAACGATGGGATCTGTAGTTTGTGGAGGCGCAAGGGCTCCATATTGGCCTCAACTGCAAATCCCAGCATCCCGAAAAAAATTGCTATTTTGGAAGTGAGAGTGGAACAAAAGTGCTAACACTTCCAAGGAATCCTGGTTCGCAATGCAACCCTTAAACTGCCACAGAAGATACGATGGTACGGTGCAATGATGCCTATTGCTGTTACGAGCTTTTTTTTGCGGGGGGATGATGGGAGTTACAGTCCCAAATGAGCAAGCACACCCTGAGCGAAACTGACAATGCCTACCACCTCGTTCCCCTTTGTGGATCGTAAAACCCAGCCTCCACTGCCCTTTGCCTTTCCCCCCCAGATAAGTTAAATTAACAAAATAATAATAATAATATTTTTTAAAAACGGCCAGGAGGAAGGAAAGCAAAGAGTGTGGGCGGCGAGGGGAGCCTGTGGTCCGGAGCCAGGCTCTTGCTTTGGGCCCTTTTGGCTCTTTCTTCCTTCGGTGGGAGGCGTTTCCGGAACGGCTCCTCTCCCGGGGGTCCCACCTTGCAAAGCGGGCGCCGCCTCCTTCTCCTTCTCCTTCTCCTTCTCCTCCTAAGAGGCCACGGGGAGGATGGGGAGCAGGCTGCCAAACTTGAAGTGCTGGATCACCGGGAACTTCTCCAGGCACTGAGAACAAAAGAAGGAAGGCTCTTCATCATCATCATCATCATCATTGTCATTATTAGGCTTTCAATTAACAGTGGCAGTATCAGTTATAATATATGGCTCAGGATGAAATTGACAGACTCGGAAAGCGCCCAAATATTTATTTATATGAGTATTTAGGAATGTTTTTAATGTAATTTAATGTTAAATCGAGTTGAAATATTATTGTAACTTTTATATATGTGTTTTATATTGTAAGCTGCCCTGAGTCTGACAGTCTCCTTCTCGGGAGATTTGTGAGCAGAGGCTGAGTGGCCATCTGTCAGGACAGTTTTGCTTGTGTCTTTCTGCCTGGCTTTAGGATTCTAAACCGGTCTCACCTCTGCTTTGTACATGCGCACCAGGCCTTGGTTGACTTTGGACCACGTTGGGACCGCGCTGATGTTCCACAGCTGGTTGGAGTGTTCGGCGAAGGGGCCCGTCTTCATCTGAAAAAAAAGGAATAATAATAATAATAATAATAATAATAATATGCTTTGATTGAAGTCAAAAATCAGAAACTCCTCAAAACACAACAGACAAAAAACCAGTACAAGAAAACCGCACTACAAACTAGAGGTGACAGCTGGCACAACAAAACACTGCATGGAAAGTTCCTTGACAAAATTGAAGGAAAAGCTGACAAGGAGAAGACCTGGCTCTGGCTCACGAATGGGACCCTGAAGAAGGAAAGAGACAGAAGGCCTGATCCTTGCAGCCCAGGAGCAAGCCATCAGGACAAAGGCAATTAATAATAATAATAATAATAATAATAATAGAAGACCTGGCTCTGGCTCACGAATGGGACCCTGAAGAAGGAGACAGAAGGCCTGATCCTTGCAGCCCAGGAGCAAGACATCAGGACAAAGGCCATTCAGGCCAAGATCGAAAAATCAGCTGATGACCCAAAATGCAGACTGTGCAAGGAAACCGACGAAACCATGGATCATATCCTCAGCTGCTGTAAGAAAATCGCACAGACAGACTACAAACAGAGGCACAACTATGTGGCCCAAATGATTCATTGGAACTTATGCCTCAAGTACCACCTCCCAGCAGCAAAGAACTGGTGGGATCACAAACCTGCAAAAGTCTTGGAAAATGAGCACGCAAAAATACTGTGGGACTTCCGAATCCAGACTGACAAAGTTCTGGAACACAACACACCAGACATCACAGTTGTGGAAAAGAACAAGGTTTGGATCATGGATGTTGCCATCCCAGGTGACAGTCGCATTGACGAAAAACAACAGGAAAAACTCAGCCGCTATCAAGACCTCAAGACTGGACTTCAAAGACTCTGGCAGAAACCAGTGCAGGTGGTCCCGGTGGTGATGGGCACACTGGGTGCCGTGCCAAAAGATCTCAGCCGGCATTTGGAAACAATAGACATTGACAAAATCACGATCTGCCAGCTGCAAAAGGCCACCCTGCTGGGATCTGCGTGCATCATCCGAAAATACATCACACAGTCCTAGACACTTGGGAAGTGTTCGATTTGTGATTTTGTGATATGAAATCCAGCATCTCTATCTTGTTTGCTGTGTCATACAACGTCGTTGTGCCAATAATAATTAATATTATTATTAGTAGTAGTGTTGTTGTTGTTGTCCTGCTTTTCTCTCTTGATCAGCGCAACCCACACAAATGACTGATCAAGACCAAACTTGGTACATAGAGCTCCCTTGGCCTACTCTACATCCTGGCACTGTTTGGAGGGGGATGGACCATGGACGATGGGACTTGCAATACCTTCACTCACTTCCTTAGATCACCGCGACCCACACAAATGACCGATCAAGACCAAACTTGGTACACAGAGCCCCCATGACCTACTCTACATCCTGGCACTGTTTGGAGGGGGATGGACACACGACGATGGGACTTGCATCTGGGAGTTGGAGTCCACCCGCACCCACTGAACACAGCTGACATTGGACATCTTTCCACCATGTCTCCTGTATCAATTTAATGATATAATGATATATAATAATATTATACTATACTAATATTATAATACATTGTATATACATGTAATATTAATAATAATATTATGATGTAATACAATGTAATAATAATTATAATTGACTATTATAATTGTATATTTATATTACATGCAATATTACTAATAATATTGTGCTATAGTTGTATAATATAATATATTGTATGTATATATACTTGTAAACCGCCCTGAGTCCCCTTCGGGGTGAGAAGGGCGGTATATAAATGTCGCAAATAAATAAATAAATAAATAATATAGACTACACTTGGAACACAGGCAAACAATGCCTTGGGGAATGCCGGGTCCCCAAGCTAGTATACTAATATTAACAATTTGCTTATATGGCTGGGAAAGTGCATAAACACATAGCGCAACATGCCCACGGCCTTCCTTTTGTGAGACGTGTGGGTTTTATTCCATCCTTCTTTTAGGAGACGAACAGAAGGACGGAGAGGCCCGAGGCCTCTTTGGCTTTGCATCCCGAGGCCTGAAGCCACGGCTTCAATGGGAAAGAAGGGAAGGAAGAGAGAAAGAGAACGAAAGGGAGAAAGAAAGGCAGGCAGGCAGGCGAGGGGGCCTGTGCGCATGAGAAGTGTGTCCCCCCATGTGCTGTGCGCAAGAGCGGGAACAACGCAGCCTCCTCCTCCTCCTCCTCCTCCTCCTCGCCGTTGACCCCAAGGGAGCCGAGTGAGTCAGGGAAGCCATATTGAGCAGGAAATTACTCACAGACGCGGCTGCCTTCCTCCCTCGCTCTCTCGTTCTCTCGTTCTCTCTCTCTCTGCCTCCCCAGAGAATCGGCCTTTTGTAAATGGTTCCTCTGCCAAGGAAGGAAGGAGGGGAAAAAAGGGGGGAAGGAGAGAAAGGAGAGAGAGGGGGAAGGGAGCCCGCTTCCTCTCACGTCCAGATGAAACCAGAGCCCCTCTTCTTCTTCTTCTTTTTTCCCCTCTTGCTCCCCAAAAGAATGCCAAATTTAGACTGGAAAGAGAGGGAGGCCGAGGCAGAAAGAGAAACAACGTTGCTTGGCTTTGGGAACGGAAAGCTAGACCACCCTGGTTTCTTTCTTTCTTTCTTTCTCCTTCCCATAGAAATGAAGGGGCAGTTGGGGTCCCCAAAGAGGCCACAGATCCCATTTAATATATTGTTACTACAGTAGAGTCTCACTAATCCAAGCCTCGCTTATCCAAGCCTCTGGATAATCCAAGCCATTTTGTAATCAATGTTTTCAATATATCATGATATTTTGGTGCTAAATTCGTAAATACAGTACAGTAGAGTCTCACTAATCCAAACCTCGCTTATCCAAGCCTCTGGATAATCCAAGCCATTTTTGTAGTCAATGTTTTCAATATATCATTATATTTTGGTGCTAAATTCGTAAATACAGTAATTACAACATAACATTACTGCATATTGAACTACTTTTTCTGTCAAATTTGTTGTATAACATGAAGTTTTGGTGCTTAATTTGTACAATCATAACCTAATTTGATGTTTAATAGGCTTTTCCTTAATCCCTCCTTATTATCCAAGTTATTCGCTTATCCAAGCTTCTGCCGGCTTGGATAATATTGTCTATATTGTTAAGATTATATTATTATATTTATTTGTTATACTTACTTCCATTGCTTTTATTATATTAGTATCTATAGTATTATATTATCATTATATTTACTTATTATATTAACTGTTATTACATGTAAATTGTTATTATTCTATTATTATATGTATGTATATTATTATATATACTTATATTATTAGTTATCTATATTATTGTATTTACTTATTGTTACTATTATGGCTACTTATGATAATATTATCATTATATATTTGCTATTTTTATTTACTACATTTAGTATTAGTATTTATTATTTAATTATGATTACATCTATCTATATTGTTATATTATTTATTAATAATAATAATAATAATAATAATAATAATATATTTCATTACAAGTGCAAAAGACAGCTTTAATAAAAAATTTGGGGCATCCCAATTATTGGGAAACCAGGATTTTTTGGTTCCATTGTTTCTTGGTCAAGTTTATCCAGAGAGGCTTTTCTCTGAGGCTTTTAGGATTTTTTTCATTTTCTTTCTCTTGCTGTAGTTGGGGACCTCCAAAGGCTTTTCTAGCCCCATTTTATTCAGGGAAGGGCTTCCTCTGAGGCTGAGAGAGTGTGACTTGCCCACCTAGTTTCCATATATGGTGGAGAGCTAGATCCAAGATCTACACTCCATAGCTCTATGGTGCCATCTAGTGTCACTAGGGTGGCAGAACAATTCAGAAAAAGAAATATAAGGATAAAATACACAACAATTTTTAACCAATACCACCACCACTTTGCCACAGCAACGCGTGGCCGGGCACAGCTAGTGCCAAATATATACAAACACACACACACACACACACACATACACACACACACACATATATACACACACATACACACCAAATACAAACTCTAAAAAACCTATAATCCATCCTCACCTCAAAATAGATTGTGTTGTTGTTATTATTTGTGTCTATTTTGAGTTGGGGATGGATCCTGGGTTTTTTTTTGCCACAAATCTATCATATCTATGCCTGGATGACCATCTGTGAGGAGGGATCAGATGGTGCCTTTCTTTGCTGACAGGAAAGAAAGGAACCCTCTTTGGGTTCCCTTTCAACTCTAGGATCCTACGATATACCTACTATCTATCGATATCTATCTCATTTCTGTCTCTTTCTCTATCTACAGCTAGATGGCCATCTGTCGGGAGGGATTGATCTCGACACACACACAAAAGCAGCCGTGGGCCTCACCTCGGTGATGAAGCGGATGCATTCGAGGAACATGAAGTCCTTGTGGTTTTCGTTCACCACTTTCTCGTCCACAAAATGCCGCGGCTCCAGGCTGGGATGGTCTGGAGCAGAAAAGGGGAAATTATTATTATTATTATTATTATTATTATTATTATTATTATTATTATTTCCTTAAAGGGACGGGACGGACAAATACGACCCCCTTCCGGGGAAATACTGTTAGGGAGTGAATATAGCGGAAGCAGCAGCGTCCAGTTAACACCATGTGCAAAGAAAACTCACACCAGGCAGAGGAATTGAAAGAACAAAGGAACTTTACTCTTGCTTGTTGAGTTGAAATATAAAACAGTTCTGCAATCACACAATGTCCATGTAGTAGCATAAGATCAATAACTAATCAATCAGCATTCAATATATCCAGCATAGCATATTCAAACTGCTACTTGACTGTAGCTGGAGAGCCTGCCTTTTTCTGTGCTCTCTCTTGAAGCTCAAATTCCCAACTGACAAACTCAGCCATCTGCCAGCAAACAGATACATTGTTTGAGGCGTGGCTTTGCCTCTGCAAAAAGGCTGAGCTCTCTCTTTTGCAGAGATCCCTTGCAAACAGCTTTGAAAGGATTTCTTTACACACTCACACACACATATAGCAATTTGGCGCAATAAATACCTATCAGCTGAGAGCTGCCCCAGATGAAGGGCAGGAACTGGAAGTCGTCCAGGCCCCAGACGCCTTGGCTGCCGGCCGGCTCCATCCGGTAGGTCTTCTGCAGCTTCCGCATGACCTCCAGGTACCTGAAGGGAGAAGGAGGTGGAGGTCCAGTTTAAACTGGGTGGCCATCTGTCTGGAGGGATCGCATGGGGCCTTCCTTACCTGGCTGGATGGTCCTTGAGGCTCTCTTCAAATTCTAGGATCCTGTGATATGTCTACTGTCTATATCGACCTATAATATCTATGACTGGATGGCCATCTCTTGGGAGAGATCGGATTGTGTCTTTTTACTTGGATGGCCTTTGGATTCACTTTCAAATCTATGAGTCTATGATCCATCCATCCATCCATCTATCTACCCATCATATCTATGGCTGGATGGCCATCTGTTGGGAGAGATCGGATGGTGTCTTTTTACTTGGCCAAAGGGGGTTGGATTGAACGGCCTTTGGATTCACTTTCAAATCTATGAGTCTATGATCCATCCATCCATCTATCTACCTACCTACCCATCATATATATGGCTTGATGGCCATCTGTTGGGAGGGATCAGATTGTGCCTTCTCTACCTGACCAAAGAAGGTTGGACTGGATGGCCCTTGGATTCGCTTTCAAATCTATGTGTCTATGATCCATCCATCAATCTGTCTGTACCTCCGTCTCTATCTATCTGTCTATCTAATTATCATATCTATGGCTGGATGGCCATCTGTTGGGAGGGATCGGATTGTACCTTTTTTACCTGGGAGGAGGAGGTTGCACGGGATGGCCCATGGATTCACTTTCAAATCTATGAGTCTATGATCCATCCATCCATCAATCAATTTCTATCTCTGTTCCTATCTATCTATTTATCATATCTATGGCTGGATGGCCATCTGTCAAGAGGGATCGGATTGTGCCTTCTTTATCTGGATGGCCCTTGGATTCACTTTGAAAGTATGTCTGCTATCTCTCTCTGTGTATCTCTATCGTTCTAATCTATTGGCTGGGTGGCCATCTGTCAGGAGGGATCGGATGGTGCCTTCCTTACCTGTTGAAGACCTTGAAGACGATGGCCAGCTGGTCGTCCACCCGAAGGACCCCGATCTTGCAAAGGCAGCACAAGAAGGCGGCAAAGGCGGCTTCGTGGCCTGGGGGGTCAAAGGGCAAGTCAGGGCTCCTTGAACTATAAGTCACGTGACCCCAAATGACCCCTGTATCTCAATGTCGCCCCCTAGTGGCCGCTTCAGACATTGACATATTATATTAAATAATAATATCTATATATATAATAAATATAAATATATATCTATATATACACACACATATAATAATAATAATAATAATAATAATAATAATAATAATAATAATAATAATAATAATAATATTCTAGGCCTTTGGGAAGAGCTGGCTATTCAGAGATGATTACAGACACTTGGGACTAATGTGCATATGTGCTGGGTTGCTATGTACATGTACTAATAATACAAAGTAATAATAAAATAGTAATACAATATAATAGTAATAATAATAATAATAATAATATTGTAGGCCATTGGGAAGAGCCCAATATTCAGAGATGAATTCCAAACACTTAGACCTAATGTGCATGTATGCTTTGTTGTTGTGTACATGTAATATAATACAATATAATAGTAATTTTATATACAGTAGAGTCTCACTTATCCAAGCCTCGCTTATCCAAGCTTCTGGATTATCAAAGCCATTTTTGTAGTCAATGTTTTCAATATATCGTGATATTTTGGTGCTAAATTCGTAAATACAGTAATTACAACATAATATTACTGTGTATTGAACTACTCTTTCTGTCAAATTTGTTGTCTAACATGATGTTTTGGTGCTTAATTTGTAAAATCATCACCTAATTTGATGTTTAATAGGGTTTTCCTTAATCCCTCCTTATTATCCAAGATATTCGCTTATCCAAGCTTCTGCCGGCCCGTTTAGCTTGGATACGTGAGACTCTACTGTATATATATATATAATAATAATAATATCCTAGGCCTTTGGGAAGAACTTGATATTCAGAGATGATTCCAGACACTTGGGACTAGTGTGCATGTGTGCTGTATTGTTATGTACATGTACTAATAATACAATATAATAATAATAATAATAATACCCTAGGCCCTTGGGAAGAGCTTGATATTCAGATATGATTCCCAGACACTTGAAACTAATGTGCATGTGTATTGTGTTGTTATGTACATGGAATAAATGACAATATATGTACATAACATAATGGAAAATCATTGCAATTTAATAATAATAATAATACCCTAGGCACTTGGGAAGAGCTCGATAATCAGAAATGAATCCCAGATACTTGGACCTAATGTGCATGTGTAATGTACATGGAATAAAAGACAATATATGTCCATAATGGAATATCTTTGCAATTGAATAATAATAATAATAATAATAATAATAATAATAATAATAATAATACCCTAGGCCCTTGGGAAGAGCTCGATATTCAGAGATGATTCCCAGACACTTGGACCTAATGTGCATGTGTGCTGGGTTGCTATGTACATGTACTAATAATACAATATAATAGTAATAATAATACCCTAGGCCCTTGGGAAGAGCTCGATAATTAGAGACAAATACCAGACACGTGGGCCTAATGTGCATGTGTATTGTGTTGTTATGTACATGGAATAAATGACAATATATGTACATAACATAATGGAAAATCATTGCGATTTAATAATAATAATAATAATAATAATAATAATAATAATAATGCCCTAGGCCCTTGGGAATAGCTCGATAATCAGAAATGAATCCCAGATACTTGGACCTAATGTGCATGTGTACTATGTTGTTATGTACATGGAATAAATGACAATATATGTAATAACATAATGGAATATCTTTGTAATTTAATAACGATAACAATAATAATAATAATAATGATAATGCCCTAGGCTCTTGGGAAGAGCTCGATAATCAGAGATGAATCCCAGATACTTGGACCTAATGTGCATGTGTACTATGTTATGTACATGGAATAAATGACAATATATGTAATAACATAATGGAATATCTTTGCAATAGAATAATAATAATAATAATAATAATAATAATAATAATAATAATAATAATATCCTCGGCCTTTGGGAAGAGCTTGATATTCAGAGATGATTCCCAGACACTTGGACCTAATGTGCATGTGTGCTGGGTTGCTATGTACATGTACTAATAATACAAAATAATAGTAAAAATAATACCCTGGGCCCTTGGGAAGAGCTTGATAATCAGAGACGAATCCTAGACACTTGGACCTAATGTGCATGTGTATTGTGTTGTTATGAACATGGAATAAATGACAATATATGTACATAATATCTTTGCAATTGGAAAATAATAATAATAATAATAATATAGTGTAATTTATCAAAAACCAAAGCAAACAAAGTGTTTCTTATAAAATAGCACTTCGCCGGGTACCTAAGCTAGTATACCCATGGAATGCATATGTTGCAACACTCTGGGCTGCCCTGGGAGAGGTAGTGCAGAGTGGTTCTGGATCCGTGAGCGAGGAAGAGCTACCTGTCCCGTAGTCAATGCGGGTGGAGTTCCCGACCGATTCCTTCAGGTAGACGGCCACTTCGGGGACGGCGTCAGCCAAGTCTTTGGGGATCACGGTGGCAACCAGGCTCTCTGCCCCCTAAGCAAAGGGAAAGGCACGTTTCTAAAGCACAGTTAGTAAAAACTCTGTCACTGTAACAAGAGTCACGCAATTTCGTTATTTTTCCGTTAAGTAATTGCACTTCTGGGGCTCCTTTCTCCCTCGTTTTCAGAGCTATCGTGAAGAAGCTTGCTATAACTGTACCATACACTTGCCACTGTTAGCCCATCAAGTTTTGTAATATTACACTCTTCCACTAATTTTGGGGGAATTTTTGATTTTTTTTACAAACAATTAATAAAAACAACTACAAGAGCTATCTACTGTATATACTCGAGTATAAGCCGACCCGAATAGAAGCCGAGGGACCTAATTTTACTACAAAAAAATGGGAAAACATTGACTCAAGTATAAGCCGAGAGTGGTGAAAAAATAGATACCAATAGAATTACATTAATTGGAGCATTTGGAGTCTAAATTTTTTGAATACAGTAGAGTCTCACTTATCCAACATAAACGGACCGGCAGAACGTTGGATAAGCGAATATGTTGGATAATAAGGAGAGATTAAGGAAAAGCCTATTAAACTAAATTAGGTTATGATTTTACAAATTAAGCACCAAAACATCATGTTATACAACAAATTTGATAGAAAAAGTAGTTCATTACACATTAATGCTATGTAGTAATTACTGTATTTACAAATTTAGCACCAAAATATCACGATATACAGTAGACTCTCACTTATCCAAGCTAAACGGGCTGGCAAAAGCTTGGATAAGCGAATATCTTGGATAATAAGATTAAGGAAAAGCCTATTAAACATCAAATTAGGTTATGATTTCACAAATTAAGCACCAAAACATCATGTTATACAAAAAAATTGAAAGAAAAAGTAGTTCAATATGTAATGTTATGTTTTAATTACTGTATTTATGAATTTAGCACCAAAATATCATGATATATTGAAAACATTGACTACAAAAATGTGTTGGATAATCCAGAATGTTGGATGAGCGAGTGTTGGATGTGAGACTCTACTATAATATAATATAGTAATATACTACTGCTGCTACTAATAACATAATATTTTATAATAATATATAGTACTAATAATATTTAATAAGATAATATAATGGATAAGTGTTGGATAAGTGAGACTCTACTGTATATAGCTGGGTGGCCATCTGTGGGGAGGGATCGGATTCTGCCTTCCTTTCCTGACAGAAGGGGCTAGGTCTTGGATTCGCTTTCAAATCTATGAGTCTAGGCTATATCTACTATCTCTATCTATCTCATATCTATCTATCTATGGCTAGATGGCTGTCGAGAAGGATTCCCCCAGGCCGGAAGCAGCCAAGCTTTGGAGCTGCAAGGCCATTCAATGCTAATCAAGGTGGCCAATTGGAGCATTCACACTTGCCACAAGCAGACAAGAGTTCTTTCTCCCACCCTGGACATTATTCCACAGATATATGATAGGTTACAACCCCTACCTGGTCCAGCTTGGCGTACCATGTCCGGAAGGCCTTGTTCCCGAAGCGGGAGGGCTGGTCCACTGGGGGGGTCTCCTCGATCCACCGGTCCAGAGTGTTCAGGAGAGACACCAGCTTCTCAATCGGCTGCAAAGTGAGAAAGAGCAAAGAAAGCCCATCACGCTGCAGGAAAGGTCTGGCAGGGGTCTGTTTGCTTGGCCCGCAGTATCCCCAAAAGGGGATATTATTATTGTTATTTTGCTTGCAGCATCCCAACATGCTGGTTACATTGCTATTATTATTATTTTGCCTGCAGCAGCCCAAAAAAGGGTGGTTGTTGTTATTATTTTGCCAACAGCATTCCAGAAACGACGACTGCACATCATCATCATCATCATTTTGTCTACAGCGTCCCAACCAAAAGTGGTTGTTGCTATTTTTTAAAATTATTATTTTCGCCTGCATCCCCCCCAAAAAGCGTTGTTGTTGTTATTATATTATATTGCAATATGATATACTAATAATACAATATAATATTAATTATATATTATACTAACTGTGCCCAGCCACGCGTTGCTGTGGCGAAGTATGGTGGAAGGGCCTTGAGTCTACACTGCCATATAATCCAGTGCAAATTAGATAATCTGTGGAAGAGGCCTAAGTGAGGCCTAAATCTGCCTGTCCCCTAACTGAACCCTGGCTCTCCCTTGGCTGAGTTGGTTGCTAGGAGACCAAGTGGGCAGCAATTGGATAAAAACAATTATTGCTCTCCCTCTACTTAGGACTTTATTTTTCTTTTCTTTTTGGTTGTATCAACCTAGAGGCGTGGATGATGGGTTGTGTTGTCAAATTTCAAGGTTGGCGGGCCAGTAGTTTTGTTGTTTTGTGGGTCGCCATGATGCCATCATTCATTTATATATATAGATTTTACATGTAATATTACTAATAATATTACAATATATGGATACAGTACAATATAGTAATTTATTACCAATATTGTACTATGCTAATATAATATTGTATGTAAATTTAATTTGTAAGCCACTCTGAGTCCCCTTCGGGGTGAGAAGGGCGGCATATAAATGTAGTAAATAAATAAATAATATTATTTTGCCAGCAGCATTCCAGAAATGGTGATTGTAGTTGCTATCATCACTATCATAATAATAATATAATGATAATAATAATAATTTTATTTTTATACCCCGCCACCATCTCCCCAGAGGGACTTGGGGCGGCTCACAGATATAAAACCAGCATACAGAATATCAAATACAAAAATAAAATTAAAAGGCATAAAATAAAATCACAGTCATTATAAAACACATGATAAAACACAGCAATAAAATCATACAATGGACTGGGCAAAGTGCACTGAGTGAAACTTGTAAACACGAAGGATGTTAAGGCCTTCCTTCTTCTTCTTCTTCTTGTCTACAGCGTTCCAAGAGTGGTTGTTGTTTCTATTTATTATTATTATTATTTCACCTGCAGCATTCCAAAAAAGCATTGTTGTTGTTATTATTTTGCCAGCAACATTCCAGAAATTGTGATTGTAGTTGCTATCATCGTTATCATCATCTTCTTCTTCTTCTTCTTGTCCACAGCATTCCAAGAGTGGTTGTTGTTTCTATTTATTATTATTATTTCA
The DNA here is from genome assembly GCF_035594765.1 of Anolis carolinensis. Taxonomy (NCBI): domain Eukaryota; kingdom Metazoa; phylum Chordata; class Lepidosauria; order Squamata; family Anolidae; genus Anolis; species Anolis carolinensis. Next base: position 13,645,978 of record NW_026943818.1, read on the forward strand.
CCTGCAGCACTCCAAAAAAGGGTTGTTGTTGTTATTATTTTGTCAGCAGCAATCCAGAAATGGTGATTGTAGTTGCTATCATCATCACCTTGTCTACAGCATCCCAACCAAGGGTGGTTGTTATTTCTATTTATTATTATTGTTGTTGTTGTTCCTGCAGCATCCCAAAAAAGGGTGCTTGCAGTTGCTGTTATCATCATCATCATCATCATCATCATCATCATCATTTTGTCTTCAGCATCCCAACAAAGAGTAGTTGCATTGTTATAAATATTATTATATTATTGTTATTATTTTATTATGACACAGCAAACAAAATAGACATGCTGGATTTCGTTATTATTGTTATTATTATTATTACTATTTTGCCTGCAGAATTCTAAAAAAGGGTGGTTGCAGTTGCTATTATTATTTCACCTGCAGCATCCCAAACTTATTATTATTTTGCCTGCAGCATCCCAAACAGGGTGGTTGTGTTGTTGTTGTTATTATTATTATTTTGCCTGAAGCATTCTAAAAAAGGGTGGTTGCAATTGCTATTATTATTATTATTTTGACTGCAGAATCCGAAACCTAGATGATTTGGATGTAGAAATGATGCAGTGGGAAAAAGCTTGATCTGTCATGGCACAAAGCGATGCAATCCTTCAGGCCTTGCAAAGCCTTTGCATTTTCCAGTTTCCATAACATTGCGCCATGCATTCATCCTACAATGAAGATGCCCTCAGGAAACCCTAAGGCTGAACTAGATGACCCTAGGGGTACCTTCTCATCCCAAATCCTGCATTTATCTGCTGTTTCAATGCCTCCTTGAAAATAAACAATCCTGTCCGGACCAGTCAGAGAACTTGGTTGCTTTGGCGCCAAGAAAGAGAAAAAACCAGTCCCTTTTGCTCACCTCTGAGACTCTATATTCGCAGGTCAGTTTCTTGCCCTTGATGCCTTCATTCAGGGTTAAAATGAAGCCCATATAATCCGCGTAAGCCTTTTAAAAAAGAGAGTAACGAGAAAACCAACTGGATATATTGCATATATAATAAGAGCCCCAATGGATCATACATTGGGATGAATTAATTTGGCTAAAATAGACATTTACTTCGGATGGTCTATCTCTCTCTCTCGCATATATAATAACGACCCATTTACTAATTTAGCACCCAAACATTGCAAGATTTACTACAAAAACACTGACTACTAAAAGGCAGACTGTCTTGGATAATACAGAACATTGGATAAGTGAAGCTTGGATAAGTGAGACTCTATTGTATATTCATTTATATATAATATTGTTTGCGTATATTATGTATTTCTATATATCATATTTGTGTGTATATATATTTATATAGTTTGTGCATATATATAATTATATATATACACACATACGCTAACTGTATATCAATATAAATATATATATACGTGCCAACTATATCTATCTATCTATCTATCTATCTATCTATCTATCTATCTATATATATTGCATATACAAATCTGAAGGACCAATATCCAAAGTTTCATTTATCCACCTTCGATAAAATAGCTATTGTCTAGGTCCTTGGGCACCACAACAACAACAACAACTTACCTGGGAACGTTTCCATTTTGCCATGTCAGGAACCATGTTGATTTCTTTTTTGGGGATCATGAATTTCTGGCCCAGTGGAAGCATGGTCTCCTCGGGGGATTCTGGGGAAGAGGACAAGAAGAATGTAGATTCATTATCCCACACTTTGAAATCCAAAACTTTCCAAAATCCAAGATAATGACAGGCTTCCGCCTTCACAAACAGCTACAACTCCCAGTGCTGAGGAGCCACCAATGGCCCTCCCTCCAATGACATTGCAGGTTATAGTGAGTGATTTAAGGTCCTCCACAAACACCATACTGGCCACCACCCAAGTGAAGGCTTTCATACGGGGACAATTTCACCCTAGAGTTTGTTTTTCCTCCACCACAGACATCCCAGTGTTCTTTTCTCTCTCTATTAGTGTGGAATTTGCATGACCCCGCCCACTGCCTCTCCCTTAACCCTTTCCTATGGCACACAGCAAACAGAGTGGCATTGATCAACAACTAAACATACTGGAGGGGTTTGAGGGACTGACTCAACATGATGGATTTTGTAGTTCACCTTGCATCGAGACACAACACTGTGACTCCCACAGACAATGGACATGGACCACATTTGGCACACAGAATCCCCACGAGCAACAGAACATGTTGGAGGGATTTTGGGAGAATTGGCCTTCGCATTTAGGAATTGTAGGTACTGGGATTTATAGTTCACCTGAAATCAAACAGCACTCTGATCCCCACCAACGATGTACCTGGACCTAACTTGGCACACAGAACCCCCATGACCAACTGAACCTACTGAAGGGGTTTGAGTTAAACTTGACATTCCTTTATGGAAGTTGTAGTTCACCTACATCTGGAGACACTGTGACAACCACTGACAATAGACAGGGACCACACTGCGCACACAGAACCCCCATGACCAACTGAACATACTGGAGGGAGTTTGAGGGGAACTGGCCTTCATTTCTGGGAGTTGTAGTTCACCTAATCTCTTCGGCTTAGAAATGGAGGTGAGCACCAACCCCCAGAGTCGGTCACGACTGGACTTAACGTCAGGGGAAACCTTTACCTTTACCTTATGTGGTATAGCATGATGTTTTGGTGCTTGATTTGTGGAATCGTGGCCTAATTTGACATTTGGTAGGCTTTTCCTTGGTGCCTCCTTGTTGTCCAGCATATTCGCTTGTCCGGCATTCTGCCGGCCCGTTTGTGTTGGATCAGTGAGACTCTACTGTATATGTTATCCAATATTATAGTGATTCCAGACTAGATAGGGCAATATTTATAAAGAAATGCATATAACGATTATATGTCTTTACAGAATATTATCTAGAGATGAAAAAAGATATAATAATAACGATGATAATAAATTCTGAATAGATATACATTATCCAAAATTGCATAATAATATATCATGATAATACTGGGAACTGAAGACTTGGATATTTAGACAAGCCTTTTAAAATGTCTAAATATAATAATCACGACTCAAAATATGCCTTCTAAAATGTATGTTTGCATGGATGATTTTAATTAATGTTCCATTGTTTTAACTGTAATTATTTCTAATACTCTGTTGTCCTACATTTAATGATTTCAATTGTAAGGCCACCATGAGTCCCCCTCCAGGGTGAGAAGGACGGGATATAAATGCTCAAAATAAATAAAATAATAATGACTATGTCACTTTAATGACTATGTCAGCTGGTAATTACCCCTCCCTGATGACTTCGATATATTTTGTACCTTGGCCCAGATCCTTGAATTCAATTCATGATTTTAACATTTTATTTTGTATGTTGACCTTTTGTGACTGTTTTTTATTGATGTTGATGTTTTATTGTTGATTGATTTGTTTTATTGTTTTGTTTCTGCTTTTATTGTTGTGTCTGGGCATGGCCCCATGTAAGCCGCCCCGAGTCCCTTCGGGGAGATAGGGCGGGGTATAAGAATAAAGTTTTTGTTGTTGTTGTTGTTATGGCCAAGATACAGAAGCATTCTCTCCTGACAATTCCAACAGAAAGGAGGAAACCATGCAAATCAACAAAATCTCAACAGAAAAAGCAGTTCAATACGCAGTAATGCTATGTTGTAATTACTGCATTTATTTTATTTATTTATTTATTTCAAATATTTCTATCCCGCCCTTCTCACCCGGAGGGACTCATTTACGAATTTAGCACCAAAATATCATGATATATTGAAAACATTGACTACAACAATGCGTTGGATAATCCAACGTTGGATAAGCGAGTACTGGATAAGTGAGACTCTACTGTAATAATAAATAATGCTGATGCTGAGGAACCCTGAGGGAAGGCCCTGCCTAGTTTCCAATATACCTCACAACCTCTGTGGATATATGTGGATGAAATGTCAGGAGAGAATGCTTCTGGAACATGGCCATACAGCCCGGAAATCTCATAGCAGTCCAAGATGACAAACTTTAACCACTGATGGAGTTTCAGGGGATTAAAATGGCATGATGGGAGTTATAAAAGCAGGGGGTTAACCTGGCATGTGAATTGTAGTTCACCCACAACCGTATACATTTTGGATAATTAAAACATTGACTTTTTCAAATAACTTGGGCAACTCTGGGGACCCAAGGTAGCTATTTATTAAATTATTATAAATATAAATATAAATAGTAATAATAATAATAATCCTGATGCTGAGGAACCCTGAGGGCAGGCCCTGCCTAGTTTCCAACAGACCTCACAACCTCTGAGGATGCCTGCCATAGATGTGGGCGAAACGTCAGGAGAGAATGCTTCTGGAACATGGCCAAAAAGCCCTTAAAACATAACAAACTTTAACCGCTGATGGAGTTGTAGTTCACCCACAACCTTATAAAAACAGGGGGTTAACCTGGCATTATGTGAATTGTAGTTCACCCACAACCGTATACATTTTGGATAATTAAAACATTGACTTTTTCAAATAACCCTGGCGACGCCGGGGACTCAAGGCAGTTATTTATTACATTATTATAATTAATAATAATACTAAATAATGCTGATGCTGAGGAACCCTGAGGGCAGGCCCTGCCTAGTTTCCAACAGACCTCACAACCTCTGAGGATGCCTCTGACAGATGTGGGCGAAACGTCAGGCGAGAATGCTTCTGGACCACGTAATAAATTACTATATTGTACTGTATCTATATATTGTAATATTACATGTAAATATAATATATAATTAATATTATATTGTATTATTAGTATTATATCATATTACAATATAATATTATAATATTATATGTATATACAATATGTTATAATTATTATATATTATTGTAATTTATACAATAAACTTTAACCGCTGATGGAGTTTCAGGGGGTTAAAATGGCATGATGGGATAATTAAAACATTGACTTTTTCAAAAAGCCCGGGCAACACCGGGGACCTTAGGTACAGTAGAGTCTCACTTATCCAACACTTGCTTATCCAACGTTCTGGATTATCCAACGCATTTTTGTAGTCAATGTTTTCAATACATCGTGATATTTTGGAGCTAAATTCATAAATACAGTAATTACTACATAGCATTACTGCGTATTGAACTACTTTTTCTGTCAAATTTGCTGTATAACATGATGTTTTGGTGCTTAATTTGTAAAAGCATAACCTAATTTTATGTTTAATAGGCTTTTCCTTAATCTCTCCTTATTATCCAACATATTCGCTTATCCAACGTTCTGCCGGCCCGTTTACGTTGGATAAGTGAGACTCTACTGTAGTTATTTATTAAAAAGGTAAAGGTTTATCCCCTGACGTTAAGTCCCGTCGTGACCGACTCTGGGGGTTGGTGCTCATCTCCATTTCTAAGCCAAAGAGCCGGCGTTGTCCGTAGACACCTCCAAGGCCATGTGGCCATAGGCATGACTGCATGGAGCACCGTTATTATACATTATTATAATTAATAACAATACTAAATAGTGCTGATGCTGAGGAAGGCTGAGGGCAGGCCCTGCTTCCCCTCAGAGGCGTCCTTTTCCTGAGGCCTACACGCCCGCTCCGCCAGGTAGGCCGCTCGCTCCCTTTCCCGCCCTTTCTGAGGGGAGACCGGGCTGCCCACCGAGGCCCGCTCACTCACCGGCCTTTCGCTCGCTCTCGGCCATCTTCCCGGCGCCGCTCGCTCTCCTTCCTTCCTTCCTCGTTCTCCTCCCTTCAACTCTCACCGCCTGACGTTAGGTAACAAGATGGCGCCGCCCCCTCCGCCATCTTGGAAGCGGGCACTGCCGCCCGCCTTCTCTCTCAGGCGCAGGCCTAGTGTGCCCTGAAGAAAGATGGCGGCCGTCCCGCAACAGCTGCGTGTGCGCCCCTGTTAAGGCTCCGCCCGGGAAACGCCCCCCCGTCCCTTTTGGGCCGGGCCTCCTCTCCTGGACTTTGACCGCCTCAGGGCCTGCGTTGGCCGGCAGAGCGATGTTCTTCGCCTCGGTGGCCCGGAGCATGGTGAGTAGCAGAGCCCCGCTCCCCTTTGGGAAGCGATTCCACGCTGCACCTCTGGCTGCGCCCTGCTTAAAGCAGCCCCCCTCCCACCTTGACCTTTGCAGCAACTTTGAAGGCTGCGTCTACACTGCGGAGTTAATGCGCATTAAGACCTCTTTGACGGCTGGGAGTAATAATAATAATATGTACTTAGTTTTGTCCCACCTTTCACTCGATATAGTCAAGGTGGCCCTATTAAGGATTCAATCCCCATAGATGAGACTGCATTATATTATTATTATTATTATTATTATTATTATTATTATTATTATTATTATTATTATTATTTACTTAGTTTTGTCCCACCTTTCTCCCGATATAGTCAAGGTGGCCCTATTAAGGATTCAATCCCCATAGATGAGACTGCATTATATTATTATTATTATTATTATTTACTTAGTTTTGTCCCACCTTTCTCCCGATATAGTCAAGGTGGCCCTATTAAGGATTCAATCCCCATAGATGAGACTGCATTATATTATTATTATTATTATTATTATTATTATTATTATTATTATTATTATTATTATGTACTTACCGGTAGTTTTGTCCCACCTTTCTCCTGATATAGTCAATCCCCATAGATGAGACTGCATTATTATTTTATTATTATTTTATATTATTATTATTGTTTAATTAATTTTGCTTAATTTCCAAATAAGATAGATAGGTATATAGCCAATCCAGGAAATTATCATCATCATCATCATTTAATTACTTATTAATCGCCCTTCATCCACGATGCTCTAGGCGATTTACAAGATAAAATTGTAAAGGATAAAAATACATACATACAAATATTGATAAAATTAACATGGATTAAATTAAATTATGCAACCCAGGTTCATAATCCCAAACCTTTGGAACTGTCAAATATTATATATATGTGTGTGTGTGTATTATATACACTTTATAGTTCCAGTAATATTATGTATATGTTTATGTATATGTATGTTATATATATATATGTATGTATGAGAGTATAAATGTTTGATAGCTCCAAAGGTTTTGGATTATGAACCTAGATTGCATAATTATGTATGTTATATGTATGTTATATATATATATATGTATGTATGTATGAGAGTATAAATGTTTGATAGCTCCAAAGGTTTTGGATTATGAACCTAGGTTGCATAATTATGTATATTATATGTATGTTATATATATATATGTATGTATGTATGAGAGTATAAATGTTTGATAGCTCCAAAGGTTTTGGATTATGACCTGGGTTGCATAATTATGTATGTTATATGTATGTTATATATATATGTATGTATGTATGAGAGTATAAATGTTTGATAGCTCCAAAGGTTTTGGATTATGACCTGGGTTGCATAATTATGTATGTTATATGTATGTTATATATATATGTATGTATGTATGAGAGTATAAATGTTTGATAGCTCCAAAGGTTTTGGATTATGACCTGGGTTGCATAATTATGTATATTATATGTATGTTATATATATATATGTATGTATGTATGAGAGTATAAATGTTTGATAGCTCCAAAGGTTTTGGATTATGACCTGGGTTGCATAATTATGTATGTTATATGTATGTTATATATATATGTATGTATGTATGAGAGTATAAATGTTTGATAGCTCCAAAGGTTTTGGATTATGACCTGGGTTGCATAATTATGTATGTTATATGTATGTTATATATATATGTATGTATGTATGAGAGTATAAATGTTTGATAGCTCCAAAGGTTTTGGATTATGACCTGGGTTGCATAATTATGTATGTTATATGTATGTTATATATATATGTATGTATGTATGAGAGTATAAATGTTTGATAGCTCCAAAGGTTTTGGATTATGACCTGGGTTGCATAATTATGTATGTTATATGTATGTTATATATATATGTATGTATGTATGAGAGTATAAATGTTTGATAGCTCCAAAGGTTTTGGATTATGACCTGGGTTGCATAATTTCCGGGCTTGGCTGCATAGAAAGCGGTCGGGTTTCGATTACTAACCTTTGTACATACAAACCTGGCACTTCGTACTTGATGGCCTGTAAGAGAGAGAGACATAGTTCTGTTTGAACAGCCAATGCCTATCAATCAATTAGGAATTTTCTAGGCTTGCCAATACAACTCGACAGAGTTATATTATATTTGACATTCTTCACGTTTCCCCATTTCCATGGTGAGTTCTTCCACTGATACAAGGAACTATACTATACACACACACACACTTGCATTATATATAATTACTGTTACATAAGCGTTGCTGTGGCTTATGGGAATCATTTGTTGACCAGGTAGAATAGCAGTGAATAGCCTTGCAGCCTCAAAGCCTGGCCGTTTGCTTCTTATGGGAATCCTTGTTTGGTGAGCTGGAATACAATTGAAAGCTAGTATAATTATAATAATAGTAATAGTAATAATAATATCCTAGGCCCTTGGATATCCCAAGATAATAATAATAATATCCTAGGCCCTTGAGACGAATCCCAGACATCTGAACCTAATGTGCATGTGTGTGGTGTTGTTATGTACATGTAATAATAATACAATATAATAATAATAATAATAATAATAATAATAATAATAATAATAATAACAACAATAACCACCTATGCCCTTGGGAAGAGCCAGATTTTCAGAAATGAATCCCAGACATCTGGACCTAATGCACATGTGTACGGTGTTGTTATGTACATGTAATAATAATACAATATAATAATAATAATATACTAGGCCCTTGGGAAGAGCCTGATATTCAGAAATAAATCCCAGACATCTGGACCTAATGCACATGTGTACGGTGTTGTTATGTACATGTAATAATAATACAATAATAATAATAATAATAATAATAATAATAATAATAATAATAATAAATATCCTAGGCCCTTGGGAAGAGCCTGATATTCAGAAATGAATCCCAGACACTTGGGCCTCATGAGCATGTGTGTTGTGTTATTATGTACAAGTAAATAATAATAATAATAATAATATCCCAAGGCCCTTGGGAAGAGCCCGATATTCAGAGACGAATCCCAGACACTTGGACCTCATGTGCATGTGTGTTGTGTTGTTATGTACAAGTAAATAATAATAATAATAATAATAATAATATCCTAGGCCCTTGGGAAGAGCCCGATATTCAGAGATGAATTCCAGGCACTTGGACTTCATGTGCATGTGTTCTATCTTATGTGTATGTAATAATAATACAATATAATTATAGTAGTAATAATACAATATTATAATAATAATAATAATAATAATAATAATAATAATAATAATATCCCAAGGCCCTTGGGAAGAGCTCGATATTCAGAGACGAATCCCAGCCACTTGGGCCTGATGTGCACGTGTGTTGTGTTGCAATGCGCACGTAATGAATCCTGATGCTTCTTTGCAGGCGAGGGCACAATATTATAAAATAATAATAATAATAATAATAATAATAATAATAATAATAATATCCCAAGGCCCTTGGGAAGAGCCCGATATTCAGAGACGAATCCCAGCCACTTGGGCCTGATGCGCACGTGTGTTGTGTTGCAATGCGCACGTAATGAATCCTGATGCTTCTTTGCAGGCGAGGGCACAATATTATAAAATAATAATAATAATAATAATAATAATAATAATAATAATAATAATAATAATATCCCACGGCCCTTGGGAAGAGCCCGATATTCAGAGACGAATCCCAGCCACTTGGGCCTGATGTGCACGTGTGTTGTGTTGCCGTGTGCATGTAATGAATGATGCTGCTTCTTTGCAGGCGCGGGCCCCTCGTCTGCTGCAGCCGGTGTCCTCGGGGCGCCTCCCCGGGCGCTACGTCTCCCACCAGGAAGGCCTTCCGCCTCTGCCGGTGCCTCCCCTGCCGCAGACCCTGGAGCGCTACGTGCTGGCCCTCCAGCCCATCGTCAGCCCCGAGGAGCTCGGCCACACGCGGGACCTGGTGCGGGACTTCCTCAAGCCGGGCGGCGTCGGGGAGCGCCTGCAGAAGGGCCTGGAGAGGAGGGCCAGGAAGCACGAGAACTGGGTACGGCCAGGAAACCTGAGCCTGGAGCATCATGCTGCGGCAAAAAAGGCCAAGGCCATTCTAGGCTGCATCAATACAAACATACATTATAGAGAAGGGAGCCCTGGCTTGGCCAATAGGAAAGGGAGCTAGGAGTCAAGCTGAGAGACAAGAGTGTCATGCTGCAGCGAAAAAGGCCAAGGCCATTCTAGGCTGCATCAATACAAACATACATTATAGAGAAGTGAGCCCTGGCTTGGCCAATAGGAAAGGGAGCTAGGAGTCAAGCTGAGAGACAAGAGTGTCATGCTGCAGCGAAAAAGGCCAAGGCCATTCTAGGCTGCATCAATACCAATATACATTATAGACCAGTGAGCCCTGGCTTGGCCAATGGGAAATGGATCTAGGAGTCAAGCTAAATGTGAGCCAAGAATGTCATGCTGCAGCAAAAAAGGCCAAGGCCATTCTAGGGAGGGATAAATACAAATACAGTAGAGTCTCGCTCATCATGATATTTTGGTGCTAAATTCATAAATACAGTAATTACCACATAGCATTACTGCGTGTTGAACTACTTTTCTGTCAAATATAACATGATGTTTTGGTGCTTAATTTGTAAAATCATAACTTAATTTAATGCTTAATAGACTTTTCCTTAATCTCTCCTTATTATCCAACATATTCGCTTATCCAACGTTCTGCCGGCCCATTTATGTTGGATAAGTGAGACTCTACTGTATGTGTTATAGAGAAGTGAGCCCTGGCTTGGCCAATAGGAAAGGGATCTAGAAATCAAGCTGAGAGTGAGTCGAGGGTGTCATGCTGCAGCAAAAAAGACCAAGGCAATTCTAGGAAGGCATAATCGATGAGTGACCCCTGACTTGACAAATGGGAAAGGTATCGAGGAGTGAAGCTGAGGGTGAGCCAAGAGGGCGATGCTGCAGCAAAAAAGGCCAAGGCCATTCTAGGAAGGGATAAATACAATATGTGTTATAGAGAAGTGAGCCCTGGCTTGGCCAATGGGAAGGATCTAGGAGTCAAGCTGAGAGTGAGTCAAGAGTGTCATGCTGCAGCAAAAAAGACCAAGGCAATTCTAGTAAGGCATAATCGATGAGTGAGCTGACTTGACAAATGGGAAAGGTATCAAGGAGTGAAGCTGAGGGTGAGCCAAGAGGGTGATGCTGCAGCAAAAAAGACCAAGGCCATTCTAGGCCACATCAATACAAATATATATTATAGACAAGTGAGTCCTGGCTTGACCAATAGGAAAGGGAGCTAGGAGTCAAGCTAAGTGTGAGCCAGGAGTATCATGCTGCAGCAAAAAAGACCAAGGCAATTGTAGGAAGTCATCATATCTATCTATCTATCTATCTATCTATCTATCTATCTCGATGAGACTCTCCTGGCTTGACCAATGGGAAAGGTATCGAGGAGTGAAGGTGAGGGTGATGCTGCAGCAAACAAAGCCAAAGCGATTCTAGGCTGAATCAATACAAATAGACATTATAGACCAGTGAGCCCTGGCTTGGCCAATGGGAAAGGGATCTAGGAGTCAAGCTAAACGTGAGCCAGAATTGACATGCTGCAGCAAAAAAGGCCAAGGCAATTCTAGGAGGTCATCAATACATACATACATACATACATATATATATATATATATATATTCGATGAGACACTCCTGGCTTGTCCAATGGGAAAGGTATCGAGGAGTGAAGGTGAGGGTGATGCTGCAGCAAACAAAGCCAAAGCGATTCTAGGCCGCATCAATACAGATATATATTATCAATGAGTCAGCCCTGACTTGACGAGTGGGAAAGGGATCTAGGAGTGAAGCTGAGGGTGAGCCAAGAGGGTGATGCTGCAGCAAACAAGGCCTGCGTCAACACATGCAGATGTATATTATGGATGAGTGAGCGCTTTTTCTCCTGGCAGCTCTCCGACTGGTGGCTGAAGACGGCCTACCTGGAGTACCGCCTGCCGGTGGTGGTGCATTCCAGTCCCGGCGTGGTTTTGCCCAAACAGGACTTTCAGGACCGGCAGGGTCAGCTCAGGTAAGGGACAAAGAAACCAACAGGATTATTTGGAAAGGGCCTTGTTTGTTTTTGGATATTGAGGTTAGTCCCAGATCCATTGCTGGTGGAGTTCAGAGTGTTCTTAGATTGCAGGTGAACTACACATCCCAGTCCTTACTGGGTGAATTCTCCCTTTTGCAAAGATTTTTTTTTTGCAAACTTTTCCGCATGTTTTTTATGATGGAACCCATTAGGAAAGGACATTTGGAACCCAGGAACAAAAATCGTGTTGCAAAGTGTAATTGCAAGGGGTTTGGGGATGGAACGTGGTGAAGAATCAGTCGGTGGCGAGGTTATTAATTACACCTGATTTCTAATATTTTGGGTGTGGAAAGGTGACACCCCGGGACGTGGCTACCTTTTGCCCAGTTTTGTGGTTAAGAATAGCGCCCAATCCAAGGAAAGACCACGTGAAGGGAAGAAAAGCTCCGTCCCTATTTATAGGCCAGGGCCACAACGTCAACAAAAGCAGGCCTGGGATGTCTGAAAAGTTACCTTTGAATCCATGCAGTGTGATCCCAGCATTGCATACTGTAGGAGTCCCCTTGGAGAGATACGGCGGAATACAAATAAAGACTATTGTTATTATTATTATTAATTGTATATTATTATTATTTATATTATTTTTATATTATTATATTATTATTTTACTAGCTGTGCCCAGCCACGTGTTTCTGTGGCATAGTCCTAAGTTGGGTTTTCTTTGTAGCATTCAAGGTGGCCTAGAAAGGATTCCCCTAGGTAGGAAGCAGCCAGGCTTTGAAGCTGCAAGGCTATTCAATGGTATTCAAGTTGGGTAACAATGGAGTCCCCTAGGTAGGAAGCAGCCAGGCTTTGAAGCTGCAAGGCTATTCAATGGTAATCAAGTCGGCCAACAACGGAGTCCCCTAGGTATGAAGCAGCCAGGCTTTGGAGCTGCAAGGCTATTCAATGGTATTCAAGTTGGGTAACAATGGAGTCCCCTAGGTATGTAGCAGCCAGGCTTTGAAGCTGCGAGGCTATTCAATGGTATTCAAGATGGGTAACAATAGAATCCTCTAGGTAGGAAGCAGCCAGGCTTTGAAGCTGCGAGGCTATTCAATGGTATTCAGGATGGGTAACAATAGAATCCTCTAGGTAGGAAGCAGCCAGGCTTTGAATCTGCAAGGCTATTCAATGGTATTCAAGTTGGGTGACAATGGAGTCCCCTAGGTATGGAGCAGCCAGGCTTTGAAGCTGCAAGGCTATTCAATGGTAATCAAGTTGGTCAACAATGGAGTCCCCTAGGTATGAAGCAGCCAGTCTTTGAAGCTGCAAGGCTATTCAATGGTATTCAAGTTGGGTGACAATGGAGTCCCCTAGGTAGGAAGCAGCCAGGCTTTGAAGCTGCAAGGTCATTCCTTGGAAAGTGATGAGTATTGTGGCCAAATTTGGTGCGATTTGGCCCAGTGGTTTTGTTGTTTACTCGGTCCTACAAACGAACAGTACATTTTATATAGATAGATATGATTATGATTATGATTATAGTATCAGCCCTGGAAGCTCAAGTGGTACCAGACTGCATTAAATCACCAGTGTAGATGCAGACGATCTGCCAGTGAATCTCAACCAATTCAACACAGTTTTTGCCACAAAAACAAAGTTTCTCGAATGGAACAGCGACTTTCAAAGGACCACACACTTAGGACAGGAAATCGCACGTTCAAACCAGGACCAGAGCATTATTCAAATTATTGTTATTATTATCATTATTATTATTATTATTATTATTTATTTTGCAGGTTTGCAGCCAAGCTGATTGAGGGCGCCTTGGACTTCAAGACCATGATTGACAAGTGAGTTAAGAAGAACCTGAATCCTCCTCCTCCTATTATCCTCAAAGCAGCTTGTATTTCGTATATATGTAATATATTTACACTCTGAGGGTTGGTGCTCACCTCCATTTCTAAGATGAAGAGCCGGAGTTGTCCATAGACACCTCCAAGGTCATGTGGCCGGCATAACTGATGTGTATAGGTTACTATGCATACATACATCTTCAAAATAATAATATTATTATTTATTATATTTGTCAACTGCAAAAGGCCACCCTACTGGGATCTGCAAATACATCACAGAGTCCTAGACACTTGAGAAGTGTTCGACTTAATTAATAAAAAATTGCAAATAACGTCAAATAAAAACTACTCAACAATTGTTAACCAATACCACCACCACCACTTTGCCACAGCAACGCGTGGCCGGGCACAGCTAGTCTACTATAATCTCCATGGTGTTTCCGGTGTCTCTTTTTCTTCCAGCGAGACGCTACCTGTGGAATACCTGGGCGGGAAGCCGCTCTGCATGAACCAGTATTACCAGATCCTCTCCTCGTGCCGCATCCCGGGCCCCAAACGGGACTCGGTGGTGAACTACGCCCGAGGGAAGAAGCCCTCCACGCACATCACGGTGGTCCACAACTTCCAGGTGCGGCTCCGGGACTCGAGGCGACCACTCCTCGCTCTCCTTTGCGGACCCTTCTCAGCATCTTTCCCTTTCCCTTTCGTTCTAGTTTTTCGAGCTGGACGTCTACAGCAGCGACGGGAGCCCGCTCACCACTGACCAGATCTTCCTCCAGTTGGAAAAGATCTGGAACACCTCCCTGCAAACCAATAAGGAGCCCATCGGGATCCTGACCACAAACCATCGCAACAGCTGGGCCAAGGCCTACAACAACCTCATCAAAGGTTCCCTTCCTATCCTTTCCTCACTATCCATGTCCCGTTTCTGCCATTAATAGTCTCCAAAGCAGGGCCTCCTTGGTGGTGGCTCCTACCCTCTATTATTATTATTATTATATATTACATGGGCCTCCTTGGTGGTGGCTCCTACCCTCTATTATTATTATTATTATTATTATTATTATTATTATTATTATATATTACATGGGCCTCCTTGGTGGTGGCTCCTACACTCTATTATTATTATTATTATTATTATTATTATTATTATTATATATTACATGGGATTATTATTATTATTATATATTACATGGGCCTCCTTGGTGGTGGCTCCTACACTCTATTATTATTATTATTATTATATATTACATGTACATAACAACACTGTACACATGCACATTAGGTCACAAAATCACAAGTCGGACACTTCCCAAGTGTTGTTGTTGTTGTTATTATTATTATTATTATTATATTATATTATTTATTATTATTATTAATTACATGCACATATAATAATAATAATAATATTATAATAATAATATATTATTATTATTATTTATTACATGCACATAACAACACAGCACATTAGTTTCAAGTATCTGGGATTTGTCTCTGAATTTCAGCTCTTCCCAAGAGTCTAGGATATTAAAGATATATTATTATTATTATTATTATTATTATTATTATTATTATTTACATGCACATAACAACACAGGACACATGCACATTAGGTCCAAGTGTCTGGGATTCGTCTCTGAATATCAGGCTCTTCCCTAGAGCTTAGGAAATTAGAGATATTATTAGATTATTATTATTATTAATTACATGCACATAACAATACAGCACACATGCACATAGTCAAGGTGGCCCTATAAGGACTCAATTCCTATAATAGATACTATATTATTATTATTATTATTTATCATTACGTATTATTATCTTATTCCGATATAGTCAAGGCGGCCCTATAAGGACTCAATTCCTATAATAGATACTATATTATTATTACAGTATATTGATAATCTTATATTATCTGCTTAGAACTGGATTATATGAGCCCTCTTCTACACAGCTGTATAAAATGCACACTGAAGTGGATTTTATGGCAGTGTGGAGTCAAGATAATCCAGTTCAAAGCAGATAATATAAGATTATAAATGGGTTATATAGCTGTGTGGAAGGGCCTTGAGTCTACACTGCCATATAATCCAGTTAAAACCTGATAATCTGTATTTTATAGGCAGTGTGGAAGAGGCCTAAGTGAGGCCTAACTCTGCCTGGGCTGAGTGGGTTGGTAGGAGACCAAGTGGGCGGAGCTTAGCCTTCTAACTGGCAGCAATTGGATAAAAACAAAAATAGGACTTAATTTTTCTTTTCTTTTTGTTGTATGAACGTAGAGGCATGGATGATGGGTTGTGCTGCCAAGTTTAATGTTTCTGGGATGTGTAGTTTTGTTGTTTTGTCCTAGGCCGAAATTTCATTACCCTTATATATATATATATATATACTAGCTGTGCCCGGCCACGCGTTGCTGTGGCAAAGTGGTGGTGGTATTGGTTAAAAATTGTTGTGTAATTTTTATTTGACGTTATTTGTATTTTTTTAATTAATTTTATTGTAAGTTATATTTTTATTTATTATATTTTATTATTTTCTTGTATTATTTTTAGTTATTTTCTGTTATTATAGTATTTTATTGTATTAATTTTTTAGTGTTTTTAATTGTTTTTTAGTGTTTTTATTGTTTTTTATTATTTTTTATTGGGTTGCTAGGAGACCAAGTGGGTGGAGCTTAGCCTTTTAACCGGCAGCAATTGGATAAAAAGAATTATTCCTCTCCCTCTAATTAGGACTTTATTTTTCTTTTCTTTTTGTTGTATCAACCTGGAGGCATGGATGAGGGGTTGTGCTGTCAAATTTCGAGGTTGGGGGGCCTGTAGTTTTGTTGTTTTGTTGGTCGCCGTGATGCCATCACTCTTTTATATATATAGATATATATAGACTGTAATGTTAGGGTGGAAGGAAGAAGAATAACAAGAGCAATGGCGTTGAATGTGTCCCATCACTGGCCTCGGAGGCCCGGACTGAGAGGCAGGTGTCCACGTTTTCTGACGAAGGCTTCCGTGTTTCGTCCTTTCCGCAGACAAGACGAACAAGGAGTCGGTGCGCTCCATCGAGAAGAGCATCTTCACCATCTGCCTGGACGCCCCCATGCCCCGCGTCTCGGACGACATCTACCGCAGCCGGGTGGCCGCCCAGATGCTCCACGGAGGGGGCAGCCGGTGGAACAGCGGGAACCGGTGGTTCGACAAGACCCTCCAGGTGGGTCAACGGTGGTCTTCATGCTCCGTGGTGGAACACGTCTTCATATTCAACGGCTAAACATATCATATCCATCCTCAATGGCAGGACATGGAGTCTTCATGTTTGATGGTAGAAGATGCATTCTTTAAATTGAGTGATAGAACATGCTTGGTGGGAGAATATGTGGTCTTCACGCTCAACGGTAGAACATGTGGTCTTCATGCTCAATGGTGGAACATGTCTTCGTATTCAACGGCTAAACATATCATATCCATCCTCAATGGCAGGACATGTAGTCTTTATGTTTGATGGTAGAAGATGCATTCTTTAAATTGAGTGATAGAACATGTAGTCTTCATGCTTGGTGGGAGAATATGTGGTCTTCACACTCAACGGTAGAACATGTGGTCTTCATGCTCAATGGTGGAACATATTGTCTTCATATTCAAAGGGGAGACATGTAGCATTCACCCTCAATGGCAGGACATGTAGTCTTCAGATTCAAAATTGAGACATGTAGTCTCATGCTTGGTGGGAGAAAACATGGTCATGTTCAGTAGTAGAACATGTGGTCTTCATGCTCAATGGCAGGACATGTAGTCTTCATGTTTGATGGTAGAACGTGTTGTCTTCCTATTCAATACTGAAACATGTAGTCTTGTGCTCTGTGGGAGAAAACATGGTCACACTCAGTGGTAGAACATGTGGTCTTCATGCTCAATGGTAGAACATGTGGTCTTCATGTTTGATGGAAGAGTACACGGTCTTCATGCTAAATGACAGAACATGTAGTTTTCATGCTCAAAGGTAGAACATGTAGTTTGTGTATTCAATGATAGAACATCCAGTCTTCATGTCCAATGATAGAACGCGTGGTCTTCATGCTCAATCGTAGAACATGTAGTCTGCATATTCAATGATAGAACATGTAGTCTTCATGCTTGGTGAGAAATACATGGTCTTCATGCTCAATAGCAGAACATGCAGTCTTCATGCTCAAAGGTAGAACATGTAGTTTGTATATTCAATGATAGAACATCCAGTCTTCATGTCCAATGATAGAACGTGTGGTCTTCATGCTCAATCGTAGAACATGTAGTCTGCATATTCAATGATAGAACATGTAGTCTTCATGCTTGGTGAGAAATACATGGTCTTCATGCTCAATAGCAGAATATGCAGTCTTCATATTCAATGCTGAAATATGTGGTCATGTGTGGTGGGAAGACATGGTCTTTAAGCTCAGTGGTTGAACATGATCAGTAGTAGAAGACACAGTCTTCATACTCAGTAGAAGAACATGTGGTCTTCATGTTTGGTGGGAGAACACCAATGATGTGCTACATGGTAGAACATGGAGCTTTTGTGCTAAAAAGTAGAACATTGGTGGGAGACCACTTGGCCTTCATGCTCAACGGGAGAACACATAGCCTTCACATTGAGTGGTAGAACATACCGAGAGACAAACAACTCAAGAAAGACGAATTTTTCGACTGCATCCTGAACATTGTTCTCCCGTTTTCCGCTCCTCAGTTTATCGTGGCGGAGGATGGATCCTGTGGCTTGGTCTACGAACATGCGCCCTCGGAGGGGCCCCCCATCGTCGCCATGCTGGACCACATCGTGGAGTACACGTAAGAACCCCCCACATGCATACTTTCGTCCCATATTACGGAACCAGGTATGAAACACAACTGTATGGTTGCCATCCCTCCGCAGGAAGAAGCCGGAGATGGTGAGGTCCCCCATGGTCCCTCTGCCCATGCCCAAGAAGCTGCGGTTCAACATCACCCCGGAAATCAAGAACGACATCGAGAAGGCCAAGCAGAACCTCAACATGTGAGTTAAGGAGGGGGTGAGCACGAGTGGATGATTCTCTGCATTATCTTGAACAGGGGTCCCCAAACTAAAGCCCGTGGGCCGGATGTGGATGCGGCCCTCCAAGGTCCCCGTCCTAAACTTTAGACTTAGGGTTGACCTAAGTCTACTTGGTCTTTGGAGGTCTCTTTGCTTACCTATGGTCCTGTGAGACCATCTAGATGGATTTTGGAGGTCAATTTCCTTACCTATGGTTTTATGAGATCATCTAGATGGTCTTTGATGGCTTCTTTGCTTAGCTACGGCCTTATGAGACCATCTAGATGGCTTTTGGAGGTCAATTTCCTTACCTATGGTCCTATGAGGCCGTCTAGATGGCCTTTGAGGGCCCCTTTCCTTACCAATGGTCTTATGAGATTGTCTATATGGTCTTTGTAGGTCCCTTTAGCTATGGTTTTATGAGATCATCTTGATGGTCTTCGAGGTCTCTTTCCTTATCTATGGTCTTCTGATGGCCTTATGAGACCACCTAGATGGTCTTTGGAGGTCTCTTTGCTTATCTATGGTCTTATGAGATCGTCTAGATGGTCTTTGGAGGTCTCTTTGCTTGCCTATGGTCTTATGAGACCATCTAGATGGTCTTTGGAGGTCTTTTTGCTTACCTATGGTCATATGAGATTGTCTAGATGGTCTTTGGAGGTCTCTTTACTTATCTATGGTCTTATGAGATCGTCTAGATCAGGGGTCCCCAAGCTAAGGTCCTCCAAGGCCATTGACCTGGCCTCTGTCCTAAACTTTAGACTTAGGGTTGACCTAAGTCTGAAATGTCTTGAAGGCACACAACAAGAACAATCCTAATTTTGGACTATTTCATCCTAGTCCGGCCCCCCAACAGTCTGAGGGACTTAAAAAGTCTGAGGACCCCTGATCTTGAGCAAAACGGGGTCCTCATAATGTTCTTCCCTCCCTTTCTTCTGCCTTTCCTTAGCATGGTCCAGGACTTGGACATCTCCGCCATCGTCTTCCACCAGTTCGGGAAGAACTTCCCCAAGTCCCAGAAGATCAGTCCGGACGCTTTTATCCAGATGGCCCTGCAGTTGGCTTATTACAGGTGAAAGGAGAAGGAGAAGGTTGAGTTTCTCAACCATCAGAAGACGGGGTTCATAATGTCCTCCACGTTTGGAGATTCAATCAACAATGTCCTCTGGAGGAACATCTCCCTTTCCTTTACTTCCTTCTTTCCTTCCAGGATGTACAATGAGGCCTGTGCCACGTACGAAAGTGCCTCGCTCCGCATGTTCCGCCTCGGACGGACGGACACCATCCGCTCGGCCTCCGTCGACTCCCTCAAGTTTGTCCAGGCCATGGATGATTCTGGAAAGCAGGTGGGACGCAGGCATGACATATCCACCACTTAAGAATCTGAGTTGCGTTTCGATGAGCCCGGCTCTTCTTTTTCCTCCCTTCCAGGAGCAGGAGAAGGTGGAGCTCTTGAGGCGAGCCACCCAAGCCCACCGCGCTTACACCGACATGGTGAGAAACCAGACCCACAACGTAACAAGGAGACACTTCTCTTGGATGGTGTGGGTTTCACGGCCTTTCCTTCCTCTCCGCAGGCCATCCGAGGAGATGCTATCGACCGCCATCTCCTGGGCCTGAAGCTCCAGGCCATAGAGGACCTGGTGAGCATGCCCGAGCTCTTCATGGACACCTCCTTCGCCGTGGCCATGCACTTCAACCTCTCCACCAGCCAGGTAACGCTCCTCTAGCGTTTCCACAATCCTTGGTAACGTCCAGCACAGGCCCACCCTATTCATAGGGTTCGCCGTTCCCACGCTAAGCTCAGGAGTCATATTATATGACACAAAACCGGGTCAAGGAAGCCCTACAGAAACAAAAACGTGGTCCTCGTTGTAGCTATTCATTTCTTGTTCTTGATCTACTACTACTATTTCTTGTCCTTCTACTTCTTGTTCTACTACTGCTTCTATTTCTTCTACATCTTCTGTTTATTCTTCTACATCTTCTACTTATTGTGCTACAAAAACGTGGTCCTTGTTGTAATTATTCATTTCTTGTTCTTGATCTACTATTTCTTGTCCTTCTACTTCTTGTTCTACTACTACTATTTCTTCTACATCTTCTGTTTATTCTTCTACATCTTCTACTTCTTGTTCTTCTACAAAAACGTGGTTCTCGTTGTAGTTATTCATTTCTTGTTCTTGATCTACTACTATTTCTTGTCCTTCTACTTCTACTACTACTTCTATTTCTTCTACATCTTCTGTTTTTTCTTCTACATCTTCTACTTCTTGTTCTTCTTCTACATCTTCTTCTACTTCTTGGTCTATTACTTCAGCTTCTTGTTCTTCTAGTACTTCTACTTCTTAGTCTCCTAAAGTCATGCGAGCTTATCCACCCACTCATTTTCTGTTTTTGTAATTCACAAAATGAATCCAGGGGTTTCTTCTACTTGTTCTTGATCTACTACTTCTGTTTCTTGTTCTTCTATAGCTTGTTCTTCTACTTCTTGTTCTACTACTACTTCTATTTCTTGTTCCATTGTTTCTTCTTGTTCTTCTATTTATTCTACTTGGTCTATTACTTCAGCTTCTTGTTCTTCTAGTACTTCTACTTCTTAGTCTCCTAAAGTCATGCGAGCTTATCCACCCACTCATTTTCTGTTTTTGTACTTCTATTTCTTCTTGTCTCCTACTTCTATTTCCTGTTCTTCTACACCTTGTTCTACTTGTTGTTCTTGTTCTTTCAGTACTATTTCTTGTTCTATTACTTTATTTCTTGTTCTTCTAATACTTCTGTTTCTTGTACTTTTTCTTGTTCTTCTAAATCTTCTACTTATTCTTCTATATCTTCTTCTACTACTTGGTCTACTACTTCAGCTTCTAGTTCTTCTACTACTATTTCTTCTACTTCTTTGTCTCCTACTTCTGTTTTTTGTTCTTCTACACCTTGTTCTTTCACTACTATTTCTTGTTCTATTAATACTTCTTAGGTTTCTTGTTCTTCTATGATTTTTTGTTTTTCTTCTATTTCTTCTACTACTTCTATTTCTTCTACTACTACTTCTTTTTCTTCTTCTTTCTGTCCTTCTTGCTGTTTATATTACCTTATTATGATAGGATCTCAAATATAAAACCCTTTTTTTCCCCATCTCAAGCTTAACCGCTTAGTTTCCTGCTGCGGCAAAGATTCACCGCACCGTACGCCTTCTGTTCACGTTTGCCAGCCTCCCTGGTAAACGAAAGCCAAAATTCATTGCCAGACGAGACAACTAGAAGGAACTACATTTATATATAGATTTTTTTAAAATTCTGTATATAAATGTGTTTTTCTCTCTAGGTTCCTGCCAAGACTGACTGCGTGATGTGCTTCGGTCCGGTCGTCCCCGACGGTTACGGCGTCTGCTACAACCCCATGGACGACCACATCAACTTCGCCATCTCCGCCTTCAACAGCTGTGCCGAAACCAACGCCGCCCGCATGGCGCACTATTTGGAAAAGGCCCTTTTGGACATGCGCCTCCTGCTGCAGTCGAACCCCAGATCCAAGCTTTAAGGAGGACACGAGTCCGTGGTCGGGAGCGTTGTGGATCCCGATGTCCGAACACCCGCCACATTGACAAGAACGGGTTCCATCGTGGTCGAAAGCACAAGTCCTGTACAGTATCCGTGTGCCTTTTTCTTGTGATTCGGAAGTGCCCTTCTCCCTCCCAAAGAAGTATTTCCTTGGAGGGCAAGTAATGCCAACCGACACTTGTTATTCTCAGCATGCCACTTTTTCCTTGTTTTTGCCGTGGAAGAAAATAATACCGCCTTTCCCTTGTAAGAAGAGGAGATAAACCCATATAGATGGCAAGTGAAAGGACAAGACGTCAAAAGAGAGGATTTCTTTTCCGAAAACGGAACACGATGGCAAGCGGAAAGACTTAAAACCTAGCAATGTACGTTTTAATTTTTTTTTTTTTTTGGATTGAGAATGTAATTCTGAATGAGTCCGAAAGCCTTATTAGATTGTGCCAAAAAGATTCCCTCCCCATCCTTTTTATTTTGTGTGACTATTATATTCTCTTGCCATTGCACATTGGAAACGTTCGAACGCCGGCACCTTGTTTTATCAAAATATTAATAACAAAAATTGTACATCCCTGGAAGTGCCTTATATTAACCTATCCAAGGAGGGATGGCCTATTTTTTGTAAGTGTTTACAACATTTGCCTAACAAAAATAGCACATTTGGTTTCCTTTGACCTACGTTTGTGGCGACCAGGATCACGTAAACATTAAGGAATCCCCAATGGTATTAATATTATTTGATGCTTCAATTCTTATCTGAGCCTTTAAAGCTGTTCGTTTTATTGTTTTATTCCTAACTCAAGAACACTGACACTAAATGCATCCGTATTAAAGACGTCTCAAGATGTCGACTGCAACGGTTCGTAATGTTAATTCTTTGCATTAGAAGTGGCTCGTAAACAAATTCACCTGATAATGAAGGGCCCGAGACTTGAACTGTGACATTTTTAAAATCGACAACTTCGAGCAAACTTTAGATTAAGGCAATCTTCCGAAGCTCTGAATTTGGACAGAGCTGCTTTAAAGGTGTCCGGAGAAAATGTGAAGTGCTATAAGCACACCTACACTACGTCATATATATATATATATATATATATATATATATATATATATAGTACTGTTCGTTTGTAGGACTGAGTTAACAACAAAACCAAATCACACCAAATTTGGACACAAAACTAAACACTTCCCAATGTGTGACCACCACAAAACAAAACCAACACAAAAATTTACTCGGTCCTAATTACGTACATTACATTTTTAGATACAGTGTTGCCTCACTACTTTGCGGTTCACTTATTACAGATTTGTTGTTTTGTGGTTTTTAATCATAAAAATTACAATTTACAGCCTAAGGAAGGGAGGAAGGAGAAGCCGAAGGGAGAGAAAATGTGCCCAAGTGGCAGTGGGAGGAGAAGGAGGCGATTTATCAACACAATTGGCAACGGGAGCCCAAGCAGCAATGGGAGGAGCCCAAGTGGCAACGGGAGAAACCCGAGCAGCAATGGGAGGAGCCCACGTGGCAACGGGAGCCCAAGCAGCAATGGGAGGAGCCCAAGTGGCAACGGGAGAAACCCGAGCAGCAATGGGAGGAGCCCACGTGGCAACGGGAGCCCAAGCAGCAATGGGAGGAGCCCAAGTGGCAACAGGAGATACCCGAGCAGCAATGGGAGGAGCCCAAGTGGCAACGGGAGAAACCCGAGCAGCAATGGGAGGAGCCCAAGCGGCAACGGGAGAAGAAGGAGGCAATTTATCAACACACGATTGGTTGATAAAGACTTAAAATAGTGTATAACTACAAAAATAATGTATAAATATTAAATATAGTGTCCCTACTTCACAGATTTTCACTTATTGCGGGTGGTTCTGGAACATAACCCCCGCAATAATAATAATAATAATAATAATAATAATAATAATAATAAGTTTATTTGTATCCCGCCACCATCTCCCCCAGAGGGGACTCGGGGCGGCTCACAGAAATATCAACTACAAAACAATAAAAATATACATCAATAAACAATAACATGCACCAATTGTAATATTTGCACATTAACCAAAAAGAATAAAAACACACTTATTAAAAACATAGAATTTAAAAACAGTGAGGTTGTAATAGTAGATTAGCAAAGTGAGGGAACACTGTATATATTGTAATATATTATAATTATAAATTTTAATAATATAATATTATATTAAATATAATATAATGTAATATATAAAATATATACAGTGTTCCCTCACTTATCGCGGGGATTAGGTTCTAGGACCTAATTGAAAATTGAAAATCTGCGAAGTAAGGACGCTATATTTGTGTTGCTTACAATCTCACTGGCAAATAATAATAATAATAAAATAATAAAATAAGCAAATAGTGTCTTTGTCCCCTCCTTAGGCTTCTCCTTAGGAAAAAAGTAGAAAAAGGGATTTATGATATTATTTTATGATTTATACTATTATTTTAGTGTTTATTAAAAATCCGTGAAACAGCGAGGACGCGAAAAACGAACCGCAAAGTAGTGAGGAAACACTAATATATATATATATCAACAAACTTTAGTATAAATCATAGTATGTGTATGTATGTGTATATATATATATATATATAAGTATATAATAGTATAAATCATATTATATATATATATATATATATATATATGTGTGTGTGTGTGTGTGTGTGTGTGTGTGTGTGTGTGTGTGTGTGTGTGTGGCAACAAACTTTACAATAAGCTGGTCAGCCCCAAACGGTGGTCTTCGGAGGCTATCCCATTTCTTTTGCTTTTTTTGGGAAAACTAGAAAAAGCACCGTTTGAATATTGTGTGCACTTTTGTAATGCTTCCGAAAATCTGTTTGTATGAGTTTGTTATAGTAATGTGTGAAAATCTATAAAGGGCAGGGCTGCAATAAAGGAACCTGGATGTTTGCTTGTAAATAACGCTTTTCACGTTCTACGTCTCTTGTGCGTAAAAATATTTGGGAGCGGAGAAAGATTTAAAGCTACCATAGAAGAGATAAAACTCATAGAAAGACTCTCCCGAAAGTTCTCATTTGCTACCACAACCAGAATTCGACACAAGCCCATTGTAGATGAAACGTCAGGAGAGAATGCTTCTGGAATATAAACATAAGGTAAAGGTTTTCCCCTGATATTAAGTCCGATTCTGGGGGTTGGTGCTCATCTCCATTTCTAAGCCAAAGAGCCGGTGTTGTCCTTAGACACCTCCAAGGTCATGTGGCCACTAGCATGACTGCATGGAGTGCCATTACCTT
Source organism: Anolis carolinensis (assembly GCF_035594765.1). Classification (NCBI taxonomy): domain Eukaryota; kingdom Metazoa; phylum Chordata; class Lepidosauria; order Squamata; family Anolidae; genus Anolis; species Anolis carolinensis. The sequence continues at coordinate 13,671,810 of NW_026943818.1, forward strand.
CCCGCCGGAGCAGTACCTATTGATCTACTCACATTCCCATGTCTGTAGACACCTCCAAGGTCATGTGGCCGGCATGACTGCATGGAGCGCCGTGACCTTCCTGCCCGAGCAGTACCTATTGATCTACTCACATTCCCATGTCTGTAGACACCTCCAAGGTCATGTGGCCGGCATGACTGCATGGAGTGCCATTACCTTCCCGCCGGAGCAGTACCTATTGATCTACTCACATTCCCATGTCTGTAGACACCTCCAAGGTCATGTGGCCACTAGCATGACTGCATGAAGCGCCATTACCTTCCTGTCAGAGCAGTACCTATTGATCTACTCACATTCCCATGTCTGTAGACACCTCCAAGAATCATGTGGCCAGCACGACTGCATGGAGCGCTGTGACCTTCCAGCTGGAGCAGTACCTATTGATCTACTCACATTCCCATGTCTGTAGATACCTCCAAGGTCATGTGGCCGGCATGACTGCATGGAGCGCCGTGATCTCCCCGCCCGAGCAGTACCTATTAATCTACTCACATTTGCATGGTTTCGAACTGCTAGGTTAGCAGGAGCTGGGGCTAACAGTGGGTGCTCACCCCGCTCCCCGGATTCGAACCTGCAACCTTTCAATGCGTAAGTTCAGCAGCTCAGCGCTTTAACACACTGCACCACCGGGCCATACAGCCCGGAAAACTCACAACAACCCAGTGATTCCAGCCACGAAAGCCTTTGACAACACAAAGGATGCACTTTTTTTGCACCTTCCAATCAGAAACAAATCCCTTTTTTGTGTTTTTGAGATTCGATGGCGCATGAGACTTGAGGAAGTATGAATATAGGTCGGGCCTGACCATAAAAACACTTTTTTATTATTATTATCATTATTATTATTGAGTATGTAAAAGTTTTGGGGGATCGCTTCAGGGGATTTGTAAACCAATTTAAGTACAGCGGTGGCTTAACAGTGCGTCCTTTGAGCTTTTCCGTGTCAAAACAACCAGAGTTGAGAGAAGAGAAAGGACAAAGAAGGAGAAGAGGCCCAATGACTGGCACAGAAAAGGGGAAAAAGGAAAGAAGTGGACCCCAAAGAAATAAAAAGACATAAAATTAGCATCGTGGGATTCTCACCACGGCGTCAACTCACCCACGGGTGCGGAAAAGTCACTAGTGTTTCTCTTTTTTTAAAAAAAATCCTTTTCATCGTAAAATCAAGACGAAAGGCAGCTTTGAAAACAGTCGTGGAAAAATTATAAACAGCCCATTCACAAATCCTCCCAAATATAGGTGAGACGGTTTTCCCCTTTTCCCGAAAACTTCCACAAACAGCAGTCCGAGTTCGGAAAAGAATGCTAATAAATAGTGTGTATACTGCATGCCACCAAAAAGGGAAACCGGGTTTGCTTGTTTGTTTTTCCAGAAAAGAGATATATATGGTTTTCCAAACCCCTTTCCCCGCAAGCGGAACGTGAGCCAAAAGTGTGGCGCGGCAGCGACAAAGGCCAACATGATTCTAGGCTGCAACAACAGGGTCGAGAGAAGTCGCAGGGCTTTGGTCAGATCTCACCTGGAATGATAATCCTGCGTCCAAATTCCGGGGCCCCGAAACTCAAGATGGAAGAAGGGGAAATCCAGAAAAATCCTTCCAGAAGCTTGGAGACAAAAACAGGTCGAAGAAATATGGAAGTTCGTTTTCGTTTTTAGGACACGAAGCAGGCAAAACTCCCGGGGAAAAAAAGAGATTCCGCCGAAACATTCGGAAGAAAGTCCTGATGGTAAGAGCTGGCGTCTCCCTCTCTGAGTGGCCATCTGTCGGGAAGGTTTGGATGGTGTCTTGGGTTGGACTGGATGGCCTCCGGGCGCCCCTTCCAAGCTCCGTGATTTTGTAACACAAAGCAGCCAAAACTCCCGGGGAAAAAAAAGAGATTCCGCCGAAACATTAGGAAGAACGTCCTGATGGTAAGAGCTGGCGTCTCCCTCTCTGAGTGGCCATCTGTCGGGAAGGTTTGGATGGTGTCTTGGGTTGGACTGGATGGCCTCTTCCAAGCTCCATGATTTTGTAACACAAAGCAGCCAAAACTCCCAGGAAAAAAAAAGAGATTCCGCCGAAACATTAGGAAGAACGTCCTGATGGTAAGAGCTGGCGTCTCCCTCTCTGAGTGGCCATCTGTCGGGAAGGTTTCGATAGTGTCTTGGGTTGGATTGGATGGCCTCCGGGCGCCTCTTCCAAGCTCTGTGATTTTGTACCGGCGTCGATTCGTGCAAACAAGCCCCGGGCGAAGAAACGGGTCGTGCAGGGAGGATTGGCGGCCGTCGGCGGTGCCCCGGTGAGACAGAGATAGATACAAACGGGGAGGAGGGAGGGGTCCGCGCCCATCTTCAACATGCATCGGGAGGGGGGTCGGCGCAAGACTCCGTGTGGGTTTGGCAAGGGTCCCTGGGTCCGTCCGCCTTCCCCAAAAGCAAGCCCTCCTCGTGCGCAGCTCTCTCTCTCTCTCTCGCTCTGCTCCGGCCCATCGGTGTCGTCCTCTCGCTCGGCAGAATCGGGTGCCGGTCCGCTCTCGGCGCCTTCCGAGGCTCACTGCAGTTTGGTGCCCAGCTTGCGCTGCCGGTTCCTGTGGCACAGGGACACAAATCAACATCACCTTGTTGTTGTTGTTGTAATTATTTCTACCCCACCTTTCACCCCAAGGACGGCAAAAAGTATAAAAATAATATAATGTGATACAATATAATAATACAGATGAGTCTCACTTATCCAAGCCTCGCTTGAGGGTAAAAAAAATTCTTAAAATCTTAAATTTATTTACTACACTTTCCAACCAGTCCAGTGGCTGCTCACTGGAGGGAAGGATTGGAAGCAAAGCTGAAGTATTTTGGCCACATCATGAGAAGACAGGAAGGCTTGGAGAAGATCATGATGCTGGGGAAAAGGGAAGGAAAAAGGAAGAGAGGCCGACCAAGGGCGAGGTGGATGGACGGGATCCTTGAAGTGACTGGCTCGACTTTGAAGGAACTGGGGGCGTTGACAGCCGACAGGGAGATCTGGCCGGGACTGGGCCAGGAGGTCACCAAGAGTCAAAAACGATTGAACAAGTGGGACGACAACGACTGTATATACTCGAAGATAAGCCAAGTTTTTCAGCCTCTTTTTTGAGCTGAAAAAGCCTCCCTCAGCTTATAATGGGGTCAATAATAATAATAATAATAATAATAAAACTTTATTTATATACCGCCCTATCTCCCGGACGGGACTCAGGGCGGTTTACAGTCATAAAAGCAAACACAAACATTACATAACAACATAATACACCTTATTAAACAAAGTAAAACAATACAATTACAGTAGAGTCTCACTTATCCAACACTCGCTTATCCAACGTTCTGGATTATCCAACGCATTTTTGTAGTCAATGTTTTCAATATATCATGATATTTTGGTGCGAAATTCGTAAATACAGTAGAGTCTCACTTATCCAACATAAACCGGCCGGCAGAACGTTGGATAAGCGAATATGTTGGATAATAAGGAGAGATTAAGGAGAAGCCTATTAAACATCAAATTAGGTCATGATTTTACAAATTAAGCACCAGAACATCATGTTATACAACAAATTTGAAAGAAAAAGTAGTTCAATATGCAGTAATGCTATGTAGTAATTACTGTATTTACGAATTTAGCACCAAAATATCATGATGTATTGAAAAATTGACTACAAAAATGCGTTGGATAATCCAGAACGTTGGATAAGCGAGTGTTGGATAAGTGAGATTCTACTGTACAGTAATTACTATGTAGCATTACTGCGTATTGAACTACTTTTTCTGCCAGATTTGTTGTACAGTACAGTCTCACTTATTATTTTACTCTATTATTACTTGCATTTTACTCTATTTAGTATTATTATTATTTTTATTATTAATACATTTATTATTTCACTCTGATCTTATTATTATTGCATTTATTATTTTACTCTATTTATTATTACATGTATTATTTTCCTCAAGTATATACGGTATATGTTTATATTACATTTGTGTGTGTGTGTGTGTGTGTGTGTGAGAGAGAGAGAGAGGCCCCCTGGGGAGATAGATAGCTGTGGCTGTGTGTATGTGTGTGGCTGGAATTGCACTTTCAAAATGTTCCTGTTCCAAGTTACAAATTGTCTTTATCTAAATTAGCAATCCAGGCCAGTTAACAACTCCCAACAAAGGATTCCCCCGGGGGGAAGCAGCCAGGCTTTAAAGCTGCAAGGCCATTACATGCTAATCATGGTGACTAATACCAGCATGCATACCTGCCACACCGAGACTATTCCTTGTATTCCAGCTCGCCAAACTAGTATTCCCATAGGAAGAAAACCACCAGGCTTTGAGGCTGCAGGGCTATTCACTGCTATTCCACTTAAGCCTGGGCAAAGCTAGTCATATTGTAATGTAATAATAATACACTATTTTAATTGTATATTATATGTAATATTACTAATAATATTGCAGTACAGTCGTATAGTACAATGGAGACGAATAGTAACATCATCATCATCACCATCTATCTATATATATATAAAAGAGTGATGGCATCACGGCGACCCACAAAACAACAAAACTACAGGCCCCCCAACCTCGAAATTTGACGACACAACCCATCATCCACGCCTCTAGGTTGATACAACAAAAAGAAAAGAAAAATAAAGACCTAATTAGAGAGAGAGGAATAATTGCTTTTATCCAATTGCTGCCAGTTAGAAGGCTAAGCTCCTCCAACTTGGTCTCCTAGCAACCCAATAAAAAATAATAATAAAACACTAAAAATTAATAAAATAAAATACTATAATAACAGAAAATAACTAAAAATAATACAAGAAAATAATAAAATATAATAAATAAAAATATAACTTACAATAAAATTAATTAAAAAATGCAAATAACGTCAAATAAAAATTACACAACAATTTTTAACCAATACCACCACCACTTTGCCACAGCAACGCGTGGCCGGGCACAGCTAGTCCTTACTATAATAATTATTTTAAAAAATCACCGTTAAAATCCATAAAAGCTGATAAAAAGCATATTCAAAGCTTAAAACCACAACCACCATTACGTCTCCCATCCCAGTTCTCACCTGGCTTCGGCCCGGGTGACCGTGTACTCAAACCATAGGATGTTTGGGATGAGGCTGGTGTCTCGGATTAAAAAGAACTCCGATATCGGCCTGGAAAAGGGCAAAAGGAAGAAGAGACGTTCGACTTGGTTGGTGAATTTTTTATGATTCAAATACATCCACGGCAGAGAATGCAAAGCAGCAGGACCTGAAACGTTTCCATTTAGAAAACCACCCAGAAGCAAATCTCTAAGTACTGTAGATACTCGAATATAAGCCAACCCAAATATAAGCCGAGGCACCTAATTTTACCATAAAAAAACTGGGAAAACTTATTGGCTCGAGTATAAGACGAAAGTGGGAAATGTAGCTACTGGTAAATTTCAAAAATAAAAATAGATACCAAAATAATTACATTAATTGAGGCCTCGGTAGCTTAAATGTTTTGAATATTTACATACAAATGTAATTTAAGATAATAATAAGACTTTAATAACAAGACTGTCTAGCTCTGATTCCCTGTAAGTATAAGCCGACCCGAATATAAGCCGGCCAGGACCCTCACTCAAGTATAAGCTCTCCAATTACAAACTAAACAAGCTAGGCTCTTAATTGTTTATTAAAAATAACAGCTTGAGAGTAGAGTCTCCCTTACCCAACATACACGGGCCGGCAGAATATTGGATAACTGAAAATGTTGGATAATAAGGAAGGATTAAGGAAAAGCCTATTAAACATCAAATGATGTTATGATTTTACAAATTAAGCACCAAAACATCATGTTTTATAACAAACTGACAGATAACGCAGTTCAATATACGGTAACTTTGTGCAGTAATTACTGTATTTACGAATTTAGCACCAAAACATCGCAATGTATTGAAAAGACTACTAAAACACTGATTACTAAATGGCAGACTGCACTGGATAATACAGAATGTTGGATAAGCGAGACTCTACCGTATTCATAAAATCTCTGTAGTGTTGAAAAAAAGAAGACCAAAGGATGACAATGTAACTTAATAAATGTTTACCCAGGTAATATTAATTTACTAACAAATGAAATAAAGCTTTAGATTTATATGGCAATCATCAAAATTAGGTAAAAGATGTTAAATAAATAAACTGATAAGAATAATGAAGACGGACTATGAAAGTAAAGATCTGGAAGAGAAGACAAGAAGAACATAGAACAACATAAGAAGCATGACGAGTCTTGACTTCAGATGACAAAGAGTACACTCTTTTTGTTATATATATATATATATATATACACACACACACACACACACACACACACACACACACACACACACAGAGTAGGGTCTCACTTATCCAAGGTTCTGGATTATCCAAGGCATTTTTGTAGTCAATGTTTTCAATATATCATGAGATTTTGGTGCTAAATTCGTAAATACAGTAATTACAACATAACATTACTGCGTATTGAACTACTTTTTCTGTCAAATGTGTTGTAAAACATGATGTTTTGGTGCTTAATTTGTAAAATCATAACCTAATTTGATGTTTAATAGGCTTTTCCTTAATCCCTCCTTATTATCCAAGATATTCGCTTATCCAAGCTTCTGCCGGCCCGTTTAGCTTGGATAAGTGAGACTCTATTGTATGTATATATATAGATATATATGCGTAAATGTAATGTGCATAATTATCACAACAAAACCACTGAACCGAATCACACCAAATTTGGCCACAAAAGACATAGTCATCCAATCGATGTCTTTCAATAAAAAAACCTAGAAAAATAAAGTCCAAATTAAAGAGGATGAGGAAGAGCCATTCTCCCCCTGGCTGCCAGTGAGATTGTAAACAACAAAAATATAGCGTCCCTGACATCAAAATTCCATATACAGTAGAGTCTCACTTATCCAACACTCGCTTATCCAACATTATCAATTATCCAAGGCATTTTTGTAGTCAATGTTTTCAATACATCATGATATTTTGGTGCTAAATTCGTAAATACAATAATTACTACATAGCATTACTGTGTAACGAACTACTTTTTCTTTCAAATTTGTTGTATAACATGATGTTTTGGAGCTTAATTTGTAAAATCATAACTTAATTTGTTGTTTAATAGGCTTCTCCTTAATCTCTCCTTGTTATCCAACATATTCACTTATCCAACATTCTGCCGGCCCGTTTATGTTGGATAAGTGAGACTCTACTGTATGTATGTATGTGTATATATATATATATATATAGATAGATAGATAGATAGATATATAGATAGATAGATATATATGCGTAAATGTAATGTGCATAATTATCACGGAGTAAACAACAAAACCACTGGACCAAATCACACCAAATTTGACCACAAAAGACATAGTCATGCAATCTATGTCCTTCAATAAAAAAACCCTAGAAAAATAAAGTCCACATTACAGAGGATGAGGAAGAGCCATTCTCCCCCTAGCTGCCAGTGAGATTGTAAACAACACAAATATAGCGTCCCTGACATCAAAATTCCATATATATATATATATATATATATATATATATATATATATATATATGGAATTTTTGGAAAAAATGACAGTTTGGAAAGGTAACACTGGCCAGGAAAGACTTACCAGGCCGCTATCCTGGGGAACAAGGGCGTGAGTATCTCCTGCGTGAAGGTGAACCACACGACGGCCATGATGGTCCCCGCAAGGCCTCCGTAGATGACTTGGCTCCCGGTGTGGTAGCGTAGATAGACCCTGGAGGAGGGCCAGGGAGGGTGATGCGAAAGAGACGAGGAGAACTAGTTACCCCAAGGCCGTCAGGAGCACTGACACCGCAATACGATTAACCGCAACTAAAAGGGACGTACCTACTGTATGAGACCAGGAAGGCCACGGTTAAGAGGCAGAGGGAGAGCACGTGTCTCCACAGCAAGTCTAGGAACCTGGCGTTGTTTGTTTGGTGCATTCTGCGAGGAGGAAAAAGACATTGGAAGGACTTGGAACGACCCCTATGACTCCAATCTAATGCTCACACATTTTCCCTAAATGATCTCCGCACATTTTGGGGGTGCATTACATTTGCATCATAGTGTTGAAATTTGACAACGCAACTCATTATTCACGGCTCTAGGTTGATACAACAAAAAGAAAAGAAAAATAAAGTCCTAATTACAGGGAGAGGAATAATAGTTTTTATCCAATTGCTGCCAGTTTGAAGGCTAACCTCCACCCACTTGGTCTCCTAGCAACCTACTCAGCCCAGGGAACAGGCAGAGTTAGGCCTCACTTAGGCCTCTTCCACAGATTATCAGATTTTAACTGGATTATATGGCAGTGTAGACTCACGGCCCTTCCAAACAGCTATATAACCCATTTATAATCTTATATTATCTGCTTTGCACTGGATTATCTTGACTCCACACTGCCATATAATCCACTTCAGTGTGCATACTAAACATAAAGACAACCATACAACAGACATTCAATACCACCACTACCTCAACAATTTCTCACCAACACCACCAGACAATGCCACAGCAATGCGTGGCCGGGCACAGCTAGTAAATAATAAATAATAAACATTAAAGCAGGATAGCAAGCTGCCCTGTCTGAACTACGCCTGGAAAAGCCACATTCAGGGATTCACCTTAAATAGAGGAAGAGGAAGGAGTAGGCAGCAAAAAACCACATGAACTGGGAGTGGCTGGAAGGCATCGCGTACTTGGAAAAGACCGACGGATGGATTTCTGGAAAGAAGCGGGGAAAGGGCAGAATTATTCCTCCAATTCCGTGAACGTCTGTAGCTTCCTGTGGCTTTTCCCGGCAGCAACGGGGTCTCCTACCTGGACAGGGCCGCGGCTCCTGGACAATGCTCTTGATGAGCCAATTCACACCTTCGTTGAGCACCAGGCCCAGCAAGAAAGAGATCTGCACAAGAAAGAGACAAGAGGTTGAGTCGGATGGGCCAACTTGCCAGGACCAATGGAAAAAGGCAATGCTTTAATTTAATTTAAATGCTTTATTTACTGTCCTGATTTCAGAGATTATATTGTTCTTACCAGCTGTGCCCGGCCACGCGTTGCTGTGGCAAAGTGGTGGTGGTATTGGTTAAAAATTGTTGTGTAATTTTTATTTGACGTTATTTGCATTTTTTATTAATTTTATTGTAAGTTATATTTTTATTTATTATATTTTATTATTTTCTTGTATTAGTTTTAGTTATTTTCTGTTATTATAATATTTTATTGTATCATTTTAAAGTGTTTATTATTATTTTTTATTGGGTTGCTAGGAGACCAAGTTGGAGGAGCTTAGCCTTCTAACTGGCAGCAATTGGATAAAAGCAATTATTCCTCTCTCTCTCTAATTAGGACTTTATTTTTCTTTTCTTTTTGTTGTATCAACCTAGAGGCATGGATGATGGGTTGTGTTGTCAAATTTCGAGGTTGGGGGGCCTGTCGTTTTGTTGTTTAGTGGATCGCCGTGATGCCATCACTCTTTTATATATATAGATTATTATACCACAGTAATTATTATATATTATATTTATAACCTTATATTATCTGCTTAGAACTGGATTATATGAGACCCCTTATACACAGCTGTATAAAATCCACACTGAACTGGATTATATGGTAGTGTGGACTCAAGATAATCCAGTTCAAAGCAGATTATCCTGCCTTGGCATTCAGGGTTATATAAGTGTGTGGTAGGGCCTCGAGTCTTGAGCCCTGGGCACCATTAAATGACTGAGTGGGTTGCTAGGAGAAAAAGTGGGCAGAGCTTACCCTTCTAACTGGCAGCAAGGGGAAAAAACAGTCTTCCTCTTCCTCTAATTTGGAGTTTATTTTTCTTGGTTTTTTTTATTGAAAGACATATTTTGGATGACTATGTCTTTTGTGGCCAAATTTAATTTGGTTCAGTAGTTTTGTTGTTTACTCCATAAAACAAACATTACATATTTTATATATATATATATATATAGAGAGAGAGAGAGAGAGAGAGAGAGATAGGTAAAGGTTTTCCCCTGAAATTAAGTCCAGTCGTGTCCGACTCTGGGGGTTGCTGCTCATCTCCATTTCTAAGCCAAAGAGCCGGCGTTGTCCGTAGACACCTCCAAGGTCATGTGGCCACAGGCATGACTGCATGGAGCACTGTTACCTTCCCGCCAGAGCAGTACCTATTGATCTACTCACACTCTGGGGGTTGGTGCTCATCTCCATTTCTAAGCCGAAGAGCCGGCGTTGTCCGTAGACATCTCCAAGGTCATGTGGCTACTGGCATGACTGCATGGAGCGCTGTTACCTTCCCGCCGGAGCAGTACCTATTGATCTACTCACACTCTGGGGGTTGGTGCTCATCTCCATTTCTAAGCCAAAGAGCCGGCGTTGTCCGTAGACACCTCCAAGGTCATGTGGCCACAGGCATGACTGCATGGAGCGCTGTTACCTTCCCGCCAGAGCAGTACATATTGATCTACTCACACTCTGGGGGTTGGTGCTCTTCTCCATTTCTAAGCCAAAGAGCTGGCGTTGTCCGTAGACACCTCCAAGGTCATGTAGCCACAGGCATGACTGCATGGAGCGCCGTTACCTTCCCGCCAGAGCAGTACCTATTGATCTACTCACATTGGCATGTTTTCGAACGGCTAGGCTGCAGTTGGGAGGAGTGAACTCCAAAATTGGGATGAAATGAGCAGGACTCACCGTGTGAAGCTCCCTCTTGAAAATGATGAGCGTGAGGAAGCCGACAATGATGAAAATAGGGCCCAGGCTGACCCAGGCCAGGAGATAGCCGGAAAAGTCACCTGGGGCGAGAAAGAGAGAAAAGAGATGAAAGTGGGCCTGCAAATGCAGCCTGGCCTGTTTGGCCAAGTCACCAGGAGCGGGCTTGCCCAAGTCACTCATTTAACACCTTCGTCAGGGATATAAACAAAGAGATCGCACACCGGATGAGCAACAACGACTTGAGCCTTCTCTGCTGAAGAGTACAAACTACAAATACCAGAATTTCTTAGCACTGAAACATTAAAACATAGAGTTTGAAGAGACTGCATGGGCCATCCAGTCCAATCCCAATCTGCCAGGTAGGAAAAGCACCATAAAAACCCTCCCAACAGATGACCATCCAGCTTCTGTTTTTAATAATAATAATAATAATAATAATAACTTATCATATCCATTGATCCTATCCTCTGCTGCTGTAAGAAAATTGCACAGACAAACTACAAACAGAGGCACAACTATGTGGCCCAAATGATTCATTGGAACTTATGCCTCAAGTACCACCTCCCAGCAGCAAAGAACTGGTGGGATCACAAACCTGCAAAAGTATTGGAAAATGAGCACACAAAGATACTGTGGGACTTTCGAATCCAGACTGACAAAGTTCTGGAACACAACACACCAGACATCACAGTTGTGGAAAAGAAAAAGGTTTGGATCATTGATGTCGCCATACCAGGTGACAGTCGCATTGACGAAAAACAACAGGAAAAACTCAGCCGCTCTCAGGACCTCAAGATCGAACTTCAAAGACTCTGGCAGAAACCAGTGCAGGTGGTCCCGGTGGTGATGGGCACACTGGGTGCCGTGCCAAAAGATCTCAGCCGGCATTTGGAAACAATAGACTTTGACAAAATTACGATCTGCCAACTGCAAAAGGCCACCCGACTGGGATCTGCAGCATCATCCGAAAATACATCACACAGTCCTAGACACTTGGGAAGTGTTCGACTTGTGATTTTGTGATACGAAATCCAGCATATCTATCTTGTTTGCTGTGTCATAATAAAATAATAACTTTATTTATATACTGCTCTATCTCCTCAGGGGACTCAGGGCAGTAAAAAATACATTTACATATTTCAGAGTCAGTTTCTTTTGATAATTAGTACCATAATATACAGTAGAGTCTCACTTATCCAACATAAACGGGCCAGCAGAATGTTGGATAAGCGAATATGTTGGATAATAAGGAGGGATTAAGGAAAAGCCTATTAAACATCAAATTAGATTATGATTTTACAAATGAAGCACCAAAACATCATGTTAGACAACAAATTTGGCAGAAAAAGTAGTTCAATACGCAGTAATGCTATGTAGTAATTTACGAATTTAGCACCAAAATGTCATGATGTATTGAAAACATTGACTACAAAAATGCATTGGATAATCCAGAACGTTGGATAAGCGAGACTCTACTGTACCAGAATTTCCTAGCACTGAATCATTAAAACATTGAGTTTGAAGAGACTGCATGGGCCATCCAGTCCAATCCCAATCTGCCAGGTAGGAAAAGCACCATAAAAACCCTCCCTACAGATGACCATCCAGCTTGTTTTTTTAAAAAAAAAAAAATAATAATAATAATAATAATAATAATAAAACTTTATTTATATACCACTCTATCTCCTCAGGGGATTCAGGGCAGTTTCCAACATGATAAAAACAATACAATACACATAATAAAACAGAACCATACAACAATTGACTTTTAAAGTTCAAAAAGTATTCACGACAAAAATCCGTATCTCTCTTGAATTTCTTTGTCCAAATGGGACATAGGATTATTATTCCAGGGGAAGAGGTCTGACCAAAACAAAATAAGAGAGGGGCATTATGAATTCCCTCCATCTAGACACTATGCTTCTTCGGATACAAAGATCTCATTGACTTTTGGAGCCACAAAGGTTCAGGTGGTGTCAAACTGCAGTCACTTCTACAATGTAAACACACCCATAGTCAATAGCAACGTATCAACTGCATGACGCGGGGTACAGACAGCTTTCGGGCCCAGCTTGGCGCAGGAAACGCAAGAGGAGGAAACTGAACATCAGAGAGATAAATATTACATGGGGTCGAGCTTGGCTTTGTTTTGTGGCCACTCCCATGGTGCTCAGCACCGACCAAAGAGGCATGAAAGGGAAAACGCAGAAATACCAATGCCCTGTAAAAGGAAGCTGAATTTCCACTGGATAAAATGAGGCCCATGCTTTCTTACTGTGTGTAAGAGCATATAGGACAGGTATGGGCAAACTTCAGACTTCCATGGTAGTAATATTAATAATAATATATCTATATATATAAAAGAGTGATGGCATCACGGCGACCCACAAAACAACAAAACTACAGGCCCCCCAACCTCGAAATTTGACAACACAACCCATCATCCACGCCTCTAGATTGATACAACAAAAAGAAAAGAAAAATAAAGCCCTAATTAGAGAAAGAGGAATAATTGCTTTTATCCAATTGCTGCCAGTTAGAAGGCTAAGCTCCTCCAACTTGGTCTCCTAGCAACCCAATAATAATAATAAAAAAACACTAAAAATTAATACAATAAAATACTATAACAGAAAATAACTAAAATAATACAAGAAAATAATAAAATATAATAAAAAGATAACTTACAATAAAAAAATTAAAAAATACAAATAACGTCAAATAAAAATTACACAACAATTTTTAACCAATACCACCACCACTTTGTCACAGCCGGGCACAGCTAGTAAATATATAATATTGATATTTAATTCTGTTTTAACGTTTGCTGGTTTCTGAATTGTATTGAAAGGCTGGAGAGAAAAATAATTACAGTAATAATAATAATAATAACTTTATTCTTATACCCCACCCCATCTCCCCGAAGGGACTCGGGGCGGCTTACATGGGGCCATGCCCAAACACAACAATATAAAAGCAAGCAAAACAATAAAGCAATAAAACAATAAAGACAGTAGAGTCTCACTTATCCAAGCTTCACTTATCCAATGTCCTGTATTATCCAATGCAGTCTGCCTTTTAGTAGTCAACGTCTTTGTAGTAAACGTTGCAATGTTTTGGTGCTAAATTCCTAAATACAGTAATTACTACATAACATTACTGTGTATCAAACTGCTTTTTCTGTCAATTTCTTGTAAAACATGATGTTTTGGTGCTTAATTTGTAAAATCATAATGTAATTTTATGTTTAATAGGCTTTTTTCTTAATCCCTCCTTATTATCCAAGATATTTGCTTATCCAATGTTCTGCCGGCCCGTTTATGTTGGATAAATGAGACTCTACTGTAGTTGCTCTTGCTGGAATAAAAGCATTAAAAATGTCAATTTATTTTATTTAGTTATATCCCGCTTTATCTCTCCATACAGAGACTCAAAGTGGCTCACAGTCAAATGCATCACAACAAAATATACAGATGTACAATAATACAAAAGTACTAAATAAAATAATAACTTTATTTTATATCCCGCCGCCATCTCCCCGAAGGGACTCAGGAGGGCAGCTTATGTATGCCACAAACTCATAAAATAATCACATGGTACAATACAAAATAAAACAATAAGTATATAAAATCAACAATTTGAACTCAGAACATAGCCCAATAACCTATAGTGTCAACTGTCCTAAAGACCTGGCGAACTGTAAACAAGAAGAAAGGAAAGGGATAATGCAAGTTGTAGCAAAGGAACAAGGGAATGGGATCAAAGTGCTGTGCTGTATTATAATTGCATTATAATTGCACACCATTGGGCTATTAATAATAATAATAATAATAATAATAATAATAATAATAATAACTTTATTCTTATACCCCGCCCCATCTCCCCGAAGGGACTTGGGGCGGCTTACATGGGGCCATGCCCAGACACAACAATAAAAGCAGAAACAAAACAATAAAACAAATCAATCAACAAAAAAAAATCAATAAAAAAAACAGTCATAAAAGGTCAACATACAAAATAAAATGTTAAAATCATGAATTGAATTCAAGGATCTGGGCCAAGGTGCAAAATATATCAAAGTCATCAGGGAGGGGTAATTACCAGCTGACATAGTCATTAAAGTGACATAGTCATTATTATTTATTTTATTTATTTTGAGCATTTATATCCCGTCCTTCTCACCCTGGAGGGGGACTCATGGTGGCCTTACAATTGCAATCATTAAATGTAGGACAACAGAGTATTAGAAATAATTACAGTTAAAACAATGGAACATTAATTAAAATCATCCATGCAAACATACATTTAGAAGGCATATTTTGAGTCGTGATTATTATATTTAGACATATTTAAAGGCTTGTCTAAATATCCAAGTCTTCAGTTCCCAGTATTATCATGATATATTATTATGCAATTTTGGATAATGTGTATCTATTCAGAATTTATTATTATTGTTATTATTATATCTTTTTTTCATCTCTAGATAATATTCTGTACAGACACATCATCTTTATATGCATTTCTTTATAAATATTGCCTTATCTAGTCTGGAATCACTATAATATTGGATAACATAGATCTACTTTTCAGAATTTTTATTACTGTTAGTATTGTTGTTATTATTGTTGTTGTTATAATATTATTTATTTACTTTTGATGTTATATGTTTTATTGCTATTATTATGTTTTCAGTAATTGCAATGGCTCTATTTTAAGTTATGGTAATTTGGCCTATGTACTAAAACAGGCATGGGCAAACTTGGACTCTCCAGGTGTTTTGGACTACAACTCCCACAATTCCTAACAGCCTACCGGAGTCCAAAACACTTGGAGGGCCCAAGTTTTTTATTTTATTTTATTTATTTACTACATTTATATGCCGCTCTTCTCACCCCAAAGGGGACTCAGAGCGGCTTACAAATTACATTCACATACAATACATTATATTATGAGCATAGTACAATACTAGCATTAAATTACTATATTGTACTATATCATTACATTGTAATATTATTAGTAATATTAGATTTAATATATAATATATAATTAACATTATTAAATTGTATTATTGTCAGTAATATTACATTTAATATATAATATACTAGCTGTGCCCGGCCACGCGTTGCTGTGGCGAAGTCTGGTGGTATGGGAAATAAAGTATTGAGGAATTGGTGGTAGTTAAGGTAAAGGGTCAAGGTTTTCCCATGACATTAAATGGGTTATATAGCTGTGCGGAAGGGCCTTGAGTCTACACTGCCTTATAATCCAGTTAAAATAATTTGTATTTTATAGGCAGTGTGGAAGAGGCGTAAGTGAGGCCTAACTCTGCCTGTCCCCTGGGCTGAGTGGGTTGCTAGGAGACCAAGTGGGCGGAGCTTAGCCTTCTAACTGGCAGCAATTGGATAAAAACAATAATTAGGACTTTATTTTTTGTTGTAAGAACGTAGAGGCATGGATGAGGGGTTGTGCTGCCAAGTTTTGTGTTTCTGGGATGTGTAGTTTTGTTGTTTTGTCCTAGGCCGAAATTTCATTACCCTTTTATATACAGTAGAGTCTCACTTATCCAAGCC
The DNA here is from genome assembly GCF_035594765.1 of Anolis carolinensis. NCBI lineage: Eukaryota > Metazoa > Chordata > Lepidosauria > Squamata > Anolidae > Anolis > Anolis carolinensis. The sequence continues at coordinate 13,688,173 of NW_026943818.1, forward strand.
TCGCTTATCCAAGCTTCTGGATTATCCAAGGCATTTTTGTAGTCAATGTTTTCAATATACCATGACATTTTGGTGCTGAATTCGTAAATACAGTAATTACAACATAACATTACTGCGTATTGAACTGCTTTTTCTGTTAAATTTGTTGATGCTTAATTTGTAAAATCATAACCTAATTTGATGTTTAATAGGCTTTTCCTTAATCCCTCCTTATTATCCAAGATATTCATTTATCCAAGCTTCTGCCGGCCCGTTTAGCTTGGATAAGTGAGACTCTACTGTATATAGATAATTAACATTATTAAATTGTATTATTATCAGTATTATATCGTAATGCATAAGTTTGCCTATGCTTGTATTATAGGATATAAATAAAATATTATTACCATTATTGCTATTACTATTATTATTATTATATCCGGTCTCTGAACATACAGAAATAACCTCATAAACTGGAACAGGCCACATTCATTGAAACTCCAAGTACCAGCGCCACGCATGCGCAGAAAGGCTCCCATCCACCGACGCGCATGCGCAGAAGGAATCCCAGCCACCGCCCCCCAGTGCGCATGCGCGGCTGCTTTCTGCCCAGCGCCCCTCAGCAACGGCTCCGGGATTCGGTCCCTCCCGAGGCTTCCCGGGCGTTCTTTCCGCTCGGAGCCCCCTCAGCCGCAGCCTTACCTGCCGGGTACTCGGCGTGCGTGAGGGAAAGCGAATTCCACGGCACTGCGAGCGAGCACTCTTCTGCCGCGGCCATCTTACCCAGATACCGGGTCGGGCGGCTTCAGCCAATAGGAAGGCACACACGGGGCGGGGCAGCCAATGGGCGCGAAGGAAGGCGGGGCTTACCCCACCAATAGGGAAGCTCGGCCCAAATCCGCCTGTTCAACAACCAACCCAAAAGCCACGCCTCTTCTTGAGACTGATTGTCTGCGCATCCAATAGGCGGAGAGGGGAACATAGGCGGGGCTCGGAAACGCTTGCCGATTGGGCGGCTCGCCCCGCCAATCGTCGGATGACTTCGAGCTCGCTCTTTCTTTCCCTCCCCTCCTCTGGGTCTAGCCCCGCCTCGAATGGTTTGCAGCCAATCAGAGTTCAGGAAAAGGGGACGGGCGAGGTGCATTGTGGTCCTTCTGGCCAAAATGGCGCCTAGTTCTTATTTTTTACCTCAGGAAAATAAGACTTGACAGGAATGAATGGGAAGTTCAATTCAAGCAGGATAGAGACCAAACCCACTCATAAGTATGATCATAATAATAATAATTTCAACATAAAGATAAGAAAAAGTATATAAATAATAATAATCGGTTGCTGTTCCAGAAGCATTCTCTCCTGACGTTTCGCCCACATCTTTGGCAGGCATTCTCAGAGGTTGTGAGTTCTGTGAGAAACAAGGCAAGTGGGGTTTATATATCTGGAATAAAGTCCAGGGTGGGAGAAATAACTCTTTGTCTGTTGGAGGCAAAATTGTCCAGCTTGATTAGCATTGAATGGCCTTGCAGCTTCAAAGCCTGGCTGATTCCTGCCTCGGGGGAATCCTTTGTTGGGAGGTGTTAGCTGCCCCTTGGTTGGGAGGTGTTTGCTTCCCTCCAGGCAGGAAGCAGCCTGGCTTTGAAACTGCAAGGCCATTCAATGCTAATCAAGCCTGTCAATGGCAACATTCACACTTGCCTCCAACAGACAAAGAGTTCTTTCTCCCACTCCCAGATATATCGACCCCACTTGTCTGGTTTCCCACAGAACTCACAACCTCTCAGGATGCCTGCCATAGATGTGGGTGAAACGTCAGGAGAGAATGCTTCTGGGACATGGCCAGACAGCCCGGAAAAGTCACGGCAACCCATTATTATTATTATTATTATTATTATTATTATTATTATTATTATTATTTTCACAAAAAGATAATGCCATCCGCTTTTGAGAGAAGGGAGCATATACATATTATTATTCCCACAGGAAGATGATAATAATAATAATAATAATAATAATAATAATAATAATAATAAAACTTTATTTATATACCACCCTATCTCCCGGATGGGACTCAGGGCGGTTTACAGTCATAAAAGCAACACAAACATTACATAACAACATAATACACATTATTAAACAAAGTAAAATAATAAAATTATAACAATAAATCACACTTACATGCCAGTTGCTTTTGATAACGAAAAAGCATATTATTATTATTATTATTATTATTATTATTATTATTATTATTATATATTATTATTTCCGCATTATGTCAATGCCAAGTGCTTTGAGAGAAAAGCTGCATATAAATGATACTTATTATAATAATAATTATTATTATTCACATGAAGAATGACAGCTGCTTTTGAGAGACGGTAGCATGTAAATAATAATAATAATAAATTTCCACATGAAGACAATGCCAGTTACTTTGAGAGAAAGCAGCATATTATTAATAATAATAATCCACATAAATATAATGCTAGCAGCTCTAAGAGAGAATGCAGCATATTATTATTATTATTTTCCACACAAAGATAATGCCAGCCGCTTTGAGAAAAAGCAGCATAATAACAATATCCACATGAAGATAATGCCAGATAAAGTGTATAAATAATTATAATAATTACTATTGTTTCCACATGAAGTTAATGCCAATCGCTTTGAAAAAGCAGCATATTATTATTATTATTATTATTATTATTATTATTTCCACAGGAAGATAATGCCTGCTTGCTTTGAGAGAAAGCAGCATATAAATATTAATAATTTTCAGATTGAAGATCATTCCAGCAGCTTTGAGAGATAACAAACAGCATATAAATTATTATTATTATTTCCACATGAAGATAATGCCAGCAGCTTCAAGAGAGAAAAAGCAGCATTTTTTTTTTGTTTTTGTTGTTGTTATTCTGGTTGTCATTTCCACAGGAAGATAATGCCACCTGCTTTGAGAAGGAAAACAGCATATTAATAACCGTAATAATAATAATAATAATAATAATAATAATAATAATAATAATTTCCACATGAGATAATGCCAGCGGCGATTTGAGAGAAAAAAATGAGATGATGATGATGATTATTATTATTTCCACAAGAAGATAATGCCAATCTCTTTGAGAGAAAGCAGCATAATAATAATAATAAATAAGAGAATTATTATTACTGTTGTTATCATTATTGCTTTCCACAGGAAGATAATGCCAGCCGCTTTGAGAGAAAGCAGCATATTATTATTATTATTATTATTATTATTAATAATAATAATAATAATAATAATAACATCATGAAGATAATGCCAGTTGCTTTGAGAGAGAAAAAGCAGCATATTATTATTATTATTTCCACATGAAGTTAACGTCATCTGCTTTGTTAAAGAGAATGCAGCATATAAATAATAATGATAATTTCCACATGCAGATAATGCCAGTTGTTTTGAGAGAAAGCAGCATATAACTAATAATAATAATAATACATACATACATACATACATAAAATAAAGTATTATTATTTCCATATGAATGAAAGGTCTGCCACTGTAAAAGCCCCAAAAGCAAGGATTGCTCCTCCAAACCATTTTCTGATCATGAAGAAAAAGATTTATTTGATTTTTCAACCTTTCAATGTTAAAATCCCTCCCAGGATAGAAAAAAAGGAAGGGAAACACAGTGCAATAAAACAAAATTAAACAGGAATATTTACAGTTTCACGGGAAGGGAGAGATTGGCTGGAGAAAGAGAGGCACAGAAACAGTACATTCATGACATTTGTCGGGTTTCACAAAGCAAAGGGGTGTTTGATTTCGACGGATTTTGTGACATCATACTTATCTTAAGACCCAAATTTATGGAAAAACCTTTCCAGACGAAACTCCTATTAAAAGTTTAATTTTATTTGAAGGAACATGATCTCTCTCTGTATTGAAGCTCAGTTAACCTCCTTTTGTTTCCCCCAAAAAGGGCACAAATTGATCCTAAAAAAAGTCCAGAAATATTGGGGAGGGAATGCTTTGTATCCTTTTTAACACAATATTATGGGCCTTTGTTCCAATAAGAGGCCCAAGGCATTAAAAATAATATATTAGACCAGAAATATTGAGAGAAAAAGTTTGGTATGTTTTAAACAGGTAAATTGTCGAATTATTGTTGGCCTTAGTTCCAAAAATTAGGCTGAAGGCATTAACAGAAATATTGGGAGAAACCTCACTTATAACATAATAAAAATTATTATTATTAAAAAAAAGAAATATTGGGAGAAAATGTTTTGTATCCTTTAGAAATGGGTAAAATGTCAAAATGTAGACATTGGCTTTCATCCCATTAAAATGATAATACGTTAGACGGGAAATAATAATAGTTGTTGTTGTTGTTATTGTTGTTGTTGTATTAGACCCAAAATATTGGGAGAAAGTGTTTTGTATCCTTTTGAAATAGGTAAATTGTCAAGATGTAGACATTGGCTTTCATCCCAATATCACCATGAAAATAAGAATAGATTAGACCAGCTAGAATAATAATAGTTCTGGTTTTAAACCTGTCAAGATATTGTTCAATACTAGGCCCAAGACATTAAAAATAATATATTAAGACCAGAAATATTGGGAGAAAAAGTTTGGTATCCTTTTGAAATAAGTAAATTGTCAAAATTTAGACATTGGCTTTCATCCCATTAAAATGATAATAGGTTAGACGGGAAATAATAATACAGTAGAGTTCCGGTTATTCGACATAAATGGGCGGGGCGAATGTCGAATAACTGGATCTGACGGATAATAGGGAGGCCCTATTATCCAGCAAGCCGGTTGAAGGAAGTGCCCCGTGCACGTTGCTAGGTAGATAGCAAGCTACCTAGCAACACGCAGGGGTGCTTCTGCCCCGCCTCTTGGGAGGCACCCGTGCTTGTTGCTAGGTAGATAACAAGCTACCTAACAACGCTCAGGGGTGCTTCTTAAGCCGAGTGCTCACCGCTCCACCCCTTGGGAAGCGCCCATGCGCGTTGCTAGGTAGCTTGCTATCTACCTAGCAACGCGCACAGGTGCCTCCCAAGGGGCAGAGCAGCGAGCACTCGGCCCATGCGCGTTGCTAGGTAGTTTGCTATCTACCTAGCAACGTGCACAGGCGCCTCCCAAGGGGCAGAGCAGCGAGCACTCGGCCCATGCGCGTTGCTAGGTAGTTTGCTATCTACCTAGCAACGTGCACAGGCGCCTCCCAAGGGGCAGAGCAGCGAGCACTCGGCCCATGCGCGTTGCTAGGTAGCTTGCTATCTACCTAGCAACACACATAGGCGCTTCTCTGCTCGCCGCCCTGCCTCTTGGGAGGTGCCTTTGAGCGTTGCTAGGTAGATAACAAGCTACCTAGCAACCGGCATGAACGCCTCCCAAGGGGCCTGGGACGTCGGATAATACGGAGTGTCGGTTAACCGGAAGTCGGTTAACCGGAACTCTACTGTAGTTGTTGTTGTTGTTATTGTTGGGAAATGACCCCTTTCTTCACAGACACGTGCTAGGACGGGAAATAAAGTGAACGAGTGAGAAATCAGATTTTTTAAAAAAGACGAAGGCAAAAAGGAGTCTTTAGAAAATAAGGATTTCCTCGGGATGGCCCGCTCGCGTTTCTCCCAAGTTGGAGTCCCATCGGTTTGTGGGAGGAAGACGCCGAGACCTCACCCAGATGGATGACCTCGGTGGGCCCCACTGCTCTCCTGCTCCTCCTCCTCCTCCTCCTCCGGCGGGGGCGTCAGTGGGGCCTCGACCCCCAGGTACCCCAAAAGGATCTCGCTGCGGCGCCGGGAAAGTTGCAGCACGTCCTCCGCCAGGAGCGGCACCGAAGCGTAGCGCACAATGTCCAGGTCGAACATGTCCTTCAGGTATTGCAGAATCTGATGCTGCGGAGACACCGGGGACAAAAGCAACAGGGGTGAGTGGCTTGGCATGCGTATTCATATACCGTATATACTCGAGTATAAGCTGACCCGAATATAAGCTGAGGCACCTAATTTTACCACAAAAAAACTGGGAAAACATTGACTCCAGTATAAGCCGAGGGTGGGAAATTTCAGAAATAAAAACAACAACAACAACAAGTTATTTTGAGTCCTGGTTCCCTTGATTCTTATCCAGATGCTTTCAAGCTGGTTTCCGAGATTGCAGTCTTGCATCAAAGGACCCATATAGTGGAGAAGCCATAAGATGTAAGTTAATTATGTAAGTTAATTTGTTAATTTGTAAGTTAATTTTTAACTGATTTATAGTGTATTGTACAGTTTTTATATGTGTGTTTTATTGTAAGCCGCCCTGAGTCCCCTGTTGGGTGAGAAGGGCGGGATATAAATGTTCTAATAAATAAATTAAAAAAGGTGCCAATAAAATTATATTAATTGAGGCATCAGTAGGTTACATGTTTTTGAATATTTACATAAAGCTCAGATTTAAGATAAGACTGTCCAACTCTGATCAAATCCTTATTCTCATCTTCTTCAATGTAAATGTGCTTATGTATCCTTTTAATAACAATAGAGTAAAATAATACATGTAATAATAATAATAATAATAATAATAATAATAAATACAGGAAAATAATACATGTAATAATAAATAGAGTAAAATAATAAATGTAATAATAATAATATTTATTTATTTATTTATTTATTTCCAATATTTATATCCCGCCCTTCTCACCCGAAGGGACTCATGGCGGCGTACAAAATTGGCAACAATTCGATGCCTACACATAATTAAAACAGCAATGAAAATCCAATTAAAACATTTAAAACAATATAAAAATATAAAACATATGATTAAAATCCATTCATCCAATAATAAGATCAGAGTGAAATAATAAATGTATTAGTAATAATAAAAAATAGAGTAAAACAAATGTAATAATTCCAATAATAATAGAGAAAAATAATAAATGTAATAATACCAATAATAATAGAGAAAAATAATAAATGTACCATATATTCTCGAGTATAAGCTGACCCAAATATAAGCCAACCAGGACCCTCACCTGAGTATAAGCCGAGGGGGGCTTTTTCAGTCTTAAAAAAAGGGCTGAAAAACTAGGCTTATACTTGAGTATATACAGTATATGAATAATGACAACAGTAAACAATAATAAAACAAATAACCAATTTAAATTAAATCAACATAATGTAATGAACAAAATTGATAAAAGTGAACCAAAATCTAATTAACAGGGTTAATAGAGTTTTGGAGAGACTTATTTTGCATAGAATTATAGAAAAAATAGACCCTTGTGTGATTCCACAACAAGCTGCACATCACAAGTGTTGAACCTGACTCAGCACATAGAAGATGGTTTTGAAAGGCAATAGTTCTCCTTAAAATATTAATGTTAACAATATTCTGTATTAATATGTGATGAAATATTAATATTGTTGTTGACAATGGCTGAGGTTGACCTGAGCTAGGGCTTATTTTGGGGTAGGGCTTAGTGGCCAAGGAGCGCACCTTGAAGAAGCCGCAGACTTCGGAGAGATGCTCCTTTGGTCCCAAGAAGCCAAAGGCCAGGACGGGGCTGACATGCTCCGATACGGAGTAGAAATGGGAAATGAAGCCTTCGGGGACCTGGAAGAGAGCAAAGACGTCCTTATTATATTAGATATTATTCTTATTATATTATATACTAGCTTATTATATTATATACACGCGTTGCTGTTGGTTAAAAATTGTTGTGTAATTTTTATTTGACGTTATTTGTATTTTTAAATTAATTTTATTGTAAGTTATCTTTTTATTTATTATATTTTATTATTTTCTTGTATTATTTTTAGTGATTTTCTGTTATTATAGTATTTTATTGTATTCATCATTTCGTGTTTTTAATTATTTTTTAGTGTTTTTTATTATTTTTTATTGGGTTGCTAGGAGACCAAGTTGGAGGAGCTTAGCCTTCTAACTGGCAGCAATTGGATAAAAGCAATTATTCCTCTCCCTCTAATTAGGACTTTATTTTTCTTTTCTTTTTGTTGTATCAACCTAGAGGCATGGATGATGGGTTGTGTTGTCAAATTTCGAGGTTGGGGGGCCTGTAGTTTTGTTGTTTTGTCGGTCGCCATGATGCCATCACTCTTTTATATATATAGATTATTACTAGCTGTGCCCGGCCATGCGTTGCTGTGGCGAAGTATGGTGGTATGGGAAATAAAGTATTGAGGAATTGGTGGTTGTTAAGATCAAGGGTCAAGGTTGTCCAACGTTCTGCCGGTCTGTTTATGTTGGATAAGTGAGACTCTACTGCAGGGGTCCCCAAACTAAGGCCCGGGGGCCGGATGCGGCCCTCCAAGGTCATTTACCTGGCCCCTGCCCTCAGTTTTATAATATTTTTATATCAGTTTTAATAATATAATATATTGTATTTACATATAATATTGATAATAATCTTATGTTATACAATATAATACTAATAGTAATACCATATAATAATAATATTAATTGTATGTTATATATTACATATTATATAATAGTATAGTGGTATAGTTCAATTCAGTAATATATAATGCTAATATTGCGTTATGCTAATAATATAATATATTGTATGTACATACAGCTGCTCTGAGTTCCCTTCGGGGTGAGAAGGGTGGGATATAAATGTAGTAAATAAAAGTAGTAAGTAAATAAATAATTAATTTTAGACTTAGGCTCAGCCAAAGTCTGACATGACTTGAAGGCACACAACAACAACAACAACAACAACAACAACAACAATCCTAATTAACTTGACTATCTCATTGGCCAGTAGCAGACCCACACTTTCCGTTAAAATCCTAATAGGTTTATGTTGGTTAAAATTGTTTTCATTTTTAAATATTGTATTGTTCTTTTGTTGTTGTTGTTGTTGCACTACAAATAAGACATATGCAGTATGCATAGGAATTTGTTTGTATTTTTTTTTTCAAATGTTAATTCGGCCCCTCAACAGTCTGAAGGATTGTGGACTGGCCCTCGGCTTTAAAAGTTTGGGGACCCCTGCTCTACTGTATATTGATAATCTTATATTATCTGCTTAGAACTGGATTCTATGAGGCCCCTTCTTCACAGCTGTATAAAATGCACACTGAAGTGGATTATATGGTAGTGTGGACTCAAGATAATCCAGTGCAAAGCAGATAATATAAGATTCTAAATGGGTTATATAGCTGTGTGGAAGGACCTTGAGTCTACACTGCCATATAATCCAGTGCAAATTAGATAATCTGTGGAAGAGTCTCACTTATCCAAGCTGAACGGGCCGGCAGAAGCTTGGATAAGCGAATATCTTGGCTAATAAGGAGTGATTAAGGAAAAGCCTATTAAACATCAAATTAGGCTATGATTTTACAAATTAAGAACCAAAACATCATTTGACAGAAAAAGTAGTTCAATACGCAGTAATGTTATGTTGTAATTACTGTATTTACGAATTTAGCACCAAAACATCACGATATTTTGAGAACATTGACTACAAAAATGGCTTGGATAATCCAGAGGCTTGGATAAGCGAGGCTTGGATAAGTGAGACTCTACTGTAATAATAAGATCAGAGTGAAATAATAAATGTATTATTATTAATAATAAAAATAGAGTAAAATAAATGTAATAGTAGCAACAATAATAAAGAAAAATAATAAATGTAATAATACCAATAATAATAGAGAAAAAGAATAAATGTACCCTATATTCTCGAGTATAAGTTGACCCAAATATAAGCCAACCAGGACCCTCACCCGAGTATAAGCCGAGCGGGGCTTTTTCAGTCTTAAAAAAAGGGCTGAAAAACTAGGCTTATACTCGAGTATATACAGTATATTGATGTTTATGAGTTGTATTAATTGGTTTTTTGGATTTTAATTTTAATATTATAATATTATTTAATTTTATATTATAATAGAATACAATGTAATTATATAATAGGAATCAAAGCCATGGGTTCAAATGATAGGAAAGGAGATTCCACTGAAATATTAGGAAGGACTTCCTGACCGTATGATGAGCTTTTCAACAGAGGAGCTCTCATGCTTCAGAGTGTAGTGGAGGCTCTTTGGAGGTTTTTAAGCAGAGGCTGCATGGCTATCTGTTGGGAGGGCTTTGACTGTGCTTTTCCTGCATGGCAGATTGGGGTTGGACTAGATGGTCTTATGAGGTCCCTTCTAACTATGTGATTCTATGATTCTATATTATTATTATTATTATTATTATTATATTTGATAATTTATTATTATTATTATTATTATTATTATTATTGTTGTTGTTATGATGCAGAAAAGTGATTTGGGAAAGGCAGCACAGTAATGCCTTTATAAAGCAAAACAAATGCGCTGCTCCTTTGTGCTTACCATCAAGAGGCGCCTCTTGGCTTTCAACACCGACCAGCATGCTGTTGCCAAGGCCTGGGATTCAAAAAAAAGGAGAGAAATTAATCTATAAATTAATTTATAACCGAGCTCTGAAATATCAACCTTCTCTCAAAATAAAATGAGGAAAGAGGGGGCAGAAATGGAAGATATCAGTTCTTTGTAGCCTGGCACTTTGCAAATATCTTATTAAGAACATCATTTATTACTACATACTACTAATGATAATGATGATAATGACACATACTAATGATAATAATGATGCTAATAAGAGTACTAATAATAGTCCTTATAATAGTAATGATAATAATAATATTATCAACTGGCCCGATCTTTTGAGATGAATCCCAGTCACTTGGAACCTAATGTGAATGTGTGCTGTGTTGTTATGTATATGTAATTAATATTACATGTAAATAATATTAATTATAATATTAATAAGAGTACTAATAAAACAGTAGAGTCTCATTTATCCAACACTTACGTTCTGGATTATCCAACACATTTTTGTAGTCAATGTTTTCAATGCATTGTGATATTTTGGTGCTAAATTGGTAAATACAGTAATTACTACATAGCATTAATGTGTAACGAACTACTTTTTCTGTCAAATTTGTTGTATAACATGATGTTTTGGTGCTTAATTTGTAAAATCATAACATATTTTGATGTTTAATAGGCTTCTTATTATCCAACATATTCGCTTATCCAACGTTCTGCCGGCCCGTTTATGTTGGATAAATGAGACTCTACTATACTCATAACAATAATATTAACAATTAACTAATAATAATACTTATAATAATGATAGTGAAAAAATAATAATAATAGTAGTAATAATACTAAGTTGTGAAAGAAACTCACGGGAAACAGAATGATTTCATGGGGATATATTAAACAATGCTGCGTTAGAGTGAGAAGCTAACCCTGAATTCTCTTGTACCTGGTTCAAGTCAAGCTTTGCTTTTGGATTTAATATCCTGGAAGTTTTCTATGTTCCTTTTTATGTACTCCTGGCTCATGTTTTCACTAGTCATAACTTCCTGATTGTGGACTTATGCTGTATCTGTGATTCTTGGCTGTTCCTGGACTTTGCCACCTCTGGAACTTTATGAGACATTTGGATTACTGTTTAGTTACTCCCTTTTTGCTAGACCTTTTTGGATTATATATCTTCCTTTCCTATTCCTGATTTTTATATGCGTTTTATTTGATGAGTCATGCTCTTGGGCTGCAAGGATCAGCCAGAGCCAGGTCTTCTCCTTGTCAGCTTTTCCTTCAATTTTGTCAAGGAACTTTCCATGCAATGTTTTGTTGTGCCAGCTGTCAGCTCTAGTTTGTAGTGCGGTTTTCTTGTACTGGAGGAGTTTCTGATTTTTGACTTCAATTATTATTATTATTATTTTATATGGTTTTTACAATAAGCTCTTTGCGTATATTCCTGGACCCTCATGTGGTGTGATGGTCATAGGTGTTTCCAGGCCTGGAGTGCAACAACATCGCTCAAAACACCAATGTTTTGTTGTGCCGTCAGCTCTAGTTTGTAGTGCGGTTTTCTTGTACTGGAGGAGTTTCTGATTTTTGACTTCAATTATTATTATTATTATTATTATTTTATATGGTTTTTACAATAAGCTCTTTGCGTATATTCCTGGACCCTCATGTGGTGTGATGGTCATAGGTGTTTCCAGGCCTGGAGTGCAACAACATCGCTCAAAACACCAATGTTTTGTTGTGCCGTCAGCTCTAGTTTGTAGTGCGGTTTTCTTGTACTGGAGGAGTTTCTGATTTTTGACTTCAATTATTATTATTATTATTATTATTTTATATGGTTTTTACAATAAACTCTTTGCGTATATTCCTGGACCCTCATGTGGTGTGATGGTCATAGGTGTTTCCAGGCCTGGAGTGCAACAACATCGCTCAAAACACCAATGTTTTGTTGTGCCGTCAGCTCTAGTTTGTAGTGCGGTTTTCTTGTACTGGAGGAGTTTCTGATTTTTGACTTCAATTATTATTATTATTATTTTATATGGTTTTTACAATAAGCTCTTTGCGTATATTCCTGGACCCTCATGTGGTGTGATGGTCATAGGTGTTTCCAGGCCTGGAGTGCAACAACATCGCTCAAAACACCAATGTTTTGTTGTGCCGTCAGCTCTAGTTTGTAGTGCGGTTTTCTTGTACTGGAGGAGTTTCTGATTTTTGACTTCAATTATTATTATTATTATTATTTTATATGGTTTTTACAATAAGCTCTTTGCGTATATTCCTGGACCCTCATGTGGTGTGATGGTCATAGGTGTTTCCAGGCCTGGAGTGCAACAACATCGCTCAAAACACCAATGTTTTGTTGTGCCGTCAGCTCTAGTTTGTAGTGCGGTTTTCTTGTACTGGAGGAGTTTCTGATTTTTGACTTCAATTATTATTATTATTATTATTATTTTATATGGTTTTTACAATAAACTCTTTGCTTATATTCCTGGACCCTCATGCGGTATGATGGTCATAGGTGTTTCCAGGCCTGGAGTGCAACAACATCGCTCAAAACACATCAGCATGATATAGAACAACCCTATTAAAGCCTATTTCTACCAAATACACAGATGGGAATATAGTGAGGGCGAGACCAGAGTGATTGTCATGATCCTGAGTATTGAGAAGGATGAGAGCCCTGAGCCGAACCCCGAGAGAGGGGATCCCTTTGGGTCCCACGACCGGCGCGAGTGCGAGTGAGTGGCGCAAAGGGGCGAACCGTCTCCTTGAAGCTGTCGGAGAGCCATCGGTTGCGCAGGACGGCCAGGACTGAGGAGGGCGGGTTCTCCAGGTCCTCAAAGGCGTCCATCAGGATGAAGTCCAGGACGATGTCAAAGAAGCTCATGCAGACCACCTGCCGGAGAAAAAGACCCAACGGAGGTAAGCGGAAACCCATTTCTGCCATAGATATGATTGAGATAGAGATATACTGTATATACTCGAGTATAAGCCTAGTTTTTCAGCCCTTTTTTTAAGACTGAAAAAGCCCCCCTCAGCTTTTTTAGAGAGAGATCTATATGGAACATACCCCTCGGCCTTCCAGCTCCTTCTGGGTCGTCGGCCAGGTCTCGGGCGTGAGCGTGTAGCGCAGCATGGCGTCATACCTTTCCAGGAAGCCCTTGGTGTTCTATGGGGAAAAGAGAGGCAAAGTCAAGCAGTCCATTGGGGGCCCAGGGGTGGACTAGATGACCCCTGGGAGCCCCTTCCGGTGCCAGGATGTTCCCATTTTGGAGTGAATTTTAGCCTTTGTTTTAACTGTTTGTATCCTGGTATATGTCTTGTGTATCTCTCTGTTTTAACCTTATCGTACCTTGCCTTAGCTGTAAGGGTTATGTTATGCTAGTTTATAAATATATATATATATGTGTGAATATATATATATATACACACACACACATATATGCGTGTGTGTTTTTATATATATACACACACACACACAATATAATTTACAATAATATATAATAATTATAACGTATTGTATATACATATAATATTAATATTATATTGTAATACGATATAATACTAATAATACAATATAATAATATTAGAATATATTGATTCTGTACAATATAGTAATTTATTACCAGTATTGTACTATGCTAATATATTATTGTATGTAAATTTAATTTGTAAGCCGCTCTGAGTCCCCTTCGGGGTGAGAAGGGCGGCATATAAATGTAGCAAATAAATAAATAAATAAATAAATAAGGAGAGCTGGATAATTATTATGATTATTATTATTATCATTATCACTGAGCTGCAAGGAGAGCTGGGTAAAAATTATATTATTATTATTATTATTGAGCTGCAAGGAGAGGCAGATAATGAATGTATTATTATTATTATTATTATTATTATTATTATTATTATTATTATTATTATTATTCGGCCACAAGAGGTAGGTAGTATAATAATAATTACTATTATGCCACATGGAGAGGTGGGTAATAAAATAATAATAATTGTTATTATTATCACCATCATCTAGCTGCAAGAAGAGGTGAATAATAATGATTTGTATCCTGGTATATGTCTTGTGTTTTCTCTCTCTGTTTTAATCTTATCGTACCTTACCTTAGCTGTAAGGAGAGCTTAATAATAATAATAATAATAATAATAATAATCATCATCATCATCACTGAGCTGCAAGGAAAGCTGAGTAAAATTATTATTATTATTATTATTATTGGATAATAATAATAATAATAATAATAATAATAATAATAATAATAATTATTATTATTATTATTATCATCATCACTGAGCTGCAAGGAGAGCTGGGTAAAATTATTATTATTATTATTATTATTATTATTATTATTATTATTATTATTATTATTGAGCTGCAAGGAGAGGTAGATAATGAATGTATTATTATTATTATTTTATTTTATTGTATGACACAGCAAACAAGATAGACATGCTGGATTTCATATCACAAAATCACAAGTCGAACACTTCCCAAGCATTTATGACTTATTATTATTATTATTATTATTATTATTATTGTATGACACAGCAAACAAGATAGATATGCTGGATTTTATTTCACAAGTGTCTAGGACTGTGTGACGTATTATTAATATTATTATTATTATTATTATTATTATTTTTCGGCCACAAGGAGAGATAGGTATTATTATTATTATTACTATTATTATGCTGCATGTAGAGGTGGGTAATAAAATATTATCATCATCATCATCATCATCATCATCATCTGGCTGCAAGAAGAAGTGAATAATAATAATTATAAATATTATTATAATGTAATTATTATTATACAACAAGATCCCATATTATATTATAACTATTATTACATTTATTTACACTCCACTTTATCTCTCCTGAAGGAAACGCAAAGCGGCTTGACATAAAAATATCAGCATACAATTTAAAATATGCAAATAATAATAATAAGTATTATCATGCCACAAGGAGAAGCAGATAATACATTTAATAACAACAACATATTATCCACCTCTCCTTGACACTCAGTGATGATAATAAATACTCACCTCTCCTTGTAGCTCAATGATGATGATAATATTGATATTAATACATTTCGTATTTGCCTCTCCTTGAGGCATAATAATAATAATAATAATTTTATTACCCAACTCTCTTCGCAGCTCAATGATGATGATATTAATATTAATACATGTCTTATCTGCCTCTGCTTGCAGCTTACTAATAGTCATAATAATAATAATAATAATAATAATAATATTAAATGAATTACCTGCCTCTCCTTGCGAATTGATGATGATAATAATAACATAACATGTATTATTCTATGTACCCTGCTTTATTCTATGTACCCTTACATTTTGTATTTGCCTCTCCTTGAGGCATAATAATAATAATAATAATAATAATAATAATTTTATTACCCAACTCTCCTCACAGCTCAATGATGATGATATTAATATTAATATTATTTGCCTCTGCTTGCAGCTTAATAATAGTAGTAGTAGTAGTAGTAATAATAATAATAATAATAATAATAATAATAATAAATGAATTGCCTGCCTCTCCTTGCGAATTGATGATGATAATAATAATATAACATGTATTATTCTATGTACCCTTACATTTTGTATTTGCCTCTCCTTAGGCATAATAATAATAATAATAATAATAATAATAATAATAATAATAATAATAATAATTTTATTACCCAACTCTCTTCGCAGCTCAGTGATGATGATATTAATATTAATTCATGTCTTATCTGCCTCTACTTGCAGCTTAATAATAATAATAGTAATAATAAATGAATTACCTGCCTCTCCTTGTGAATTGATGATAATAATAATAATATTTATTATTCTATGTACCCTGCTTTTTCTCTTTAAAAAATCCCGAAAGTGGGTCAAAGTAAAACTAATACAATTTAAAAGCTAAAATATGCAAACATTAAAACATAATTAAGTATTAATGGTATTAATAAGCGATGTCTACCTTCTCGGCTTTGGCCATGAGTCCGAGCACCATGCGCTTCCCCACTTCCCCAAAGAACCGCTGGTTCCTCTCCGTCCGCAAAAGTTCCTGCAAAGACAACGTCCCATTGGACGCAATCATTATTATTTGCATTGGAGAGAAAGATAAACAATACTAATAACAATACTAATAATGCTAAAAACAATACTACTACTAATATTAATAATAATACCAACATTACCACTAATACCACTACTAATAATACTAATAACAGTATTACCACTAATAATAATAATGCAAACAATACTAAGATTGATACCAATATTAACAATGCTCATACCAATGCTAATAATACTAGTAACACTAATAACAATAGTACTAATAATATCAAAAATATAATACTACTATGAATACTAATGCAAATAATACCAATAACAATACTAATGCTGATAGTGCATTTATTATATTATTATATTTATTATAAATATATTATAAAATATTATATATTATAAATATAAATATATTATAAATATATTTATTATAAATATATTAAGTCACGACTGGACTTAACGTCAGGGGAAAACCTTTACCTTTTACTATTTATTATATTACATGTAATATTACTAATAATATTGCAATACAGTTGTATAGTACAATATAATAATATATAATGCTTATATAGTGCTTATATTGTGCGATACTAATAATATAATATATTGTATGTATATATAACTTGTAAGCCACCCTGAGTCCCCTTCGGGGTGAGAAGGGCGGGATATAAATGTCACTAATAAATAAATAAATAGTGATATTAATAATGCTAATAATGCTCATACCAATGTTAATAATTCTAATAACAATAATATTAGCAATGCAAACAAAAAATATAACAATACCACTGCTAATACTAATGCAAATACCAATAACAATACTAATGTTGATTGTGATATTAATAATGCTAATAATGCTCATACCAATGTTAATAATGCTAACAGTAATATTATTAGCAATACAATCAAAAATATAACAATACAACTGCTAATACTAATGCAAATAATACCAATAACAATACTAATGCTGACAGTAGTATTAACAATGCTAATAATGCTCATACCAATGCTAATACTAATAACAATAACAATATTACTAATAATATCAAAATATAACAATACTATGACTACTAGTGCAAATAATACCAATAACAATACTAATGCTGATAGTAATATTAATAATGCGAACACAATACTGCTAACAATATTAACAGTATCACTAACAATACTACTAGTAATCTACCGATAATAATAATACTAATATTAATAACAATAATACTACTACCAACAATACCAATAACAATAGTATTACTACTAACAATACTAATACCAATACTACTAACGATCCTGCTACAAATACCAATAATACTAATAATAATAATAGTATTACGTCTAACAATACTACTAACAACAGTACTAATAATAATACTAACTTGCCCCCAAATTTAAATCATGGCCTCCCAGACTCCAACCCTTTAATTCTGGCTCTTTCTTCACAAATGAAGACTCTGTGGATGCCTTATTATTATTATTATTATTATTATTATTATTATTATTATTATTATTATTGTAGTGTGTGTGTTTTATAACCCTGCTTTTTCTCTCCCCAAAAAGAGACTTGAAGCGGCTTACTGTGAAATCGATACAATATAAATTTAAAGCATACACACATTAAAATAGAATTAAATATGAATGGAAGTAAAAGAAATACCTGGAAGGCCTGCCTGACACAGTGGAGCTTGGCCAGGAAGTCCTGGTCGCTGTAGCAGCCCAGCAGCTCTGTCCTGGAAGAAAGAGGAAACAGGGCATTATTATTATTATTGTTATTATTATTATTATTATTATTATTACTATTATCATCATTATTATTATTATATTATGACACAGCAAACAAGATAGATATGCTGGATTTTGTATCACAAAACCACAAGTCGAACACTTCCCAAGTGTCTAGGACTGTGTGATGTATTTTCGGATGATGCGTGCAGATCCCAGTAAGGTGGCCTTTTGCAGTTGGCAGATCGTAATTTTGTCAATGTCTATTGTTTCCAAATGCCGGCTGAGATCTTTTGATGTGCCCATCACCACTGGGACCACCTGCACTGGTTTCTGCCAGAGTCTTTGCAGTTCAATCTTGAGGTCCTGAGAGCGGCTGAGTTTTTCCTGTTGTTTTTCACCTGGGATGGCGACATCAATGATCCAAACCTTGTTCTTTTCCACAACTGTGATGTCTGGTGTGTTGTGTTCCAGAACTTTGTCAGTCTGGATTCGGAAGTCCCACAGTATCTTTGTGTGCTCATTTTCCAAGACTTTTGCAGGTTTGTGATCCCACCAGTTCTTTGCTGCTGGGAGGTGGGACTTGAGGCATAAGTTCCAATGGATCATTTGGGCCACACAGTTGTGCCTCTGTTTGTAGTCTGTCTGTGCGATTTTCTTACAGCAGCTGAGGAGATGATCCATGGTTTCATCAGTTTCCTTGCACAGTCTGCCTTTTGGGTCATCAGCTGATTTTTCGATCTTGGCCTGAATTGCCTTTGTCCTGATGTCTTGCTCCTGGGCTGCAAGGATCAGACCTTCTGTCTCCTTCTTCAGGGTCCCATTCGTGAGCCAGAGCCAGGTCTTCTATTATTATTATTATTATTATTATTATTATTATTATTATTATTATTAATTGCCTTTGTCCTGATGTCTTGCTCCTGGGCTGCAAGGATCAGGCCTTCTGTCTCCTTCTTCAGGGTCCCATTCGTGAGCCAGAGCCAGGTCTTCTCTTTATCAGCTTTTCCTTCAATTTTGTCAAGGAACTTTCCATGCAATGTTTTGTTGTGCCAGCTGTCAGCTCTAGTTTGTAGTGCAGTTTTCTTGTACTGGTTTTTTGTCTGCTGTGCTTTGAGATGTTTCTGACTTTTGACTTCAATCAAAGCAGGTTCTTCACTTTGCTTGCCATCTTCTGCCAGGGCATGTTCTTCTTCTTTGACTGCTTGTTTGACTTGTAAGTGTCCTCTGCCCCCTGATCTTCTAGGCAGATATTATTATTATTATTATTATTATTATTATTATTATTATTATTATTATTATTATTATTATTATTATATGGCACTTTCTCTCCCGCAAAGGGGACTCAAAGCAACTTAAAATAAAAGCATCCACATAACCATTTAAAATATACAAATATATGAACATTAAAACACAATTAATAATAAATGCTAGCAGCCATGTGCATCTATCTATCCACCCCATATACCGACCCCTTGAAATCTGCCAAATCCGGGTGCCGACTTACTCACCGGAAAGTCCGGCAGCAAACCCGCCCTTCCTTCACCAATTGCAAGGCTTCTTCGTAAGCGGCCGCCGGTTTGGAGAGCAGGAAGGGCTCCTCTCCGATTTGCAGGGAGTCAAACAACTGCAGGGAAAAAAGGCCAAAGGGATCACGAGCAGCTAAATAGTTTTAGAACTTCCTGACTGTGAGAAGGGCTGTTCAGCAGTGGAACTCTCTGCCTCGGAGTGTGGTGGAGGCTCCTTCTTTGGAGGCTTTTAAGCAGAGGCTGGATGGCCATCTGTCTGGAGTGCTTTGAATGAGATTTTCCTGCTTCTTGGCAGAATGGGGTTGGACTGGATGGCCCATGAGGTCTCTTCCAGCTCTACGATTCTATGATTCTATTGTCTAGGTTTTAATTTGCTGTTGATGTGTTTTATGTTGTTACAATGTTTTAATTTTATTGATATGTGCTTTTAACTTATGTTTATTATATTGCTATACTTCATTATATTATTGCTTAATAATAATAATACTCTATTATTTATTTATTTTATTTATTATTTATTTCAATTATTTATACCCCGCCCTTCTCACCCGAGGGGACTCAGGGCGGCTTACAAGTGGCAATTGATGCCGTTACACTGATATAAAATAAACTAAAATGATTAAAACAGTTAAAACAATCATAAAATAGTCATAAAATACATAGTCATAAAATAATAATAGTCATAAAATTTATATTTTATACAGTTTAATAATAAATAATAGTTCAATGATGATGATGATGATGATGATGATGATAATCACCTTGAGGCTCTATGAGATATAAATAATAATGATAATAATAATAATATAAAATTATGACTTAGGGCTAGAAAATAATACTGTATTTAAATGTACAGTAGACTCTCACTTATCCAACACTCGCTTATCCAACGTTCTGGATTATCCAACACATTTTTGTAGTCAATGTTTTCAACACATGATATTTTGGTGCTAAATTCGTAAATACAGTAATTACTACATAGCATTACTGTGTATTGAACTACTTTTTATGTCCAATTTGTTGTATAACATGATGTTTTGGTGCTTAATTTATAAAATCATAACCTAATTTGATGTTTAATAGGCTTTTCCTTAATCCCTCCTTATTATCCAACATATTCGCTTATCCAACATTCTGCCGGCCCGTTTATGTTGGATAAGTGAGACTCTACTGTATAATTATGTATATTTTAATGTATATTCTTAATTTTATTGTAATTTTTAATCTTGATGGACTTTTAAATTTGATGAAAACAGTTTTTTGATGTGTATGTTTATATTGTAAGCCGCCCTGAGTCCCCTGATGGGTGAGAAGGGCGGGGTAGAAGTGATGTAATAAATAAATAAATAAACAAAATATTATTATATATTATTATTCCATTTATACTCAGCCATGAGTGATCACCCGATGTTATTATTATTGTTGTTGTTGTTGTTATTATTATTGTTATGAGTGGCTGGAGGGGGGGGGGTGTTCCGGAAGCTGTCGTTCTCCCCAGAAAAGCCCCATAAACTCGGAGAAAAGCCCACTCTTTGTGGGATTTCCTATCGGCTGACCTCGGCCGCAGAGAAAAAAGACTCCTCCGAAGTCAGGCTGTCCTCGTCGTCGTCGGCCCGAAGCCTCAGCGACTCCTCTCTCAAGGGCAGCATTAGGGTTCTCTCTGAGGAAAAGAAACAAAGCCCACAAGTTTAAGGCAAAGGATTTCGTTAGGATGGGGAAAACAAGGCTTATTTCATAGAATCATAGAATCATAGAACAGTAGAGTTGGAAGAGACCACATGGGCCATCCAGTCCAACCCCATTCTGCCAAGAAGCAGGAAATCGCATTCAAAGCACCCCCGACAGATGGCCATCCAGCCTCTGCTTCAAAGCCTCCAAGGAAGGAGCCTCCACCACGGCCCCGGGGAGAGAGTTCTACTGTCGAACAGCCTTTCTCACGGTGAGGAAGTTCTTCCTGATGTTCAGGTGGAATCTCCTTCCTTTCCTGTAGTTTGAAGCCCTTGTTCTGTGTCCTAGTCTAAAAAACAAGCTCCCTCCCTCCTCCCTAGGACTTCCCTTCACGTATTTGTACATGGCTCTCATGTCTCCTCTCAGCCTTCTCTTCTGCAGGCTAAACATGCCCAGCTCTTTAAGCCGCTCCTCATAGGGCTTGTTCTCCAGACCCTTAGTCATTTTAGTCGCCCTCCTCTGGACGCTTTCCAGCTTGTCAACATCTCCCTTCAACTGTGGTGCCCAGAATTGGACACAGTGTGATTCCAGGTGTGGTCTGACCAAGGCAGAATAGAATAAGGGGAGCAGGACTTCCCTGGATCTAGACGCTATTCCTCTATTGATGCAGGACAGAATCCCATTGGCTTTTTTCGCTGCCGCATCACATTGTTGGCTCATGTTCCCCTTCCTCCCCACGAGGACTCCAAGGTCTTTTTCGCACACACTGCTGTCAAGCCAGGCATCGTCCCCCCATTCTGTATCTTTGATTTCCATTTTTTCTGCCGAAGTGAAGTATCTTGCATTTGTCCCTGTTGAACTTCATTTTGTTAGTTTTGGCCCATCTCTCTAGTCTGTCAAGATCGTTTTGAATTCTGCTCCTGTCTTCTGGAGTGTTAGCTATCCCTCCCAGTTTGGTGTCGTCTGCAAACTTGATGATCGTGCCTTCTGACCCTTCGTCTAAGTCGTTAATAAAGATGTTGAACAGAACCGGGCCCAGGACGGAGCCCTGCTTGTGGCACTCCACTTGTCACTTCTTTCCATGATGAAGACGACGCATTGGTGAGAATCACCCTTTGGGTTCGTTCGCTTAGCCAATTACAGATCTACCTCACCGTAGTTTTGTCTAGCCCACATTTTACTAGTTTCCTTGCCAGAAGGTCGTGGGGGATAAACTTCCCCTAAAAGCTCTATGCATCCCTCCTTACCCAGGTCTAGGAGCATGCTGTCGGCCGGAAACGTGGCGCCAAACTCCTCCTGGAGATGATAGGCTCGATGAAGGAGAGACTCCAGCTTCTCCGCAAACTCCTTCTTTTGGGATTCCTGCCGGGAAACAAAAACCCAAAGGGATTTATATCGGGACGGGTTTCCTTCTGTGCTGCGAGAGAGCCGAGGTACAACAAAGAGCTGTTCGGAACAATAATAGTATAATAGTATTAATATAATAATATAATAGTAATAATAATAGTATTTCTATCATGACTCGCCCCAGAGGCAGGTGGGAGGTGCTCTCTCCATCCCAACTGCCACTGCCCTGACCTGAAAGGGAGATTCATCTGAATAATAATAATAACAATAATAATAATAATAGTATTTCTATCATGATTAGCCCCAGAGGCAGGTGGAAAGTGCTCTCTCCATCCCAACCACCACTGCCCTGACCTGAAAGGGAAGTCCATCCTAATAATAATAATAATAATAATAATAATAATAATAATAATAATAATAATAATAATAATAGTATTTCTATCATGACTAGCCCGAGGCAGTTGGAAAGTGCTTTCTCCATCCCAACCGCCACTGCCCTGACCTGAAAGGGAGATTCATCTGAATAATAATAATAACAATAATAATAATAATAGTATTTCTATCATGATTAGCCCCAGAGGCAGGTGGAAAGTGCTCTCTCCATCCCAACCACCACTGCCCTGACCTGAAAGGGAAGTCCATCCTAATAATAATAATAATAATAATAATAATAATAATAATAATAATAATAATAATAGTATTTCTATCATGACTAGCCCGAGGCAGTTGGAAAGTGCTTTCTCCATCCCAACCGCCACTGCCCTGACCTGAAAGGGAGATTCATCTGAATAATAATAATAACAATAATAATAATAATAGTATTTCTATCATGACTAGCCCCAGAGGCAGTTGGAAACTGCTCTCTCCATCCCAACCACCACTGCCCTGACCTGAAAGGGAAGTCCATCCTAATAATAATAATAATAATAATAATAATAATAATAATAATAATAATAGTATTTCTATCATGACTAGCCCGAGGCAGTTGGAAAGTGCTTTCTCCATCCCAACCGCCACTGCCCTGACCTGAAAGGGAGATCCATTGAAATAATAATAATAATAATAATAATAATAATAATAATAATAATAATAATAATAATAATAATGGAAAAACTCAGCCGCTATCAGGACCTCAAGATTGAACTTCAAAGACTCTGGCAGAAACCAGTGCAAGTGGTCCCGGTGGTGATGGGCACACTGGGTGCCGTGCCAAAAGATCTCAGCCGGCATTTGGAAACAATAGACATTGACAAAATCACAATCTGCCAACTGCAAAAGGCCACCCGACTGGGATCTGCAGCATCATCCGAAAATACATCACACAGTCCTAGACACTAGGCCCGGGTTGTGGCGCAGGCTGGAGAGAAAACCAGCTGCAACCAGTTGCAATGAATCACTTTGACCAGGAGGTCATGAGTTCGAGGCCCGCTCAGAGCCTGTGTTTGTCTTGTCTTTGTTCTATGTTAAAAGGCATTGAACGTTTGCCTATATGTGTAATGTGATCCGCCCTGAGTCCCCTTCGGGGTGAGAAGGGCGGAATATAAATGCTGTAAATAAAATAAAATAAATACAGTAGAGTCTCACTTATCCAACACTCGCTTATCCAACATTCTGGATTATCCAACACATTTTTGTAGTCAATGTTTTCAATATATCGTGATATTTTGGTGCTAAATTCGTAAATACAGTAATTATTACATAGCATTAATGTATAATGAACTACTTTTTCTGTCAAATTTGTTGTATAACATGATGTTTTGGTGCTTAATTTGTAAAATCATAACCTATTTTGATGTTTAATAGGCTTTTTCTTAATCTCTCCTTATTATCCAACATACTCGCTTATCCAACTTTCTGCCGGCCCATTTATGTTGGATAAGTGAGACTCTACTGTAAATAGACACTTGGGAATAAATAGCGACTTGTGATTTTGTGATACGAAATCCAGCATATCTATCTTGTTTGCTGTGTCATACAATAAAATAAAAAATAATAAAATAATAATAAAAATAATAGTATTTCTATCACGACTTGCCCCAGAGGTATGTGGAAAGTGCTCTCTCCATCCCAACTGCCATTGCCCTGACCTGAAAAGGCGACCCATCTGAATAATTATAATTAAAATATCAGTGGATAAGTGAAACATTCCAAAACTTGACGGGGTAACAGTGGTCAATGTGTTCTATAATCGCAGCAAGCGTCACCCCAATAGCTATAAAAATGAGGGAGAAAGGAGCCCCTGAAGTGACTAGAACGAAAAATTGATGAAATGTCATGCCTAGGCAAGCCCCCACCCTTTTAGCCTTCAGGAAAGATTTAAAAACATGGCTCTTCCGGTGTGCTTTCGGAGAGTAAATGTTCTATGCTACTCCCCCCCGATATTTATCCTCTAGACTGGTTCACTATCTGATGTCCCGTCCCTCGAGGTTTTATTCTGATCCCTTTCTCACCCAGAGTTTTAATTTTTAATCTAGTTTTTAAATGTAGTATTCATGCGGCCCGCTCGTGTTATATTGCTGTTTTGATCTTATGCTGTACTGTTTATTTTATGTAATGTATTATTTAATTGTATTATGTTATGGTTTATTGTATTGTCTTGGGCATGGCCCCATGTAAGCCGCCCCGAGTCCCCGTTGGGGAGATGGTGGCGGGGTATAAATAAAGTTTTATTATTTATTATTATTATTATTATAGCCACAATGCAAAGGGGAAGGGTGTGCCTACCTCCGGGAGGTCTATTGGTGGGGGTTCGGTGGCGCCGTCCCAGGCGACGGAGAGGCTCCCGGAAGGGTCCCTGTGCCGGACGGTGAGGGCTTGCTCCCACTTCTGCAAGGCCTCCTCAAAGAGCTCCATCCCTGTCGGGGCAGAAAGGAGATCCACTGAAGGGGGGCTTCACGGGCGCGGAGGAGGAAATGGGGATGTCGGGAGGGGAGAGGCTGACTATCCATGGAAAACACCACAACAAAGCCTCCTGACTGCTGCTTCTCCTCCTCCTCCTCCTTCTCCCTCCCCCGTTCCATGTTGAGCCTTGGTGTCTCCATTCTTGGGGTTATTTGGGGGGCCGATTCAGAAAATTGCACTGGATAGACCACATCATTAAATATTAAATCATTAAATATAGTTTTCTGTGAACGATCAGATGGCAACAGATCCAATGCAATTTTCTGAATCAGCATCCCCAAATAACCAAACTGAATCTAAAGTTGACCAAAAACTGATTCATAACCCTTTTGATACTAATGTTGGAGAGTGGTCCCTGGTCAAAAAAAGGTTGGGAACCACTGCTTAAGAGAGAATAATAACAATAACAACAATAATAAATGAGGGTTGTTGTATGTCTTTCGGGCTGTGTGGCCATGTTCCAGAAGCATTCTCTCCTGACGTTTCGCCCACATCTATGGCAGGCATCCTCAGAGGTTGTGAGGATGCCTGCGGATAGATGTGGGCAAAACGTCAGGAGAGAATGCTTCTGGAACATGGCCACACAGCCCGAAAGACATACAACAACCCTGTGATCCCGGCCATGAAAGCCTTCGACAACACAATAATAAATGATCTCATATCCCTGTGTAGCCCCCAATACCAACCCAATATATTAATAATAATAATAATAATAATAATAATAATAATAATAATAATATTTCCCATGTCCAGGCACCAATCAAACCCAATATAATAATAATAGTAGTAGTACAGTAGAGTCTCACTTATCCAAGCTAAACGGGCCAGCAGAAGCTTGGATAAGCGAATATCTTGGATAATAAGGAGGGATTAAGGAAAAGCCTATTAAACATCAATTTAGGTTATGATTTTACAAATTAAGCACTAAAACATCATGTTAGACAACAAATTTGACATAAAAAGTAGTTCAATACGCAGTAATGCTATGTTGTAATTACTGTATTTACGAATTTAGCACCAAAATATCACAATATATTGAAAACATTGACTACAAAAATGGCTTGGATTATCCAGAGGCTTGGATAAGTGAGACTCTACTGTAGTAGTAATAATAATAATAATAATAATGATAATGATAGATCCCATGTCCATGTATAGCACCCAAATTCTACCAATAATAATAATAATTCCCATCTCTATATTTAGTCCCCAATACCAACCCAATATATTAATAATAATAATAATAATAATAATAATAATAATAGACATTGACAAAATCACGATCTGCCAACTGCAAAAGGCCACCCTACTGGGATCTGCGCACATCATCTGAAAATATATCACACAGTCCTAGACACTTGGGAAGTGTTCGACTTGTGATTTTGTGATACGGAATACAGCATGTCTATCTTGTTTGCTGTGTCATAATAAAATAATAATAATGCATCCTATATCCATATGGAGCCCACAATAACAATCTAATATAATAATAATAATTGATCCCATGGCCATGTGTAGCCCCAAAAACCTATCCAAAATACTACTAATAATAGTAAATCCCATGTCCATACGTAGCCCCCAAAACTAACCCAAAATAACAACAACACATGGACCTAATATGCTTGTATGCTGCGTTGTTATGTACAAATAAATCTATAATAATATCATTTCCAGACCCCCAGTATCAACCCAACATAATAATAATAATAATTAGTAATAATAATAATAATAATATCATTTCCTGACCTTGGAAATAGAGGTTTTCAGGGCTGCAATCTCCGGCGGCTCCGGGATCGTCTAAGGCCTGGGCCTCCCAGGGTCCTGCCGAAGCCGGACTGGGAGAGTTTGGGGCCGCCATCTAAGAAAAGCAGGAAGAACAACCCATATCCATATATATAAGTCAACATTGGTTTGTTTTATTTTCTCTCTTTGTATGTATGTATTTTCAAAGATGGCTCCCACTTCCACAGAGCACCATGAATCCCGCCAACGAGGGATCATGACCACCAGAAAACACTGGATGGATCCATATATATATCTCTATATATAAAAGGGCAATGAAATTTCAGCCTAGGACAAAACAACAAAACTACACATCCCAGAAACACTAAACTTGGCAGCACAACCCCTCATCCATGACTCTACGTTCATACAACAAAAAGAAAAGAAAAATAAAGTCCTAATTAGAGAGGGAGGAATAATTGTTTTTATCCAATTGCTGCCAGTTAGAAGGCTAAGCTCAGCCCACTTGGTCTCCTAGCAACCCACTCAGCCCAGGGGACAGGCAGAGTTAGGCCTCACTTAGGCCTCTTCCACACTGCCTATAAAATACAGATTATCAGATTAGATGGCAGTGTAGACTCAAGGCCTTTCCACACAGCTATATAACCCATTTATAATCTTATATTATCTGCTTTGAACTGGATTATCCTGACTCTACACTGCCATATAATCTACTTCAGTGTGCAGTCGGACACAACTGGACTTAATGTCAGGAGAAAACCTTTACCCTTGACCTTAACTACCACCAATTCCTCAATACTTTATTTCCCATACCACCAGACTTCGCCACAGCAACACGTGGCCGGGCACAGCTAGTATATCTATATATATAAAAGAGTGATGGAATCCTGGCGACCAACAAAACAACAAAACTAAACACCCCACAACCTCGAAAATTGACAACACAACCCATCATCCATGCCTCTAGGTTGATATAACAAAAAGAAAAGAAAAATAAAGTCCTAATTAGAGAGAGAGGAATAATTGCTTTTATCCAATTGCTGCCAGTTAGAAGGCTAAGCTCCTCCAACTTGGTCTCCTAGCAACCCCCCCCCCCAAAAAAAAACACTAAAAAATTAATACAATAAAATACTATAATAACAGAAAATAACTAAAATAATACAAGAAAATAATAAAATATAATAAATAAAAATATAACTTACAATAAAATTAATTAAAAAAATGCAAATAACGTCAAATAAAAATTACACAACAATTTTTAACCAATACCACCACCACTTTGCCACAGCAACGCGTGGCCGGGCACAGCTAGTGTGTATATATATATATATATATATATATATATATATATATATATATATACACACATACACACACACACACACACACACACACACACACACATATACACACACATCCATGTTAAAATATACTGTATTATTTCCACTTTCTCCTCCATATAAACACCTCTAAAAACAGGGTGTGCCTTAGAACTCCAGGTGCTTTGTACATACATGTCGTTCTGATTATTCTGACAATGTGCCAAGATACAAGCTGCTCACCGAAGCCAAACTGTGGGAAGAGCTGGAGTGTTTGCTGGGCTCGAGGGAGGAAATCCCGCTGAGGGTGTCATTGCTTTTGCTGCCAGGGCTTTGCACTCGCCTCCCGGAGGAACCTGGCAAGGAAGGAGAAAGGCATCCTCAGCAGGAACAACATGGAAAGCAGAGGGAGAGGCAGGCTAGAAATAAAGTAAAATAATAACAATATTATTACGACTGTATTATTATTATTATTATTATTATTAATAATAATAATAATAATACAGTCGTAATAATATTGTTAGCCACCTTGAGTTCCCATGGGGAGAAAGTCGGTCTAGAAATCAAATAATAATAATAATAATAATAATAATACATAATAATAATATTGTTAGCCACCTTGAGCTCCCATGGGGAGAAAGTCAGTCTAAAAATCAAATAATAATAATAATAATAATAATAATAATGTTCTGGAACACAACACACCAGACATCACAGTTGTGGAAAAGAACAAGGTTTGGATCATTGATGTTGCCATCCCAGGTGACAGTCGCATTGACGAAAAACAACAGGAAAAACTCAGCCGCGATCAGGACCTCAAGATTGAACTGCAAAGACTCTGGCAGAAACCAGTGCAGGTGGTCCCGGTGGTGATGGGCACACCGGGTGCTGTGCCAAAAGATCTCAGCCGGCATTTGGAAACAATAGACATTGACAAAATCACCATCTGCCAACTGCAAAAGGCCACCCTACTAGGATCTGCACACATCATCAGAAAATACATCACACAGTCCTAGACACTTGGGAAGTGTTCGACTTGTGGTTTTGCGAAACGAAATCCAGCATATCTATCTCATTTGCTGTGCCATACAACATCGTTGTGTTGATAATAATAATAATAATGATGATGATGATGATAATGATGAATTCCGCCTGAGGTCGGTCTATAATAATAATAATAATAATAATAATAATAATAATAATAATAATAATATTGTTAGCCACCTTGAGTTCCCATGGGGAGAAAGTCGGTCTAGAAATCTAATAATAATAATAATAATAATAATAATAATAATAATAATAATAATAATAATAATATTGTTAGCCACCTTGAGTTCCTATGGGGAGAAAGTCGGTCTAGAAATCAAATAATAATAATAATGATGAATTCAGACTGAGGTCGGTCTAGAATAATAATAATAATAATAATAATAATAATATTGTTAGCCACCTTGAGTTCCAATGGGGAGAAAGTCGGTCTAGAAATCTAATACAGTAATAATAATAATGATGATGATGAATTCAGACTGAGGTTGGTCTAGAATAATAATAATAATAATAATAATAATAATAATAATAATAATAATAATAATAATATTGTTAGCTGGTTTGAGTGACTATGGGGATAAGGGTGGAATAGCAATAAAGATAAATAAATGTTGATGATGATGATGTTGATGATGATAGCCTCCTAGAGTCCCTATGGCGAGACGGTCAGTGTAGAAATACTATTATTATTATTATTATTAATAATAATAATAATCATGTTAGTTGCCTTGAGTCTGCCAACTGCAAAAGGCCACCCTACTGGGATCTGCACGTATCATTCGAAAATACATCACACAGTCCTAGACACTTGGGAAGTGTTTGACTTGTGATTTTGTGATACGAAATCCAGCATATCTATCTTGTTTGCTGTGTCATACAATATAATAATAATAATAATAATAATAATAATAATAATAATACACAGTCCTAGACACTTGGGAAGTGTTCGACTTGTGATTCTGTGATACGAAATCCAGCATATCTATCTTGTTTGCTGTGTCATAATATAATAATAATAATAATAATAATAATAATAATAATAATATACATCACACAGTCCTAGACACTTGGGAAGTGTTTGACTTGTGATTTTGTGATACGAAATCCAGCATATCTATCTTGTTTGCTGTGTCATACAATATAATAATAATAATAGTAATAATAATAATAATAATAATAATATACATCACACAGTCCTAGACACTTGGGAAGTGTTTGACTTGTGATTTTGTGATACGAAATCCAGCATATCTATCTTGTTTGCTGTGTCATACAATATAATAATAATAATAGTAATAATAACAATAATAATAATAATAATATACATCACACAGTCTTAGACACTTGGGAAGTGTTTGACTTGTGATTTTGTGATACGAAATCCAGCATATCTATCTTGTTTGCTGTGTCATACAATATAATAATAATAATAGTAATAATAACAATAATAATAATAATAATATACATCACACAGTCCTAGACACTTGGGAAGTGTTTGACTTGTGATTTTGTGATACGAAATCCAGCATATCTACCTTGTTTAATGTGTCATAATAAAATAATGTTAGTTGCCTTGAGTCCTTATGGGGAGAAAGATAACAACAACTACTACAATATTGTTACAATACAATAATACATACAATAATATTGCCTTGGGTTCCCTTGGGGAGGAAGGTGGGCTAGAAATAAAATAAGTGACAACAACAACAACAACAACAGAAGGCACATAGATGGGAAAACGGAGCCTCTGAGACGGAAAGGGCTCTTCCGCCTTTTGGTCCGCACCAACGCACCTTTCTTGACGGACGGGCCCCCCCTCCTGGTGGGCAAGATGGGGACGGGGGCCCCGGCCGGCTTGGGGGCCACTTTCTCTGGGGCCGGGGGCAGCGTCTTCCGGTGTCGCCGTCGGCGCTTGAGCTGGTGGGCGGCCAAGGCCAAGGCCACCGTCCCCAGGGCCGTGGCAAAGAGCACCTTCCGGAGGCCCCGGCTCAGGCGCAGCTGCGAGAAAGCCGCCTGCCAACAAGAGGAATTATTATTATTATTATTATTCTGATAATATGCCAATCTTCTCACATCATTATTACTATTATGATTATTATCACAATGTGCCAATGTTCCATCATCATCATTATTTTGACAATGTACCAATGTTTCAACATCATCACCATTATTATTATTATTATTATTATTATTATTATTATCATGATAATGTGCCAATGTTTTCTAACATCATTATTACCATTATGATTATTATGACAATGTGCCAATGTTTCAACATCATCTCAATTATTATTATTATTATTTATTAGCCAATGTTTTCTAACATCATTATTACCATTATGATTATTATGACAATGTGCCAATGTTTCAACATCATCACAATTATTATTATTATTATTTATTAGCCAATGTTTTCTAACATCATTATTACCATTATGATTATTATGACAATGTGCCAATGTTTCAACATCATCACAATTATTATTATTATTATTTATTAGCCAATGTTTTCTAACATCATTATTACCATTATGATTATTATGACAACGTGCCAATGTTCCAACATTATCATCATCATCATCATTATTATTTTGTGCCAATGTTCCCTAACATTATTACAATTATGATTATGACAATGTGCCAATGTTTCAACATCATCACCATTATTATTATTATTATTATTATTATTATTAGCCAATGTTTTCTAACATCATTATTACCATTATGATTATTATGAGAATATGCCAATGTTCCAACATCATCACCATTATTACTATTATTATTATGATAATGTGCCAATGTTTTCTAACATCATTATCACCATTATGATTATTATGACAATGTGCCAATGTTTCAACATCATCATTATTATTATTATTATTATTATTATGATAATGTGCCAATGTTTTCTAACATCATCATTACAATTATGAATATTATGACAATGTGCCAATGTTCCATCATTATTATTATTATTATTATTATTATTATTATTATTATTATTATTATTATTATTAGCCAATGTTTTCTAACATCATTATTACCATTATGATTATTATGACAATGTGTCAATGTTCCATTATTATTATTATTATTATTATTATTATTATTATTATTATATTATAATGTGCCAATGTTTTCTAACATCATTATTACCATTATGATTATTATGACAATGTGCCAATGTTCCAACATTATCATCATCATCATCATCATCATCATTATTATGATAATGTGCCAATGTTTTCTAACATCATTATTACCATTATGATTATCATGACAATGTGCCAATGTTTCAACATCATCACCATTATTATTATTATTATTATTATTATTATTATTATTATGATAATGTGCCAATGTTTTCTAACATCACTATTACCATTATTATTATGACAATGTGCCAATGTTCCAACATTATCATCATCATCATCATCATCATCATTATTATGACAATGTGCCAATGTTTCAACATCATCACCATTATTATTATTATTATTATGACAATGTGCCAATGTTCCAACATCACCATTATTATTATTATTATTATTATTATTATTATTATTATTATTATTATTATTATTATTATTATGTGCCAATGTTTTCTAACATTATTACCATTATGATTATTATGACAATGTGCCAGTGTTTCAACATCATCATCATCATTATTATGACCATGTGCCAATGTTCCAAAATCATTATTATTATTTATACCAGAGGTCCTCAAACTTTTTAAGTGGAGGGCCGATTCATGGTCCCTCAGATTGTTGAGGGGCTGAATTATCATTTGGAAAAAAAAAAACGAACAAATTCCTATGCTCACTGCACATGTCTTATTTGTAGTGCAAAAAAACCCCCCCAACAACAATCATTTATTTATTGGCTACATTTATACCCCACTCTCTCTCACCCCGAAGGGGACTCAGAGTGGCTTACAAGTTGTATGTACATGCAATATATTATTAGCATAGCAAAATATTAGCATTATATATTACTATATTGTACTATACCATTATACCGTAATATTATTCATAATATTACATTTAATATATAATATATAATTAATATTATTATATTATACAATATTATTATGTTGTATTATTATTATTAGCCGCCTTGAGTCCCCTATTGGGTGAGAAGGGTGGGGTAGAAATACTGTAATCAATAAATATTATATTGTATTACATTATAATATTTATTATCAATATTATATGTATACACATTATATTATTACCATATCATTCATTTACAATCTTTCATTTACAATATTGGTAAATGAAAGAACAATACAATATTTAAAAATAAAAATAATGTTAACCAACATACTGTAAACTTATCAGGATTTCAGTGGGAAGTGTGGGCCTGCTTCTGGCCAATGAGATCATCAAGTAGGATTGTTGTTGTTGTTGTGCCTTCAAGTCATTTCAGACTTTGGGCAAGCCTAAGTCTAAAACTGAGGGCGGGGGCCAGGTCAATGGCCTTGGAGGGCCGCATCCGGCCCCCGGGCCTTAGTGTGGGGACCCCTGCCTTATACTGACAATGTGGCAATGTTCCATCATCATCATAATAATAACCATGAATGTTGGTTCTTGACTGTCTTTCCCATCATCTGCCAGCACATGTTTTTCTTCTTCTGCCGTTTGTTTCACTTGCCTCCTGATTTTCTGGGCGTTGTTATTATTCTTATTGGAGGAATCCTAAGCAAAGGCCAAATGTCAATGCGGGGTTACCTGTCCGAAGGTGGAGTAGAGGAAGACGGGGATCTCGGCCACGGTCATGGCCAGCGCCTGCAGCAGCGGCACCCCCTCCGGCCTCTGGAAGGCCATCCTCCACCACGGGGGCCTCGCCCGGACCCAGGCCCCACTCACCTCCGGAGCCCCCCCTGCGCCCAAGAGAGAGGTCAGAATCCTCATTATTAGAATATAAACACATGTCTTCATCTCACCTTCCGTGCCCAGGTCTATACCCTCCCATTACTGACACAGCATTAGACAAATACAGCACTGTCAACAACAACAACAATAATAATAATATCTTTATATCGCACTCTATCTCCCCGAGGGGGGACTTAGGGTGGTTTACAACAGATATCGGCAAACATCAAATGCCGTGAGAAGCTGAACAAAGACAATAACCAACCTCCCAAATCCCAAAAACAAATCCACATCTACATAATAATAATAATAATAATAATAATAATAATACTTTATTTCTAGACTGCCCTCTCTCCCCAGAGGGACTCAGGATAGTTAACATATATAATTATTATTATTATTATTATTACTAGCTGTGCCCGGCCACGCGTTGCTGTGGCAAAGTGGTGGTGGTATTGGTTAAAAATTGTTGTGTAATTTTTATTTGACGTTATTTGCATTTTTTTTATTAATTTTATTGTAAGTTATATTTTTATTTATTATAAGTTATATTTTTATTTATTATTTATTTATTATTTAATGTATTATTAATAAAAATAGAGTAAAATAAATGTAATAGTAGCAACAATAATAGAGAAAAATAATAAATGTAATAATAACAATAATAATAGAGAAAAATAAAAAATGCACCATATATTCTCGAGTATAAGCTGACCCAAATATAAGCCAACCAGGACCCTCACCCGAGTATAAGCCGAGGGGGGCTTTTTCAGTCTTAAAAAAAGGGCTGAAAAACTAGGCTTATACTCAAGTATATACAGTACATTAAAACACACAATTTAAACCAACATAAAACAATAATAAATACAGGAAAATAATGCAAGTAATAATAAATAGAGTAAAATAATAAATGCAAGAATAATAAGAATAATAAGATCAGAGTGAAATAATAAATGTATTATTAATAGTAATAAAAACAGAGTAAAATAAATGTAATAGTTGCGACAACAATAGAGAAAAATAATGAATATAATAATAGAGAAAAATAAAACTAGGCTTATACTCGAGTATATACAGTATATTATTATTATTATTATTATTATTATTACTATTATTATTATTATTACACTATGTAACACAATTTGAAAATTGTTCCATTCCTGCTTTGGAAGTATTATTGCCTGTTTCATTGTGCAGTCCTTACTTTGAAAGTTGTTGTTCTGCTCCCGAAACTTCGTTTTTTGTGTCTGCCACAATGTTAAATTGGGTTGAGATGTTCCTTGCAAAACTGGAGCAAAACGTGCAATGGCAGCTTCATACAATTTTCCCATGTTTTTGTGATAGACACAATTAGGAAATGACATGGATAACCCAGGAACAACAATCATTGTGTTACATAGTGATAAAGGGACAAAGGCAGCTTTTATGGGCCCGTAAATGGTATCTGTATAGAGATACGAGGCAACAACACAAGGAATGCCAAGGTCTCTGCAGTTTCCAGCTTATTAAAAAAATCCAGCTAAAATCCAATAAAAATATTCAGCACCCTCTGACCAGACCTCAAACATGTATATACATGTAAACACATACATGTTGGGTGTTGTTAAAGTCACCTTTATGGACAAAATATCCATTACAAAACTTATGCATGACAACTAATATCGAGAAAATGAGACAAAATATAAACATCTTAAACTCTTAAAAATATATAATGTAATACTAGTTGGATAATTTTTGCATATGTACAGAGACTTTGGGTTCGTTCAGCCTGGATATAAAATACATATGTACAACGCATACATACATACTATACACATATACACTTGCACTGTCCAGTATATAATAAAATAGCAGTTGGTTATATTTTTGCTTATATATGTAGACTTTGGGTTTAGCCTGCTTTAATGTACATATGTACAACACACACACATATATACAAACATATATACTATACACATGTACACACACACCTGCCCTGTCCAATATACATATACACTATATACATTTACACACACACGCACTATCCAATATTTATATAATATGCACATGGATATACACACCTCTCCTGTCCAATATACATATACACTAGACACATATACAGACACACACCTGCCCTGTCCAATACACATATACACTGTACACATGTATACACACACCTGCACTGACCGAAATACATATACACTGTACACATATACACACACACACCTTCCCTGTCCAGTACACATATACACACTATATACACGATACACTATACACATATTCTGTACACATTCCTGCCCTGTCCAATATGCATACACACTACACACATATACACACATAGACATATACACACATAAACAAACACAACTGCCCTGTCTAATTTACATATACACTATACACACCTGCCCTGTCCAATATATACTATATACTATATCCATGTACACACACACCCCTGCCCTGTCCAATATACATATACACTATATGCATATACATACACACCTGCACTATCCAATATACATATACATTATATACATATAAATACACACCTGCCCTGTCCAATATACATATACACTATATACATATACATACACACCTGCCCTGTCCAATATACGTATACACTATATACATTTAAATACACACTTGCACTATCCAATATACATATACATTATATACATATACATACACACCTGCCCTGTCCAATATCCATATACACTATATATATACACACCTGCCCTGTCAAAAATACATATACACTATATACATACACATACACACTTGCACTATCCAATATACATATACATTATATACATACACACCTGCCCTGTCCAATGTCCATATACACTATAGACATATACAAACACACCTGCACTATCCAATATTTATATACATATATAATATACAATATAATATATAATATAATGTACACACACACCTGCCCTGTGCAGTGTACCCTTAAATAGATGTTCTGCCCCTGTCTGGACCCTTTGGGCTCAGCCTGGATGGAATATACCCATGTCCAACATATACATCCATGCATGCATCTACCTACACACCTGCCCTGTCCCCCTAATGCAAGGCAGGCCAATGGGGAGGCTCATTCATGCCCTAAAGAAGGCTCAGCGTGGGCTCCGCTTCAGCCCCATCCCAAGGCAGGCGCAGAGCAGGCGGCAAGGCAGCGAGGCGTGCTTTCCCCCCTTTTTTCGAATGGAAGAGTCCGCCTCCCTTTGGCCCTGAGAGGAATGGGCCAAACCATTCTCCCAAAGAGGGGGAGGCAGGCAAACAAGCTCACCGCTTTCGGAAGGGCAGCCTCTCCTTCCCGGGCGTCGCAACCTAACCTCTACTTACTAACCACAGGGGGCGGGGCTCCGTGGGGAGACCTCAGACTGGCAGGCGGCACTCACCAATAACGGCGCGAGTCTCGCTCCCTCGCAGCGCCCATTGGCCGCAGCGACCGCCTGCTCGGCTGAGAAGCAAATAGAGGAAAGGGGGCGCGGTTCTTGGTTTGGGGAATAAAGGGGCGCGGCCTCCCTTAAAGGGGCAACGCTCCTCCGTGGGGCCTAGGAAGAAAAACAAAACAATGAGATTGATTTTACAAATTAAGCACCAAAACATCCGGTTATACAACAAATTTGGCAGAAGAAGTAGTTCAATATGCAGTAATGTTATGTTGTAATTACTGTATTTACAAATTTAGCACTAAAATATCATGATGTATTGAAAACATTGACTACAAAAATGCGTTGGATAATCCGGAACGTTGGATAAGCGAGTGTTGGATAAGTGAGACTCTACTGTGTGTGTGTGTGTATATATATATATATATATATATATAATAAAATATAATTTACTATTACAGTATTTTCATTTAATTTACCATTATTGTACACTATACACATATTAAATAACAGTAAATATAATTTACTATTATTTTCATTTATTATATTATACATTATACACGTATAAAATAACAGTAAATTATATTTAGTAATATATATATATATATATATATATATATATATAAATATAAAATATAATTTACTATTACAGTATTTTCATTTAATTTACCATTATTATACACTATTCACATATTAAATAACAGTGAATATAATTTACTATTATTTTCATTTAATTTGCAATGATCATTACTATCATTATAACTGCTGGAACCAGAGCAAGCTAACAAATCAAATTACTGTATTTATTTATGATGACACATATTAAATAACAGTGAATATAATTTACTATTATTTTCATTTAATTTGCAATGATCATTACTATCATTATAACTGCTGCAACCAGAGCAAGCTAACAAATCAAATTACTGTATTTATTTATGATGACACATATTAAATAACAGTGAATATAATTTACTATTATTTTCATTTAATTTGCAATGATCATTACTATCATTATAACTGCTGCAACCAGAGCAAGCTAACAAATCAAATTACTGTATTTATTTATGATGACACATATTAAATAACAGTGAATATAATTTACTATTATTTTCATTTAATTTGCAATGATCATTACTATCATTATAACTGCTGCAACCAGAGCAAGCTAACAAATCAAATTACTGTATTTATTTATGATGACACATATTAAATAACAGTGAATATAATTTACTATTATTTTCATTTAATTTGCAATGATCATTACTATCATTATAACTGCTGCAACCAGAGCAAGCTAACAAATCAAATTACTGTATTTATTTATGATGACACATATTAAATAACAGTGAATATAATTTACTATTATTTTCATTTAATTTGCAATGATCATTACTATTATTATAACTGATGCAACCAGAGCAGGCTAAC
This sequence comes from Anolis carolinensis, assembly GCF_035594765.1. NCBI lineage: Eukaryota > Metazoa > Chordata > Lepidosauria > Squamata > Anolidae > Anolis > Anolis carolinensis. Next base: position 13,727,543 of record NW_026943818.1, read on the forward strand.
AAATCAAATTATTTATTTATTATTATGATGAAAAGGCCTTGTAAAACTACCTCTCCCAGCACAAACTATTCCTTCTTCTACCATATCTGCAATTTGCTGCCTCTTTTAAATTTTAATATATATATATTATTTGCACCCTTGTTTTTCTACCAGCAGCCATGTCTGGGTGTGGCCACGCCCCCTCAGTGACGTCACGGGCCTTAAAAAAAAAGCCTCCTGCCGCTCCCATAGGCAAGCCCGTCGGGTGACGTCACTGGTGTGGGAGAAGGGCGTTGCCGGCAGAGGGCGCTGGAGAGCAATCCCCATAGGGAAGCCTTGAGCGCCCACCTGCGCAGGTGCAGAAAGGAAAGCAGGCAGGAAGAGGGTCCCGCGCTGTGTCGGCTCCTCCTTTTCCGAGGGGAGATCCAAGGATGGACTTCAACATGAAGAAGCTGGCCTCCGACGCCGGGGTCTTCTTCACCAGGGCCGTCCAGGTGAGCAAGGGGGGCAGGCAGGGAAGGCCACGGGCTTCCTTGCCTGCCTTGCAACATCTGTCCACAGATGTGTCCCTGTCTATCTTGCATCTCTTTCTGCAGGCATAGATTCCCAATGGGCTTCCTGCCTTGCAAGATCTGCCATACACACATGCATAACATAGGTACACATCTAGATCTGTTCCATCTATGTAGGTACATATTTTAGGTATAGATCTGTATATATTATATTATTATTATTTATTTATTTACAGCATTTATATTCCGCCCTTCTCACCCCGAAGGGGACTCGGGGCGGATCACATTATATTATAACTAGCTGTGCCCGGCCACGCATTGCTGTGGCGAAGTCTGGTGGTATGGGAAATAAAGTATTGAGGAATTGGTGGTAGTTAAGGTAAAGGGTAAAGGTGTGGAGTCTAGATAATCCAGCTAAAGCAGATAATATAAGATTATAAATGGGTTATATAGCTCTGTGGAAGGGCCTTGAGTCTACACTGCCATATAATCCAGTTAAAATCTGATAATGTTTATTTTATAGGCAGTGTGGAAGAAGCCTAAGTGAGGCCTAACTCTGCCTGCGCCCTGGGCTGAGTGGGTTGCTAGGAGACCAAGTGGGCGGAGCTTAGTCTTCTAACTGGCAACAATTGGATAAAAACAATTATTCCTCTCCCTCTAATTAGGACTTTATTTTTCTTTTCTTTTTGTTGTATCAACCTAGAGGCGTGGATGATGGGTTGTGTTGTCAATTTTTGAGGTTGTGGGGTGTTTAGTTTTGTTGTTTTGTGGGTCGCCGTGATGCCATCACTCATTTATATATATAGATGCACTAGCTGTGCCCGGCCACGCGTTGCTGTGGCAAAGTGGTGGTGGCATTGGTTAAAAATTGTTGTGTAATTTTTATATCTCTCACATATATAATGTATATTCTTATGTACACATATTCTCTCGCAGATACAGAATATGTATTCTCTTGCATGTCATGTGTATTATTGCACACCTAATGTATACACATACATAACATATTCTCTCCCACATATACAATGTATATTCTCATGTTCACACAATGTATATTCTCATGTAGACTTACATATATATTCTCATGTAAACAATGCATATATTATCATGTACACATACATGTATATTCTCATGTAATGCATATTCTCATGTTCACATAATGTATATTTTCGTGTAGACATACATGTATATTCTTGTGTATACATAATGTATATTTGCATGTAATAATTTATGTTCTAATGTAAATATAATGTATATTTCTGTGTACTTACATGAATATTCTCATGTACACATATAGTGTATTCTCATGTAAATTTTTATGTATATTGTCACCAGTCATATACACATAATGTATATTTTCATGTAAACATATATTCTCATGTAGACATAATGTATACTCTCATGTAAGCAAAATGTATATTCCCATGTACAAATTAATCATTCATTCATTTTAATGCATTTTAGTTGATTAGATTTTTCTTATGCAGTAAGTGTGACTGATTTCGATCTACTACGTCTATTTAATTACTTACTTTTTTGGCTAGTTTACTTTTGTATTGACATGTTTGTTTACTGTTTTGATTTGGTTTGGATTGTTTCTATTGTTTATTCTGGCATTGAATGGGTTGCTTTGATTTTGCCTAGTTTATTATCATTATTACTATTGCTATTATTACTATCATTATTTTATGTTACTGCAAAGCAAGGATAGATGAGTGCTTGCACATTATTATTATCATTACTATGATTACTATTATTTTCTGCTGCCACAAAGGTAGCTTAGTGTATGGACAAAATTATTATTATCAACATTATTATTATCATCATTATTATTTTCATTAATAATAACAATGATAATAGTAATTATCATTATTATGTGATGCAAGGGTAGCTAAGTGTTCGCACATTATTATTATTACTGTATTACGATTATTTTCTTCTGCTGGGTGTTTGCACAACATTATGGACATTATTATTATCATTATTATTTTCTGCTGCTGCAAAGCAAGGGTAGCTAAGTGTTTGCACATTATTATTATTACTATTGTTTACACAACATTATTATCATCATCATCATTACTACTATTTTCTGCTGCTGCAAAGCAAGGATAGCTGAGTGTTTGCACATTATTATTATTATTGTTATTATTACTATTATTTTCAGCTGCTGTTTGTACAATATTATCATTATTATCATCGTCATCATTATTATCATCATCATTATTACTATTATTTTCTGCTGCTGCAAAGCAAGGGTAGCTGAGTGTTTGCACATTATTATTATTATCATTATTATTACTATTGTTTACACAACATTATTATTATCATCATTATTATCATTATCATTATTACTATTATTTTCTGCTGCTGCAAAGCAAGGGTAGCTGAGTGCACATTATTATTATTATTGTTTACACATTATTATTATCATCATTATTATCATTATCATTATTACTATTATTTTCTGCTGCTGCAAAGCAAGGGTAGCTGAGTGTTTGCACATTATTATTATTATTGTTTACACATTATTATTATCATCATTATTATCATTATCATTATTACTATTATTTTCTGCTGCTGCAAAGCAAGGGTAGCTGAGTGTTTGCACATTATTATTATTATTGTTTACACATTATTATCATCATCATTATTATCATTATCATTATTACTATTATTTTCTCCTGCTGCAAAGCAAGGGTAGCTGACTGTTTGCACATTATTATTATTATTATTATTGTTTACACATTATTATTATCATCATCATTATTATCATTATCATTATTACTATTATTTTCTGCTGCTGCAAAGCAAGGGCACCTGAGTGTTTACACATTATTATTATTATCATCATCATCATCATCATTATTTTCAGTTGCTTCAAAGCAAGGATAACTGAATCCTTGCGCAACATTATTATTATTATTATTATTATTATTATTATTATTATTATTATTATTATTATTATTCCCAAATGCCATCTGCCTGCTCTCTGCTGCTCCATCCGCCCCCATTCGTTGCTTGAGCTGCAGTCCCATCATGATGATGATGATGATGATGCATCTTCCCTGCAAAAAAAAAAAAGGGCTCATAGGGAACCATTGCAACCGGATGACACCGGGGAGGCTTTCAGTGCTCGCTCATCCGGAGCCAGTCTGCAGTGCCGCTCGGCTTTTTAAGAGTTTTAATCCAGATTTTTTAAAAAATAAATCCTTTGGGCCAGGCCTGCTCTGCCTCGGCTGGCATCCGGGCTGCATTTCGAGGAGGGAACCGAATCCTGGCATGAAATATTGATTTCTTGAGCCGCCTGCCCGTCTCTGGAGGGCTGCATTATTCATGGCCAGCTGGCCCCGCTTTCCGTTGGAAGCAAAGCTGAATTTCAGGCTGGAAACCAGGACCGAGTATGCGTCTGGAGCGCATTTGGGCCTCTTCTTTGGAAGGGACATGCCTCGTGGCTAGGAAGTCAAAATCTCTCATTATTATTATTATTATTACTATTATTATTATTATCATCCCATTTTCCTCTCCTAAGGAGACTCAAATACAATTCATTATTGCTATTATGACTCTGGATTAATGTGTCCCATGGCTAGGAATATATATATATATATATATGTGTATTTATATATATGTATATACTAGCTGTGCCCGGCCACGCGTTGCTGTGGCGAAGTATGGTGGTATGGGAAATAAAATATTGAGGAATTGGTGGTAGTTAAGGTCAAGGGTAAAGGTGTGGAGTCCAGATAATCCAGTTAAAGCAGATAATATAAGATTTTAAACGGGTTATATAGCTGTGTGGAAGGGCCTTGAGTCTGCACTGCCATCTAATCCAGTTAAAATCTAATAATCTGTATCTTATAGGCAGTGTGGAAGAGGCCTAAGTGAGGCCTAACTCTGCCTGTCCCCTGGGTGAGTGGGTTGTTAAGAGACCAAGTGGGCAGAGCTTAGCTTTCTAACTGGCAGCAATTGGCAGCTGTGTGGAGGGGCCTTGAGTCTACACTGCCATCTAATCCAGTTAAAATCAGATAATCTGTATCTTATAGGCAGTGTGGAAGAGGCCTAAGTGAGGCCTAACTCTGCCTGTCCCCTGGGCTGAGTGGGTTGTTAAGAGACCAAGTGGGCAGAGCTTAGCCTTCTAACTGGCAGCAATTGGATAAAAACAATTATTCCTCTCCCTCTAATTAGAACTCTATTTTTCTTTTCTTTTTCTTGTATCAACCTAGAGGCATGGATGATGGGTTGTGTTGTCAGTTATCGAGGTTGTGAGGTGTTTAGTTTTGTTGTTTTGGCGGTCGCCAGGATTCCATCACTCTTTTATATATATATAGATATATATATATACACACACACAATATAATTTACAATAATATATAAACATATTGTATATACATAATATATTCATAATATTATATTGTAATACAATATACTAATAATACAATATAATATTAATTATATATTATATTTTACATGTAATATTACTAATAATATTACAATATATTGACACAGTACAATATAGTAATTTATTACTAGTATTGCATTATGCTAATATAATATTGTATGTAAATGTAATTTGTAAGCCGCTCTGAGTCCCCTTCGGAGTGAGAAAGGCGGCATATAAATGTAGCTAATAAATAAATAAATAAATAAGAAGGAAGTCATAAATTATTATTATTATTATTATTATCATTATCATCATCATCATCATCATCATCCCTTTTTCCTCTCCTAAGGAGACTCAAATACAATGCATTATTATTATGCCTCTGGATTAATGTGTCTCATGGCTAATTTATTATTATTATTATTATTATTATTATTATTATTATTATTATTATTATTATTATGACACAGCAAACAAGATAGATATGCTGGATTTCATATCACAAAACCACAAGTCGAACACTTCCCAAGTGTCTAGGACTGTGTGATGTATTTTCGGATGATGCTCGCAGATCCCAGCAGGGTGGCCTTTTGCAGTTGGCAGATCGTGATTTTGTCAATGTCTATTGTTTCCAAATGCCGGCTGAGATCTTTTGGCACGGCACCCAGTGTGCCCATCACCACCGGGACCACCTGCACTGGTTTCTGCCAGAGTCTTTGAAGTTCAATCTTGAGGTCCTGAGAGCGGCTGAGTTTTTCCTGTTGTTTTTCGTCAATGCGACTGTCACCTGGGATGGCAACATCAATGATCCAAACCTTTTTCTTTTCCACAACTGTGATGTCTGGTGTGTTGTGTTCCAGAACTTTTGTCAGTCTGGATTCGGAAGTCCCACAGTATCTTTGCGTGCTCATTTTCCAAGACTTTTGCAGGTTTGTGATCCCACTAGTTCTTTGCTGCTGGGAGGTGGGACTTGAGGCATAAGTTCCAATGGATCATTTGGGCCACACAGTTGTGCCTCTGTTTGTAGTCTGTCTGTGCAATTTTCTTACAGCAGCTGAGGATATGATCCATGGTTTTGTCGGTTTCCTTGTACAGTCTGCATTTTGGGTCATCAGCTGATTTTTCGATCTTGGCCTTGATTGCCTTTGTCCTGATGTCTTGCTCCTGGGCTGCAAGGATCAGGCCTTCTGTCTCCTTCTTCAGAGTCCCATTATTATTATTATTATTATTATTATTATTATTATTATTATTAATTGCATTTGTCCTGATGTCTTGCTCCTGGGCTGCAAGGATCAGGCCTTCTGTCTCCTTCTTCAGAGTCCCATTATTATTATTATTATTATTATTATTATTATTATTATTATTATTATTATTAATTGCATTTGTCCTGATGTCTTGCTCCTGGGCTGCAAGGATCAGGCCTTCTGTCTCCTTCTTCAGGGTCCCATTCGTGAGCCAGAGCCAGGTCTTCTCCTTATCAGCTTTTCCTTCAATTTTGTCAAGGAACTTTCCATGCAGTGTTTTGTTGTGCCAGCTGTCAGCTCTAGTTTGTAGTGCGGTTTTCTTGTACTGTTTTTTTGTCTGCTGTGCTTTGAGGAGTTTCTGATTTTTGACTTCAATCAAAGCAGGTTCTTCACTTTGCTTTTACATCTTCTGCCAGGGCATGTTCTTCTTCTTTGACTGCTTGTTTGACTTGTAAGAGTCCTCTGCCCCCTGATCTTCTAGGCAGATATAGCTATTATATTATTATTATTATTATTATTATTATTATTATTATTATTATTATTATTATTATTATTATTATGTTCTTCTCCTCTGCAGTTCACGGAAGAGAAGCTGGGCCAGGCGGAGAAGACCGAATTAGATGCGCATTTTGAGAACCTCCTGGCGCGTGCGGACAGCACCAAGAACTGGACGGAGAAGATCCAGCGCCAGACGGAGGTCCTGCTGCAGCCGAACCCAAGTAAGTCCCTATTTTGCTGCGGGATGAGCTTGGGTTGACAAACATGGGTTTTGGACCCGGCCAAACTGCTCAATGACGCCGGATCCTGGTAGTAATAAGGTCGTTGAGTCGCCTTATTGAGTCCATGGGTCTTCTCCTCTTTTGGTCTCCAGGCACCCGGGTGGAGGAGTTCCTCTACGAAAAGCTGGACCGGAAGGTCCCTTCTCGGGTCACCAACGGTGAGCTCCTGGCCCAGTACATGATCGAGGCCGCCAACGACTTTGGCCCAACATCCCCCTACGGTGAGTGGAAAACGGGTTGCTTCCTCTTGGGATTTGGTGGGTGTCCCGTTGCCTTTTGTGATGGAGTTGGATAGGGTCGGATGGGTGTCTTGTTGCCTCTTGGGATGGTCAAATAGGATTGGATGGGTGTCTTTGCCTCTTGGGATGGTCAGATAGGATCAGATGAGTGTCCCTTTGCCTCTTGGGATGGTCAAATGGGTCGGATGAGTGTCCCGTTGCCTCCTGCGATGGTCAGATAGGATCAGATGGGTTTCCCATTGCTCTTGGGATGGTAAAATAGGATCGGATGGGTGTCCCATTGCCTCTTGGGATGGTCAAATAGGGTCAGATGAGTGTCCTGTTGCCTCCTGAGATGGTCATATAGGATTGGATGGGTGTCCCATTGCCTCTTGGGATGGTCAGATGAGTGTCCCGTTGCCTCTTGGGATGGTCAAATAGGGTTGGATAAGTGTCCCTTTGCCTCTTGGGATGGTCAAATGGGTCGGATGAGTGTCCCGTTGCCTCCTGCGATGGTCAGATAGGATTGGATGGGTGTCCCATTGCCTCTTGGGATGGTCAGATGAGTGTCCCGTTGCCTCTTGGGATGGTCAAATAGGGTCAGATGAGTGTCCCGTTGCCTCTAGCGATGGTCAGATAGGGTTGGATAAGTGTCCCTTTGCCTCTTGGGATGGTCAAATGGGTCGGATGAGTGTCCCGGTGACTCCTGCGATGGTCAGATAGGGTTGGATGAGTGTCCTGTTGACTCCTGAGATGGTCAGATAGGATTGGATGGGTGTCCTGTTGCTCTTGGGATGGTCAAATAGGGTCCAATGAATGTCCCGTTGCCTCTTGGGATGGTCAGATAGAGTCAGATGAGTGTCCCGTTGTTCTTGCGATGGTCAAATAGAGTCAGATAGGTGTCCCGTTGCCTCTTGGGATGGTCAGATAGGGTTGGATTGGTGTCCCGTTGCCTCTTATGATGGTCAAATGGGGTCAGAAGAGTGTCCTATTGCCTCTTGGGATGGTCACATAGGGTCGGGTAGGTGCCCCGTTGCGTTCTAGAAGACGGGGAGAGGGTTCGAATGGAAGTCCCTCTTTAACGGAAAGCCCATGCATCGTGGTCCTTAGAATCATAGAATCATAGATTCTTCCTTCCTTCCTTCCTTCCTTCCTTCCTTCCTTCCTTCCTTCTGCAGGGAAAACCCTCATCAAAGTGGGTGAGACGGAGCGGCGCTTGGGTGGTGCTGAGCGGGACTTCATCCACTCGGCTTCCATCAACTTCCTGACCCCGCTGCGCAACTTCCTGGAGGGCGACTGGAGGACCATCTCGGTATGTGGAACCCATCATCATCCTCATCATCCTCATCTTTCCCTGTCGTGTCCTGTAATCTCTGCCATCATTTGATCCATCCAAGCACTTATTCCCATCTCAAAACAGCGCCTTAACTATTAAGTTATATTTGGAGGATACGCTCATGCATTATGTATAGGAAATGTATTATTATGGAGTAGAGCGTTTCCAATAAAACCTGTTTAGACTTGGCTCCCATCCATTGTAAAGATGAAAGTAAACAAACCCCACAGTCCTTTTGGTCTTAAGCATTTTAGACGATGGAGACTCCAGTCGTTGACTCCACTTCCTATTCTTTCGTTCTTGCTGCTCAGTCACTCTTGCTTTGCATCAGAAAATAATAATAATAATAATAATAATAATAATAATAATAATAATAATAAAGTTGTGCAAACACTCAGCAACTCTTGCTTTGCAGTAGCTGAAAATATTAATGATAACAGTGTGCAAATGCTCAGTCACTTTCGCTTTGCAGTAGCTGAAAATATTAATAATAATAATACGCAAATGCTCAGTCACTCTTGCTTTGCATCAGAAAATAATAATAATAATAAAGTTGTGTGAACATTCAGCTACCCTTGCTTTGCATCAGAAAATAATAATGGTAATGATGTTGTGCAAACACTCGGCTACCCTTGCTTTGCAGTAGCTGAAAATATTAATGATAATAAGAATATGCAAATGCTCAGTCACTCTTGCTTTGCATCAGAAAATAATAATAATAATAATAATAATTATTATTATTTGTGCAAACACTCAGCTACCCTTGCTTTGCAGTAGCTGAAAATATTAATGATAATAAGAATATGCAAATGCTCAGTCACTCTTGCTTTGCATCAGAAAATAATAATAATAATAATTATTATTATTATTATTTGTGCAAACACTCAGCTACCCTTGCTTTGCAGTAGCTGAAAATATTAATGATAATAAGAATATGCAAATGCTCAGTCACTCTTGCTTTGCATCAGAAAATAATAATAATAATAATAATTATTATTATTATTATTTGTGCAAACACTCAGCTACCCTTGCTTTGCAGTAGCTGAAAATATTAATGATAATAAGAATATGCAAATGCTCAGTCGCTCTTGCTTTGCATCAGAAAATAATAATAATAATAATAATAATAATAATAATAAAGTTGTTCGAACACTCAGCAACCCTTGCTTTGCAGTAGCTGAAAATATTAATGATAATAATGTGCAAATGCTCAGTCACTCTCGCTTTGCAGTAGCTGAAAATATTAATGATAATAATGTGCAAATGCTCAGTCACTCTCGCTTTGCAGTAGCTGAAAATATTAATGATAATAATGTGCAAATGCTCAGTCACTCTCGCTTTGCAGTAGCTGAAAATATTAATGATAATAATGTGCAAATGCTCAGTCACTCTCGCTTTGCAGTTGAAAATATTAATGATAATAAGAATATGCAAATGCTCAGTCACTCTTGCTTTGCATCAGAAAATAATAATAATAGTAATAATAAATTTGTGCAAACACTCAGCAACCCTTGCTTTGCAGTAGCTGAAAATAATAATAATGTGCAAATGCTCAGTCACTCTTGCTTTGCAGTAGCTGAAAATATTAATGATAATAATAATAATATGCAAATGCATCAGAAAATAATAAGAATAGTAATAAGGTGTCATTTTTGTACTTAACCATAATAACACTGTGCAACAAAATGTGAAACATGTTCTGTACCTGGTTGGAAAGTGTTGTTTCCGGTTCAGTTCTGCGCTCCTGAAGTTTTGGCCGTTCAGTAAACGTTTCCGATGTTGTTATGATAGAACCAATGTGTTTTGCAGAAGGAGCGTCGGATCCTGCAGAACCGGCGCCTGGACCTGGACGCCTGCAAGGCCCGGCTCAAGAAGGCCAAAGCCGCCGAAGCCAAGGCCGCGGTAAGTGGCTCTCTTTGTTCCCGGGACCCCTGAGCATGTGCAGAGTTCGCTCCGGTCTCCCGCCTGCCCCGCTTTGACCTGTCCGTCGTCCGTCCTCCCGCTTTGCTTCCTCGACTCCAATGGATCCTTAATGGGGAAAAACCATGAATAAACGTTTCCTGAATCCGCACTCTTTTCCCCAAATCTCCTTCCTTTTTTCCTCTCACCCTCGTCGTTTCCGTCCACTAACCTCTTCGTTTTGTTCTGTCTTTTTTTTAATTGTTTTTCCCGTCCCGTTTTTTTTAATTTTTTGCTCAGTGTGAGGGAGATGTGAGTATCATTGCCTGCGTTTTCCTCTTTTTACTCTCTGTTGTTGTTGTTGTGTGCCGTTCTTCTTCTTCTTCTTCTTCTCCCGCTTTCCGCTGCTTATTTTCTATATCGTTTTATTTCCTGGCCTTTAAAACAAAATACGAGAAGCGCATTGTGGGCGCTGATGCCATAGCCTGCCTGTTTGCATTTCCAAGCCTCTTGGGAGCCTGGATCAAGAGGTGGCTTCGGAAAAGTTGTACATACGCAGCAGGATTCGAACCCAAGGCAGGCAGGATTTCCTTTTTGGAGCAACACAGTGGGTTAGAAAAAATACATGGGACACAGTACAAACTGGGAAAGCCAAAAGACAGAGGGAGGTAGAAATAATGCAGAATTTTGCATATATTATTTTCCAGCCCTAAGTCATAATTTTATATTACAGTAGAGTCTCACTTATCCAAGCTAAACGGGCCGGCAGAAGCTTGGATAAGCGAATATCTTGGATAATAAGGAGGGATTAAGGAAAAGCCTATTCAACATCAAATAAGGTTATGATTTTACAAATTAAGCAACAAAACATCATGTTATACAACAAATTTGACAGAAAAAGTAGTTCAATACGCAGTAATGTTATGTTGTAATTACTGTATTTACAAAATTAGCACCAAAATACCATGATATATTGAAAACATTGACTACAAAAATGGCTTGGATTATCCAGAAGCTTGGATAAGCGAGGCTTGGATAAGTGAGACTCTACTGTATTATTATTATTATATTATTATTATTATTATTATTATTATTATTACCATCTTCATCATCTTTATTTACATTCCACCCTTCTCATAGTCTCAAGGTGGCTAACATTATTATTATTATCATTATTATTTATATCTCATAGAGCCTCAAGGTGATTATCATTATCATCATCATCATCATCATTATTAACATTATTTATATCCCACCTTTCAACCTCAAGGTAGCTAACACTATTATTATTATTATATCACTATGTCATTATTATTATTACTTATTGTATGACACAGCAAACAAGATAGATATGCTGGATTTCGTATCACAAAATCACAAGTCGAACACTTCCCAAGTGTCTAGGACTGTGTATTATTATTATTATTATTATTATTACTATTATTATTATTATTATGACACAGCAAACAAGATAGATATGCTGGATTTCGTATCACAAAATCACAAGTCGAACACTTCCCAAGTGTCTAGGACTGTGTGATGTATTATTATTATTATTATTATATGAATAAAATAATAATAATAGTAATAATAATAATATTGTTAGCCACCTATTATTATTATTATAATTATTATTGACATGACATAGTATGACACAGCAAACGAGATCTATATGCTGGATTTCGTATCACAAAATCACAAGTCGAACACTTCCCAAGTGTCTAGGACTGTGTATTATTATTATTATTATTATTATTATTATATTATTATGTCACAGCAAACAAGATAGATATGCTGGATTTCGTATCACAAAACCACAAGTCGAACACTTCCCAAGTGTCTAGGACTGTGTGATGTATTATTATTATTATTATTATTATTATTATTGTATGAATAAAATAATAATAGTAATAATAATAATATTGTTAGCCACAATAATATTATTGTCATGTTATTATTGACATGACACAGTATGACACAGCAAACGAGATATATATGCTGGATTTCGTATCACAAAATCACAAGTCGAACACTTCCCAAGTGTTTAGGACTGTGATGTAGTATTATTATTATTATTATTATCATTATTATTTACGCCTTGCCTTTCTCTTCATTTAGCCTCAAGGTGATTATCATCATTATCATCATCATCATTATTAACATTATTTATATCCCACCTTTCAACCTCAAGGCATCTAACAATATTATTATTATGTTACTATTAATATTATATCTTTATTTACATTCCACCTTTCTCCTTGTAGTGTCTCAAGGTGGCTAACATTATTATTATTATCTCACCTTTCTACTCGTAGAGCCTCAAGGTGATTATCATCATCCTTAAAATACCTCCCCGATTAAGCAGTACCTATTTATCTACTCACAGCTGCTTTCGATCGGCTAGGTGGGCAATGAGGTGGGCTGAAGGTCGGGTGCTCACCCCGACCCGGGCTCCGAACTGCCAACCTTTCGATTTATAATAATCTAAGATTTATTGTAGTTGGTGGTTAATGTAGACGCCAGGCCAACATTAAAATAAAAGCCCGAGGTCAGAAAAATAACCTATAGTTAAAATGTTCTTTTTATGAGAATCACAGGATAAAGAAGTATTTGAAATGATTTGGGAAATCCAGGCTCAAACCAGTCCCAACTAGCTGTCTCCTGACCGGATCTCTTTTGTTGACGTTTCATTTTTCGAAACCTTTATCCTCTTACTAACAGCAGAGCTTTGAGAGTATGTGGTTGTGTTTGTTGCTGGCTTTCTTGTTTGTTTGGTTGCCTTTCCTGAATTTAATTTTGAAACCCGAGCGCCTGTTATCGGCTGAAGATTGTGTTCCTTTGTGGAAGCAGAGACAGAGAAGTTGAAACCCAGACGTCAAAAGGACTTACATAGAAACTTTATTTTCCACCGCCCTCCCCGGCATTGTTTCACAGCCTTCGATATTCTTCTTTTCCTCCAAGTTGCCCAGAGTTTCCCCACAGAAATATATTTTCAACAGACCTTCAAAAAGTAGGATTATAGTACAAGGAACAATTAAATTAAATTAAATTTTCCTGAAAATAAGCCCTAGCAGGACTTTTGAGGATGCTCAGAATATAAGCCCGGCTTCAAAAATAAGCCCTAGTTAGAGTTCATACAAAGTCAATTCGGAAAAATAAGACCTACCCTGAAAATAAGACCTACTTCAAAAATAAGCCCTAGTTAGAGTTGACAAAATAAGTCAATTTTGAAAAATAAGCCCTACTTCAAAAATAAGCCCTTGTTAGAGTTCACACAAAGTCAATTTGGAAAAATAAGCCTGACCCTGAAAATAAGCCCTACTTCAAAAATAAGCCCTGGTTAGAGTTCACAAAAATCCAATTTGGAAAAATAAGACCTACCCTGAAAAAAAGCCCTACTTCAAAATATGCCCTAGTCAGAGTTCATGAAAAAAGTAAATTTGGAAAAATATGGCCTAAGCGGAAAATAAGCCCTAGCATGACTTTTGGGAATGCTAGGAATATAAGTCCAGCTTCAAAAATAAGCCCTAGTTAGAGTTCACAAAAAGTCAATTTGGAAAAATAAGGCCTAAGCAGAAAATAAGCCCTAGCATGACTTTTGAGAATGCTAGGAATATAAATCCAGCTTCAAAAATAAGCCCTAGTTAGAGTTCACAAAAAGTCAATTTGGAAAAATAAGGCCTACCCCGAGAATAAGCCTTACTTCAAAAATAAGAACTAGTTAGAGGTGATGAAATAAGTCAGGTTGAAAAAATAAGACCTACCCCCAAAATAAGCCCTAGCAGGACTTTTGAGGATACTCAGAATATAAGCCCTACTCCAAAAATAAGCCCTAAAGTTCATGCAAAGTAAATTTGGAAAAATAAGCCCTACCACGAAAATAAGCCCGACTTCTAAAATAAGCCCTAGTTTCATGAAAAAAGTAATTTTGGAAAAATTTAAATTTGGAAAAATAAGCCCTAGAGTTCATGCAAAGTAAATTTGGAAAAATAAGCCCTACCACGAGAATAAGCCCGACTTCTAAAATAAGCCCTAGTTTCATGAAAAAAGTAATTTTGGAAAATATTAAATTTGGAAAAATAAGGCCTAGAGTTCATGCAAAGTAAATTTGGAAAAATAAGCCCTACCACGAGAATAAGCCCGACTTCTAAAATAAGCCCTAGTTTCATGAAAAAAGTAATTTTGGAAAAATTTAAATTTGGAAAAATAAGCCCTAGAGTTCATGCAAAGTTAATTGGGAAAATAAGCCCTACGCCGAAAATAAGCCCTAGTTAGAGTTCATGAAAATAGTAAATTTGGTAAAATTAGACCTAAGCCAAAAATAAACCCTAGCATGACTTTTAAGGATGCTCAAAATATAAGCCCTACTTCAGAAATGAGCCTTAGTCCATTTGGAGGGGAAAAGACATCCCCTGAAAATAAGCCCTAATGCATCTTTTGGAGCAAAAAATTACTATAAAATTCTGTTTTATACTAAAATTAACGTGGTGTTAATTTTAGTATAAAACAGAATTTTATATTAATTTTTTTATATTAATTAATTTTGCGTGGTGCAAACCCAGAATTGAACTGTCACGGTAAGTCCGGTCCCTCGGCCACACTTCTCGGTGCATCGGTTTGACCGCCCTCAAACCACCACGATTCAGCGCTACGGGGTCCTGGGAGTTGTAGTTTCTCCGGGATGATGTGTCCGTGACGTTGTGTTCCCCGCTGCTGTGTAGGCCGTGCCCGACTTTAACGAGACTAGACCACGTAATTACATTCTCTCTGCCAGCGCCTCTGCGGTAAGACACCCCCCTCCCTCCTTTGTACCCTCTCTCGCCTCCTCTTCTCCTCTCTAACCAAACATCACCCTGTTTTCAACATTTTAACGTGGTGGTAGGACAGGGACGCTGGACATTAAGCCAAGCTCAACCCAAAACAAGTCCTAGGTTCCTCACCCAGGAGGTCAAGATCTCCTATCCGTTGTCACCAAGAGAGTGTTTTTGGATATTCAGGTGGTTGTAGTGTCATCTCCATTTCCATGTTGTTGACATTTTGGATGGAAAGCTCTCCAGACTTTGATGATCCTTTTTGAGGAACAGATCTCCAACATCTGATGGTGCAAGTTCTTCTTCATGGAAAGCTCTCCAAACTTAGATGATCCAAGGTCTCAGCCATGATGTTTTCTTCTGATGGAAAGCTCTCTAGACCTTGATGATTCAAGGTCTCAGCCATGATGTTTTCTTCTGATGGAAAGCTCTCCAGACCTTGATGATTCAAGGTCTCAGCCATGATGTTTTCTTCTGATGGAAAGCTCTCCAGACCTTGATGATTCAAGGTCTCAGCCATGATGTTTTCTTCTGATGGAAAGCTCTCCAGACCTTGATGATTCAAGGTCTCAGCCATGATGTTTTCTTCTGATGGAAAGCTCTCCAGACCTTGATGATCCAAGGTCTCGGCCATGATGTTTTTCCTGATGGAAAGATCTCTAGACTTTGATGATCCAAGGTCTCGGCCATGATGTCCTTGATGGAAAAGCTCTCTAGACTTTGATGATCCAAGGTCTCGACCACAATGTCCTTTTTGAGGAACAGATCTCCAACATCTGATGATGCAAGTTCTTCTTCATGGAAAGCTCTCCAAACTTTGATGATCCAAGGTCTCGGCCATAATGTTTTTTTCTGATGGAAAGATCTCCAGATTTTGATGATCCAAGGTCTCGACCACGATGTCCTTTTTGAGGATCAGATCTCCAACATCTGATGATGCAAGGTCTTCTTGATGGAAAGCTCTCCAAACTTAGATGATCCAACGTCTCGGCCATAATGTTTTTTTCTGAAGGAAAGATCTCCAGATTTTGATGATCCAAGGTCTCGGCCACGATGTCCTTTTTGAGGAACAGTTCTCCAACATCTGATGATTCAAGGTCTTCTTGATGGAAAGCTCTCCAAACTTTGATGATCCAAGGTCTCAGCCATAATGTTTTTTCTGATGGAAAGATCTCAGAATTTTGATGATCCAAGGTCTCGGCCATGATGTCCTTTTTGAGGAACAGATCTCCAACTTTTGATAATGCAAGGTCTTGGCCATCATGTCCTTGATGGAAAAGCTCTCCAGACCTTGATGATCATGGTCTGAGTCATGATAATTCTTTCTGATGGAAAGCTCTCCAAACTTCGATGATGCATGGTCTCAGCCATGATGTTTTTTCTGATGGAAAGCTCTCCATCTCCAGACTTTGATTATCCAAGATCTTGGCCATGATGTCCTTTTTGAGGAACAGAACTCCAACTTTTGATGATGCAAGGTCTCAACCATGATGTTCTTTCTGATGGAAAGCTCTCCAAACGTTGATGATGCAAGGTCTCAACCATGATGTCCTTTTGGATGGAAAGCTCTACAAACATTGATAATTAAAAATCTCAGCCATTATATCATCTTGGATGGAAAGCTCTCCAAGCTTTGATGATCCAAGGTCCCGGCCATGATGTCCTTTTTGAGAAACAGATCTCCAAACATTGATGATGCAATATCTCAGCCATGATGATGTCCTCTTTCATGGAAAAATCTCCTAGTTTTGGGTGATGCATGGTTGCAACCATGTTGACGTCCACCAGATTCAGAGTTTCTTTATCATATTCAACTTTTGATGATTCAACGTCTCAGCCATGATGTCCTTTTGATAGAAAAGATTTCAGACATGTTGACATATGCTGTCTTCTCCTAGTTTTTGGTGATGCATGGTTGCAACCATGTTGACGTCCACCAGATTCAGTTTCTTTATCATCTTCAACTTTTGATGATTCAAGGTCTCAGCCGTGACGTCCTTTTGATGAAAAAGATCTCAGACATGTTGACATGTCCTCTCCTAGTTTTTGGTAATGCATGGTTGCAACCATGTTGACGTCCACCAACGCTTTTGAGGAAAAGCTCTGTCTCTTTTCTGAACGCTTTCAGAGTTACTTTATCCTGTAGGATAGGATATTGTACTATCTGATATGGGGTTGGATCTGAGTCTGTGGAGAAGGTGGCCTAGAACATGTATCTTCTAGTCTTTGTTCACAAACAATATCTTCTTTCCTGCTGGAGAAGTTCGAACACAGCTTGTCCATTTTCCATTCAGGGATGAAGGCCATGGAGACTACCTGGTAGCAGAACATGGCCATATCTTTGGTTGTCTTCACCTACCAGAAGACGAATGCTGCTTAATCTTCTCAACCAGATAGTCCTCTGGATGTACTACATGTCCCATCATCCGTTAAAATGTTGAAAAAATCCCTTGCCTTCTTTTGCTTCCTGGGTCGCTGGTGGAGCAACACTGATGCCCTTCTGTGCGACCGAATCACAATCGTGGGATTTCGTAGCTTCTCTGGGAATGGCAATATGGCCGTTGCGTTGTACGCAGACGACACGGCCATTGCGTTGTACAGAGTCCTAGCAGATGGCATCAGTGTTGGGTCCACTTTGTAGAAATATTAGGTAGCCAAGTCTTGCTTGCGGTAGAAGTAGTCACCTGCTTCGCTTCTGAGCCATTTCGGTGGAATCTCGCATCCCGTGCTGGGCATTTCTTTTCCAGAGAAGGTCCTCCATGGTGGTTGATGGAGGAGAAAATAACCTTTCAGTCTTGGGTTAGATCAGGGGTCCTCAAACTTTTTAAGTGGAGTCCCTCAGACGGTTGGGGGGCTGGACTAGGATGAAATAGTCCAAAATTAGGATTGTGGTTGTTGTGTGCCTTCAAGTCGTTTCAGACTTAGGTCAACCCTGCGTCTAAAGTTCAGGACAGAGGCCAGGTCATTGACCTTGGGGGGCCTTAGTTTGGGGACCCCTGATCTAGACGATCTCAGAAGACCATCGGTAAGGAAAGGGACCCTCAAAGGCCATCTAGATGATCTCATAAGGCCATCAGAAGACCATAGATAAGGAAAGAGACCCTCAAAGGCCATCTAGATGGTTCATAAAACCATAGGTAAGGAAAGAGACCCTCAAAGGCCATCTAGATGATCTCATAAGACCATAGTTAAGCAAAGAGACCTCCAAAGACCATCTAGATGATCTCATAAGGCCATCCGAAGACCATAGATAAGGAAAGGGACCATCAAAGACCATCTAGATGGTTTTCTAAAACCATAGGTAAGCAAAGAGACCTTGAAAGACTATCTAGATGGTCTCATAAAACCATAGGTAAGGAAAGGGACCCTGAAAGGCCATCTAGACGATCTCATAAGACCATCAGAGACCTCCAAAGGCCATCTAGATGGTTCATAAGACCATTGGTAAAGAAAGGGACCCTCAAAGGCGATCTAGATGATCTCATAAGGCCACCAGAAGACCATAGATAAGGAAAGAGACCCTTAAAGACCATCTGGATGGTTTCCTAAAACCATAGGTAAGCAAAGAGACCTTCAAAGACTATCTAGATGATCTCATAAAACCATAAGTAAGGAAAGGGACCCTCAAAGGCCATCTAGATGATCTCATAAGGCCACCAGAAGACCAAAGATAAGGAAAGGGACCCTCAAAGACCATCTAGATGGTTTCATAAGACCATAGGTAAGGAACGGAACTCTCAGAAGACCATAGATAAGGAAAGGGACCCTCAAAGACCATCTAGATGGTTTCATAAGAACATAGGTAAGGAAAGGAACTCTCAGAAGACCATAGATAAGAAAAAGGACCCTCAAAGACCATCTAGATGGTTTCATAAGAACATAGGTAAGGAAAGGAACTCTCAGAAGACCATAGATAAGGAAACGGACCCTCAAAGACCATCTAGATGGTTTCATAAGACCATAGGTAAGGAAAGGAACTCTCAGAAGACCATAGATAAGGAAAGGGACCCTCAAAGACCATCTAGATGGTTTCATAAGACCATAGGTAAGGAAAGGAACTCTCAGAAGACCATAGATAAGAAAAAGGACCCTCAAAGACCATCTAGATGGTCTCATAAAACCATAGGTAAGGAAAGGAACTCTAAGAAGAACATAGATAAGGAAAGAGACCCTCAAAGACCATCTAGATGGTCTCATAAGACCATAGGTAAGGAACGGAACTCTCAGAAGACCATAGATAAGGAAAGGGACCCTCAAAGACCATCTAGATGGTTTCATAAGACCATAGGTAAGGAAAGGAACTCTCAGAAGACCATAGATAAGAAAAAGGACCCTCAAAGACCATCTAGATGGTTTCATAAGAACATAGGTAAGGAAAGGAACTCTCAGAAGACCATAGATAAGGAAACGGACCCTCAAAGACCATCTAGATGGTTTAATAAGACCTTAGGTAAGGAAAGGAACTCTAAGAAGAACATAGATAAGGAAAGAGACCCTCAAAGACCATCTAGATGGTTTCTTAAGACCATCGGTAAGGAAAGAGAGCCTCAAAGGCCATCTAGATGATCTCATAAGACCATAAGAGACCTCCAAAGGCCATCTAGACGGTCCATTCCTCCGACCTTTGGGCACGCTTGGCTCTCTGGCCGTCTCCCGCATGTAACCCCATGTGTCCCGTGGCGTGGCTCCTCTGCCTGCACTTCCTCCCCTCGGTGGCTGTTTTCGTTGTGGGACGTGGTCCCTTGATGTCCTTGTCCCCATCGTCCTCTTCCGGTGCTGACTGCCTTCCTTTCCTGTTTGCACTACGGGTCCCGCAGCTGTGGAGCGACGAGGTGGAAAAAGTAAGTACCGCCAACTATTACGATTTCGTAGAAAAGAGTCCCGGGTGGGGATTGCATTGCCATGTCCATTGGGTGGATTCTGGGAGATGGACTTCCAAAAAAGAGCCATTACTTCTCAGAGTAGACTCATAGCAAGTGGTTTCATGCATCCTTCCAGAGGTTGAATTTGTGCCGATGCCATCAGTCATCATCACCATCATCATATTTATATTCTTATCTCATTATTATTATCATCATCACCATCACCATTATATTTATTACTACAGTGATGGCCAACCTATGACACGCGTGTCAGCACTCACACGCCTAGCCATTTTTGCTGACACGCTGCCGCATGCAGATTGATTGCATGACTAATGTCTTTTGTGGCCAAATTTGGTGTGATTTGGTCCAGTGGTTTTGTTGTTTACTCCATGGGAATTATGCACATTACATTTAAATATATATACAATATCATTCTATTCTTATTGTAGTATATTATCCTATTATTACTATTATATTATTCATGACTACATTGAAACGAGAATAGAGAGAAATCAGTGTGGAAACTGCAAGAAGTACCATAGATCGCTGTACATGGAAATAAGGGTAGTAAATAGCTTTTGGTTTATTAAATTGTAGTATATTATCATATATATATTGTAGTATATTATATCATTATTATTATATTATTCATTATTCATGACTACATTGAACTGCAAGAGGTACCATAGATCGCTGTACATGGAAATAAGGGTAGTAAATAGCTTTTGGTTTATTAAATACAGTTATATACAGTAGAATCTCACTTATCCAAGCTAAATGGGGCAGCAGAAGCTTGGATAAGCGAATATCTTGGATAATAAGGATTAATTATCCTTATTATTAAGGAAAAGCCTATTAAACGTCAAATTAAGCACCAAAATTAAGCACCAAAACATCATGTTATACAGCAAATTTGACAGAAAAAATAGTTCATTACACATTAATGCTATGTAGCAATTACTGTATTTACGAATTTAGAACCAAAATATCACAATGCATTGAAAACATTGACCACAAAAATGCGTTGGATAATCCAGAATGTTGGATAAGTGAGACTCTACTGTGTGTATGTATTGTAGTATATTATCATATCATTATTATTATATTATTCATTATTCATGACTACATTGAAACTAGAATAGAGAGAAATCAGTGTGGAAACTGCAAGAGGTACCATAGATTGTTGTACATGGAAATTACTGTATTTACGAATTTAGCACCAAAGTATCACGATATATTGAAAACATTGCCTACAAAAATGCGTTGGATAATCCAGAACGTCATTATTATTATTATTATTATTATTATCCTCACCATTACATTAACTATTATTGTTATTATTTATCATGATCATATTTATATCCTGATTTGCCCATTAGTCTCATTGTCATCACCACCACCATTATATTTATATCCCGCTTTCATCTCACAAAATGAGACTCAAAGCCACTCATAACATTAAAAACAACACAATTTACCATTAAAACCTATACAACCAGAAACTCGCACAATCCTCAGAATGGATTTTGGACTATAGTCCACCCAAATCCCATTTGGTTTGATCCAGAACTGGGGGTTCTGGAAGATGTATTCCAATGATACCTTCCGGTGTCCTTTCCGGTTGTTTGTGTACGGCACAAAGTTTTGAATTGTTTATTTATTCTGTTTTACTTTTCCATACAATTAATGTAAAAACGATGTTAGATCCCGAACCTAACTCTGACGGAAGCTTTTAGGCCATTAGGACTAAGATGGTTTTTTCGTTTCCTCGCAGGCGGAACATGAGCTCCGGATGGCTCAGACGGAGTTTGACCGGCAAGCGGAAGTGACCCGCCTCCTCCTCGAAGGGATCAGCAGCACCCACGTGAGACCCCCCTCGGAAAAGGGCTTTGTAGTGGCAGCGGGTGAAGGAAAGGGTCTCGGGTGCCATGGGAGTATCCATTCCATACCCAACATGGCAGTGGGAACTCCATCTTGTACCCAAATGGGCATTAGGAGGTCCAGTTGTCATGATCTCCCATCTTGGACATCTTTGGACGCAGAGCAAACGCTGACAAAGAACAGATGCCAACCATAAAACCTCAATTACCCTCTGGTATGTGAGAGCCCCTATATAAATGGGCTACAGAGAAGATTCTGGTATTCTGTACAAATTGTGAGGTTCTCTTCTTCCAGTTGTGCTGTGGGTAAGTCTTCCACCAGAAGAAAGCACCAAGACACACGCTGGTAGATTCCAGAATACCTGAATCTTCTCTGTAGCCCATTTATATAGGGGCTCTCACATACCAGAGGGTCATTGAGGTTTTATGGGTTGTTAGGTTCTCTTCTTCCAGTTGTGCTGTGGGTAAGTCTTCCACCAGAAGAAAGCACCAAGACAAACCTTGGTAGATTCCAGAATACCAGAATCTTCTCTGTAGCCCATTTATATAGGGGCTCTCACATACCAGAGGGTAATTGAGGTTTTATGGGTTGTTAGGTTCTCTTCTTCCAGTTGTGCTGTGGGTAAGTCTTCCACCAGAAGAAAGCACCAAGACAAACCTTGGTAGATTCCAGAATACCAGAATCTTCTCTGTAGCCCATTTATATAGGGGTTCTCACATACCAGAGGGTCATTGAGGTTTTATGGGTTGTTAGGTTCTCTTCTTCCAGTTGTGCTGTGGGTAAGTCTTCCACCAGAAGAAAGCACCAAGACACACGCTGGTAGATTCCAACAGGTTTTATTGTACAGAATACCAGAATCTTCTCTGTAGCCCATTTATATAGGGGCTCTCACATACCAGAGGGTAATTGAGGTTTTATGGCTGGCATCTGTTCTTTGTCAGCGCTTGCTCTGTGTCCGGAGATGTCAAAGATGACATCCCCGTTGGAATCTGCCCAGCGTGTGTCTTGGTGCTTTCTCCTGGTGGAAGACTTACTCACAGCACACTGGAAGAAGAGAACCTAACACCAATATAGCAATGGATCGTTGTCTTGTACGCAACCGGGCAATGGGAGGTCTGTCCCATACCCAACTGGGCAACAGGAGACCTGTCTTGTGCCCAACTCGGAGGCAGGAGGCCCATGCCTTATCCAACGTGGTAGAGATAACTCCGTCTTGTACCCAAGTGGGTGACGGGAGTCCAGTCCTATATCCAACATGGCAGGACTTACCCCATACCCAACATGGCAACAGGAGACCTATCTTGTGCCCAACTCGGAGACAGGAGACCCATCCCGTTCCCAACATGGCAGTGGGAACTCTGTCTTGTACCCAACTGGGCAATGGGAGGTCTGTCCCATACCCAACATGGCAACGAGAGACGTGTCTTGTGCTCAACTTGGAGACAGGAGACCCATCCCATATCCAACGTGGTAGTGGGAACTCTGTGGGTGACAGGAGCCCCGTCCTATATCCAATATGGTAGTAGCGCCCATCCCATTCCCAACATGGCAGTGGGAACTCCATCTGGTACCCAAGTGAGTGACAGGAGACCCATCCCATTCCCAACACGGCAATGGGAACTCCATCTGGTACCCAAGTGAGTGACAGGAGAC
Organism: Anolis carolinensis; assembly: GCF_035594765.1. Classification (NCBI taxonomy): domain Eukaryota; kingdom Metazoa; phylum Chordata; class Lepidosauria; order Squamata; family Anolidae; genus Anolis; species Anolis carolinensis. Next base: position 13,751,101 of record NW_026943818.1, read on the forward strand.
CCATCCCATTCCCAACATGGCAATGGGACCCCTATCTTGCATCCTATATTCAGCAAGGCAACAGGAGCCCCATCCCATACCCAACACGGTATCCTATGCTCAACAAGGCAACAGGAGCCCCATCCCATACCCAACACGGTATCCTATGCTCAACAAGGCAAGAGGAGCCCCATCCCATACCCAACACAGTATCCTATACTCAACAAGGCAACAGGAGCCCCATCCCATACCCAACACGGTATCCTATGCTCAACAAGGCAAGAGGAGCCCCATCCCATACCCAACACGGTATCCTATGCTCAACAAGGCAAGAGGAGCCCCATCCCATACCCAACACGGTATCCTATGCTCAACAAGGCAAGAGGAGCCCCATCCCATACCCAACACAGTATCCTATACTCAACAAGGCAACAGGAGCCCCATCCCATACCCAACACGGTATCCTATGCTCAACAAGGCAAGAGGAGCCCCATCCCATACCCAACACTGTATCCTATACTCAACAAGGCAAGAGGAGCCCCATCCCATACCCAACACGGTATCCTATGCTCAACAAGGCAAGAAGAGCCCCATCCCATACCCAACACGGTATCCTATGCTCAACAAGGCAAGAGGAGCCCCATCCCATACCCAACACGGTATCCTATGATCAACAAGGCAAGAGGAGCCCCATCCCATACCCAACATGGTATCCTATACTCAACAAGGCAACAGGAGCCCCATCCCATACCCAACACGGTATCCTATACTCAACAAGGCAACAGGAGCCCCATCCCATACCCAACACGGTATCCTATGCTCAACAAGGCAACAGGAGCCCCATCCCATACCCAACACGGTAACTGAAGCCCTGTCTTCCACTCAGCTGGGTTGTTATTGTTGTTATCTTGGGTGATGGGTGCCTCATCTTAGATCCATTCTTGTCCTTGCCCTTGGCCACCAACTCTGGCCTTCTTCTCTGATGGGTTTCCCATCTCCTCCTCTCCTTCTCTGGTTCCAGGTCAACCATCTCCGCTGCCTCCATGAGTTTGCAGAAGCGCAGACGACCTACTATGCCCAGTGCTACCAGTACATGCTGGACCTCCAGAAGCAGCTGGGCAAGTAAGGAGAGAACGCCTTCTTATTCTTTGTTCTTAGAGACTCCTGTGGTCTTCAAGCAAAGGGTCCCATCCAGAGCGGGTGGCCATGTTGTTAGATCCCTCTGTATTTTTCCAAGACGACATCAACTGCCCTGTTGGGACCATTGTTGGGTGCCTTTATGACACAATTACACATCTTTACGACCGCAGCCTGTTTATCATCATCATCATCATCATCATCATCATTTAATAACTTATTAATCGCCCTCCATCCACGATGCTCTAGGCGATTTACAAGATAAAATTGTAAAGGATAAAAATACATACATACAAATATTGATAGAATTAACATAGATTAAAAGTTTGTACTTTCTTGTCTCCCCCTCTTTCCCTTTGCTTCCAGTTCCAGAGGAGAAATGTAAGTAAACAGACCCAAAGGAGGTTGGGAGGGGGGTTTGAGGGATTGAAGGAGAGAAAACTAAATCAATGTGTTGTCGAAGCTTTCATGGCCGGAATCACAGGGTTGTCGTGAGTTGAATACCTCACATCCAAAAACAAATAATGTGTATAAGCTTGTTTGCTTACGTTCTGGGCTCCAGTGTAGTTTCAAGGTGCCTAAGCAGCCTAGGGGTGCAACACAAGGCCTTTTTCAAATAATCCGGGCATTGCTAGTGTTTAATAAAAATTATTTGGAGAGAGAAATGCATTGAGTAAATGGGTCTTTTTTCTGTCTGCTTCGTAGGCTTCCGGGGACTTTTGTGGGCAACGCGGAGTCCGTCTCCCCTCCGCCGGACAATGCTTCCCCTACTGTTGCCGCCGCCGCCGCCTCCGTCGCAGGCCCGGCCGTGCCCACCATCCCAGTTGTGCCCACTGCTGTCGGTGCCCCGGGATCCGCTCCGGCCGTGGAAGCGCTCAACGCCAGCGACGTGAAGCCTCCGGCCAGCGGCACCCGCAAGGCCCGCGTCCTCTACGACTACGAGGCCGCCGACAGCAGCGAGCTCTCCCTGCTCTCCGACGAGGTGCGTACCACCAAATCCACGATTTCCACTCATTCCAACATTCCACCACAGTGAGGACTCAGGGTGTAGACAGAAGATTTGTGTTGGTTTTGACAGTTGGTTGATTGAGACGAATCACCTTCCCTGTCTCAGTTCCTCTCCAACAATTCTGGCTGTCTGCTCAGAACACATGGAATTAGTTTGCTTCATGACTCCCTTTTGAGCTTATCAAAGCAGCTCAAACTTTACTGCAGTATTTCCAACTATATACAAGACAGATGGACAATTACCAGACTCCATCCAACTACATCGGAGCAGGCTTGAGGAGTGAACATTCCATTCTTATCTCTAAAACATCCGGCTAGCAACCAGAAACTTCCCAAACTTACACTCCCACTCTATGCAGTTAACCTCTTCACTTGCTAAAATGTAACTTTGGGAAGTTTCTGGTTGCCAGCCAGAGGTATGTTTTAGAGATCTAAAACATACCTCTGGCTAGCAACCAGAAACTTCCCAAAGTTACACTCTAGCATTCCATTCCCACTCTATGCATTTAACCTCTTCACTTCTAGATTACACACAGCTTTAAACTCCTAGCACGATTTCACACTGTAACAATACATACGTAGCACCGCAACGGTAATAATGCGTAATGTGTTATGCCTGACCCGTGTCTTGCTGCCCCACATTCCATTCTTATCTCTAAAACATACCTCCGGCTAGAAACCAGAAACTTCCCAAAGTTACACTCTAGCATTACATTCCCACTCTATGCAGTTAACCTCTTCATTTCTAGATTACACACAGCTTTAAACTCCAAGCACAATTTCACACTATACCAATACACAGGTAGCACCGCAACGGTAATAATGCGTAATGGGTTATGTCTGACCCGTGTCTTCCTGTCTCACATTCCATTCTTATCTCTAAAACATATGTCTGGCTAGAAACCAGAAACTTCCCAAAGTTACACTCTAGCACAATGATGGGCAAGCTTTTGCGCTTGGTGTGTCAACATTCACCAAAAAACCTAGCATGGCTTGGGTGGTGTGTCACTTCAAGAAAAAACAACAACCATAATTTCGCAATATGTATAGTTGAAATAACAAAAATGTATAATTGTAATATATAACTGTATTTCATAAATCAAAAACTATTTACTACCCTTATTTCCATGTACAACAATCTATGGTACCTCTTGCAGTTTCCACGCTGATTTCTCTCTATCCTAGTTTCAATGTACAGTAGAATCTCACTTATCCAAGCCTCGCTTATCCAAGCCTCTGGATAATCCAAGCCATTTTTGTAGTCAATGTTTTCAATATATCATGATATTTTGGTGCTAAATTGATAAATACAGTAATTACTACATAACATTACTGCATATTGAACTACTTTTTCTGTCAAATTTGTTGTATAACATGATGTTTTGGTGCTTAATTTGTAAAATCATAACCTAATTTGATGTTTAATAGGTTTTTCCTTAATCTCTCCTTATTATCCAAGATATTCGCTCATCCAAGCTTCTGCCAGCCCGTTTAGCTTGGATAAATGAGACTCTACTGTAGTTATGAATAATGAATAATATAATGGTAATCATATGATAATATACTACAATAATAATAGAATATATATATATATATATATATATATATATATATATATATATATGTATGTATGTATGTATGTATGTATGTAATGTGCATAATTCCCATGGAGTAAACAACAAAACCACTGGACCAAATCACACCAAATTTGGCCACAAAAGACATAGTCATCCAATCAATCTGCAGGCAGCAGCGTGTGAGCAAAAATGGCTAGGTGTGTCAGTGCTAACACACGTGTCATACGTTGGCCATCACTGCTCTAGCATTACACTCCCACTCTATGCAGTTAACCTCTTCACTTCTAGATTACACGTAGCTTTAAACTCCAAGCACAATTTCACACTATACCAATACATAGGTAGCACCGCAACAGTAATAATGTATAATGTATTATGTCTGACCCGTATCTTCCTGCCTCACATTCCATTCTTATCTCTAAAACATACCTATGGCTAGCAACCAGAAACTTCCCAAAGTTACACTCTAGCATTACATTCCCACTCTATGCATTTAACCTCTTCACTTCTAGATTACACATAGCTTTAAGCTCCAAGCATGATCTCACACTGTACCAATACATACGTACCACTGCAACGGTAATAATGCGTAATGGGTTATGTCTGACCCGTACCTCCGGCTAGCAACCGGAAACTTCCCAGTTACACTCTAGCATTACATTCCCACTCTATGCATTTAACCTCTTCATTTCTAGATTACACATAGCTTTAAGCTCCAAGCACAATTTCACACTATACCAATACATAGGTAGCACCGCAAAGGTAATAATGTGTAATGGGTTATGCCTGACCCGTGTGTGTCTTCCTGCCTCTTTCTCGCAGATGATCATGGTGTACAGCCTCCCAGGGATGGACCCCGACTGGCTCGTCGGCGAGAGAGGCAACCAGAAGGGCAAGGTCCCCGTCACCTACTTGGAACTGCTCAGCTAAGCACACACTCCCGAAGCAAAGCTTCCTCGGCATCATTTTTGTCCCCCCCCCCCCAAAAGGGTTTTTATCCAAGACCATTTGCTCGTTTCCGGTCGGATTATATTCCCTTCCTCTTCACTTTGGGTCGAGGTCTCACCGGTGGCTTTCGGAGCCGACTCTCTTCTTTTTCCTTTGCTCGCTGCACCCCTTTCGGACTTCCTCGTATCGCCGTCTTCTCGACCGTTTTGTACATTCCGAGCTTAATTCGTTCCCCACTTTCCTAACTTTCCTCGAGAACTGTGAACCGCAGACGGAGAAAGAAGACTCGTTAAAATTCCAAAGAAAGGGATCCCGTTCTCGCGGGTGGAGATTCGCCGTCTTCTTTTTTGTTGCTTTCTTTCACGGCTGACCCAAAGAGCATTTTCTTCATTATGCTTTTTAATTTATTCTCGTCTCAACGGACTTGAATGTCACTTTTTCTCTTCGCTTGGACACTTGGAAATGTAAACGTACAAAACCCACGGCGGACCGCCTTCGAGTAAGCCATATTTCCCTCTCCGGAGCGAGAGAAGAACCCGGAGATGACTCTTCTCTTCCATCGGCTTGCCCTTTCGGATATGGCTGCGCTTATTTATTTTTTCCGAGATCCCTCTAACAACTCAATCCTGGTTGCGGAGCATTTTGGTGTGGCACATCTTATATCTATAATAATGACTGACATTTGCCAATAAAGCGCCTGGCCTGTTGTTCTGTCCTGCTTTTCTTTGTTTACATACATATTATTATTATTATTATTATTATTATTATTATTATTATTATTATGACACAGCAAACAAGATAGATATGCTGGATTTCGTATCACAAAATCACAATTTTGTGAAGGAACTTTCCATGCAATGTTTTGTTGTGCCAGCTGTCAGCTCTAGTTTGTAGTGCAGTTTTCTTGTACTGATTCTTTGTCTGCTGTGCTTTGAGGAGTTTCTGATTTTTGACTTCAATCAAATTATTTATTATTATTATTATTTATTATGACACAGCAAAAAGATAGACATGCTGGATTTCGTATCACAAAATCACAAGTCACTTCCCAAGTGTCTAGGACTGTGTGATGTTGTATTATTATTATTATTATTATTATTATTATTATTATTATTATTATTATTATGACGACACAGCAAACAAGATAGACATGCTGGATTTCGTATCACAAAATCACAAGTCACTTCTCAAGTGTCTAGGACTGTGTGATGTATTATTATTATTATTATTATTATTATTATTATTATTATATGACACTGCAAACAAGATAGACATGCTGGATTTCGTATCACAAAATCACAAGTTGAACACTTCCCAAGTGTCTAGGACTGTGTGATGTATTATTATTATTATTATTATTATTATTATTATTATTATTATTGTTACATAATATATTGGCTTTCTCTCCCAATTCAATTCTTCCCAAAGGACAACGGGCATCAAAATACAATTGTTTAAGAAGGCAGGACTTTATAAAGAATGCCAGCAGATTCAAAAACTTTAGGTTTTATATCTATGGATCTCTCCCAAAATTCATTTTTTTCCAATAGGCATCAAAATATAATTGCTGTGAGGAAACTGTTAAATCTTTATAAATAGCAGAAACAGAAGCTTGATTTTGGGAGGTGTAAGAAGCAGTTTGTCGAGCCATTGGGAGAGATGGGTAAGAAATAAAATATATGATCATTATTATTATTATTATTATTATTAGACTGATTTCCTTTCTCAAACAAGACTCAAAGCACCTTTCCAGTCCGACTGGGAGAAAGATCACCAACCCAAAGGGCAAAGTATAATGATCATGATATTATTATTATTATTATTATTATCATCATCATCATTATTAGATTGTCTTCCTTTTTCAAACAAGACCCAAAGCATCTTTCCAGTTCGATTGGGGGAAAGTCAACATCCCAAAGAGCAAAACATAGATAATATTATTGTTACTGTTGTTGTTATTATTATTATTATTTATAGCCCATTTTCCTCTCTCGAACAAGGCTCAAAGCATCTTCCCATCCGGCTGGGAGGAAGGTCACGATCCCAAAGACCAATGTTTAATAATCATATTATTATTATTATTATTATTACAGTATTATTATTTATAGCCCACTTTCCTCTCAAACAAGGCTCAAAGCACCTTCCCATCTGGCTGGGAGGAAGGTCACGATCCCAAAGAGCAAAGTATAATGATCATGATATTATTATTATTATTATTATTATTATTATTATTATTATTATTATTAGCCCATTTTCTTCTCTCAAACAAGGCTCAAGCACCTTCCCATCTGGCTGGGAGGAAGGCTACGATCCCAAAGAGCAAAGTATAATAATCATGATATTATTATTATTATTATTATTATTATTACTTATAGCCCACTTTCCTCTTTCAAACAAGGCTGACTGGGAGGAAGGCCACGATCCCAAAGAGCAAAACATAGGATTTCTGTTTGTGGGACTAACTTTTCTCGAGATGTTGTAAAAGTCGTCCTACCTGTGGCTGAGCCTGCCTGGTCTGTGTTCAACTCCTGACTTTTCGGCAAGGCTTTCCTGCTCTTCCTACTGCGCTTCCCCTCCTCCTCCTCCTCCTTCTATCTCCCTTGTGTCTTAATGAAGCTCGGGATTTATTTCCGGCCGAACTGAAACGAGAAGGCGATGCTTTGGGACAAGGACGGCCACGGGATTGCTTACAAACGTATGTGTGTGTGTTTTTAATCAGTATAAATAGGGAACGAGTCGTACAAAAAAAAGGAAGCGACGGAAAGCCTGGCGTTTCTAGAAAACAACGGCGGAGTCTTTTGGAGGAAGAGGCGGAAGGAGGAGCCTCGTCCAGAAGAGGAAGTCGGCCTCTCGGCAGGGTCTTGGTCAGGAGGCGTCCAGGCCCGGGACCCCCAGGGCGGAAGCGGCAAGGGGTGCTCCTCCCGGAAAGGAAGCTCATCTCTGGACGTGTCGGACGAAGGCCTGGACCAGCTGGAAGAGGGGCTCCTGCGCCTCCGGACCCGATTTGGAGGGGGGCTTGGCCTGCGCCGGGGGGAGGGGGGGCCCCGAGGACGGGGAGGACGGGCCCCCCCGGCGGAAGTAGCGGGAGAGGCTGGAGAGGAGGGTGCTCTGCGGGGAGAGGAGGGAGGAGAGGAAGGAAGGAAAGGAGGAAGGAAGGAGGGAAGGAAGGGAGGGAGGGAGGGAGGGAGGGAGGGAGAAGGAAGAGGTAGGGAGAAGGAAGGAAGGAAGGAAAGAAAAAGGACAGAAGAGGGAAAAGGAAGGAAGGAAAGGATGGAGAAGGGAGGGATGGAGAAATGGGGGAAGGAAGAGAGGGAAGGAGAAAGGAAAGAAAGAAGAGGGAGGGAGGAAAGATGGAAGGAAGGAAGGGATGGAGAAGGGAGGGGGGAGGGATAAGAAAGGAAGGAAAGAGAAAGGATGGAAGTGGGAGAAGGAAGGAAAGGAGGAAGGGAGAAAAGAAAGATGGAAAAAAGGGACAAAGGAAGGAAAGAAGGAAGGGATGGAGGGAGAAATGGAGGAAGGAAGAGAGGGAAGGAGCAAGGAAGGAAAGAGAAAAGTGGAAGAGGAAGGGAGAAGGAAGGAAGGAAGGAAGGAAGAAAAGGGGGAAGGAAGAAAAGAAAGACGGGAGAAAGGGACAAAGGAAGGAAAGAAAGACGAAGGAAGGAAGAAAAGAAAGACGGGAGAAAGGGACGAAAAAAGGAAGAAAAGGAGGAAAGAAAAAAGGGACAAAGGAAGGAAAGAAGGAAGAGATGGAGAAGGGAGGGAGGGAGAAGGGAGGGAGAAGGAAGGAAGGAAGGAAAGAGAAAGGAAGAGGAAGGGAGAAGGAAGGAAGGAAGAAAAGGAAGACAGGAGAAAGGGACGAAGGAAGGAAAGAAGGAAGGGAGAAAGGAAGGGAGGGAGAAATGGAGGAAGGAAAAGAGGGAAGGAGAAAGGAGGTAAAGAGAAAGGATGGAAGAGGAAGGGAGAAGGAAGGAAAGAAGAAAGGGACGAAGGAAGGAAAGAAGGAAAGGATGAAGAAGGAAGGGAGGAAGGGAGAAATGGAGGAAGGAAGAGAGGGAAGGAGCAAGGAAGGAAAGAAGAGGGAGGGAGTGAAAAATGAAGGGAAAAGGGAAGGAAAGTAGGAAAGGAGAAAGGAAAGATGGAAGAAAGGAGAAAGGAAGGGAGGCAGGGAGAAGTGGAGGAAGAGAGGGAGGGAAAGAAGGGAGAAAGGAAAGATGGAAGAAAGGAGAAAGGAATTGAGGGAGACAGGGAGGGAGGGAGAAGTGGAGGAAGAGAGGGAGGGGGAAAGGAAAGAAGAACGAGGGAAAGAAGGAAGGGAGGAAGGAAGAGAGGGAAGGAGGAAGGAAGGAAATGGGAGGGAGGGAGAAGGAAGGGAGGGAGAAAGGAAGGAAAGAAGGAAAGGCAGAAGGAAGGAAGCAAGCAAAGGACGGGAGGAAGAAAGGGACAAAGGAAAAAAAGGGAGAAAGGAAGGACAGAAGAGAGTAAGGAAGGAAGGTAAAGAGAGGCAGGCAAGCAAGCAAGCAAGCAAGAAAGAAAGGAGAGAACCAGACAGGTCAGATTACACTCTGCACAAATTAACGTGATCTTAAATATGTACTTAACTATTATATGTACTTAACTAAGTGGTGCCCAGCCAGCCTTGAGCCAAAAGTAGAGTCGAGGAATTAATATAAAATTATCATTATTATTACTATAATGCCTTTTCATATACGTGTTTCAACACTCTATATTACTATTACTACTATTATGATTATTACTAGATTATGACCTCCTTACCATCTTAAAAGTTGTTGGTGTTGTTATATGATTATGTTCTCTATTATTATTATTATTATTATTATTATTATTATTATTATTATTATTATTTCCTTTCCAGCTCAGAGTTGTCATTCCATCCAATGCTCAAAGCTAGCAAATGCCTCCCTCCAACTCTAAAAGAAACAGTGGTAATACACATCCCTTTAACAAGAGACTGGATGGCCATCTGTCGGGAGGAATCAGATTGTGTCTTCCTTTATTACATAAATGGGGTTGAATTGGATGGCCCTTGGGGTCTCTTCCAACTCTAGGAATCTGTAAGTAGAACTTTTATTATTATTACTATATTATTATTATTATTATTATTATTATTAATAATAATAATTTATTTCCTTACCAGCTCCGAGCTCAGCTCCTGCTTCATGCGCTGCTTGTCCCTCGGGTGAACGGCTGGGTCTTTCAGGTACCGAACAGCCTGAGAGATGAGCAGGTAGAAACAGTTCTCCATTGTAAACATCAGCAGAGACCTGGAAAAAGAGAGAGAGAGAGGAAGGCAATGCAGAACGAATAACACTGTGTAACATGATTATTGTTCCTGGGTTATAAATATCATTCCCTAATTGATTCTTTCATAAATACATGGAGAAAGTTGATCAAACTGCAGAAACAGGGAGGGCCAATCACAAGGCCTCCCCGATGTATTATTATTATTATTGACACAAAGACAGAGTATGACACAGCAAACAAGATAGATATGCTGGATTTCATATCACTAAATTACAAGTAAAAAAACTTCCCAAGTGTCTAGGACTGTGTGATGTATTATTATTATTATTATTATTATTATTATTATTATTATTATTATTATTATTTAATTGTATGACACAGCAAACAAGATAGATATGCTGGATTTCGTATCACAAAATCACAAGTCAAACACTTCCCAAGTGTCTAGGACTGTGTGATGTATTATTATTATTATTATTATTATTATTATTATTATTATTATTATGACATAGCAAACAAGATAGATATGCTGGATTTCATATCACAAAATCACAAGTCGAACACTTTCCAAGTGTCTAGGACTGTGTGATGTATATTATTATTATTATTATTATTATTACTATTATTATTATTATATTGTATGACACAGCAAACAAGATAGACATGCTGGATTTCGTATCACAAAATCACAAGTCGAACACTTCCCAAGTGTCTAGGACTGTGTGATGTATATTATTATTATTATTATTATTATTATTATTATTATTATTATTTATGACACAGCAAACAAGATAGATATGCTGGATTTCATATCACTAAATCACAAGTCAAAAAACTTCCCAAGTGTCTAGGACTGTGTGATGTATTATTATTATTATTATTATTATTATTATTATTATTATTATTATGACACAGCAAACAAGATAGATATGCTGGATTTCATATCACAAAATCACAAGTCGAACACTTCCCAAGTGTCTAGGACTGTGTGATGTATTATTATTATTATTATTATTATTATTTATTATGACACAGCAAACAAGATAGATATGCTGGATTTCATATCACTAAATCACAAGTCGAACACTTCCCAAGTGTCTAGGACTGTGTGATGTATTATTATTATTATTATTATTATTATTATTATTATTATTATTATTTTATTATGACACAGCAAACAAGATAGATATGCTGGATTTCATATCACTAAATCACAAGTCGAACACTTTCCAAGTGTCTAGGACTGTGTGATGTATTATTATTATTATTATTATTATTATTATTATTATTATTATTATTATTATTATTATTTTATTATGACACAGCAAACAAGATAGATATGCTGGATTTCGTATCACAAAATCACAAGTCGAACACTTCCCAAGTGTCTAGGGAATTATTATTATTATTATTATTATAGGAAAACTCAGCTACTCTTAGCAGCAGCAGGAATAATAATATGCAAATGCTCAGCTACTCTTAGCAGGAGTAGGAATAATAATAATCTTTATCATAATGATGATGATGTTAGACAAACATTCAGATGCTCTTAGCAGCAGCACGAATTATAATGTGCAAACACTCTACTACTCTTAGCAGCAGAATAATAATAATAATAATAATAATAATAATAATAATAATAATAATAATAATATAATGAGGATGATGATATAGGCAAACATTCAGCTACTTTTAGCAGCAAGAATAAGAATAATATGCAAACACTTGCCTATTCTTAGCAGCAGAAGTAATAATAATAATAATAATAATAATAATAATAATAATAATAATGTTGAACAAACACTTGGCTACTCTTAGCAGCAGCAGCAATAATAATAATAATAATGCTGATGATGATGTTAGGCAAACACAGTAACTCTTAGCAGCAGGAATAACAATAATGTACAAACACACCTATTCTTAGCAGTAGAAATAATAATAATAATAATAATAATAATAATAATAATAATAATAATAATAATAATAAAATATAGTATTATAATATATAATAATATTATTATTATTAATAATAATAATAATAATAATAATAATAATAATATGTTGGACAAACTCTTAAATATTCTTTCCGGCAGCAGCAGCAGAAATAATAATAATAATCATCATCATCAAAATAATAATGTAGGACAAACATTTGGTTACTCTTGGCAGCAGCAGCAGAAAATAATAATAACAACAACAATAATAATAATAGTCCTAGACACTTGGGAAGTGCTTGACGTGTGATCCAACACAACAGCCAGCATAGTGATCTTGTTTGCTTTGGACTAATCTTGTGTATCATATACTAATACTAATGATGATAATAATAATAATAATGTGCAAGCACTTGGCTACTCTTAGCAGCAGAAATAATAACAATAATGGGTAGCTTCATCAATTCCTTCCCTTGAAAATCATAATGTTGCATAAAGAAAGAGGAGAAAGCAGGAGACGTACTTGAGGGTCTTGTTCCCTTCCTGTCCGTCAGGCAGCACAAGAGAATCCTTCTTCTTGTCCAGCTTCATGCGGATAAGGAAAAGAATATAGAATATATAATACTAATATTATGCTATATATAATACTAATATTATGCTATAATAATATATAATAATAGAATACTAATATTATACTATACTAATAATATATTGGATATACATATAATATTATAATGTAATACAATATAACAATACACTATTTTAATTGTATATTATATATTACATGTAATATTTTAATTGTATATTATATGTTACATGTAATATTACTAATAGTATTGCAGTATTGTCGTATAGTACAATATTGTAATATATAATGCTAATATTGTGCTATAATAATAATATAATATATTGTATTGTATATACATATAATATTGATAATAAAATTATAATGTAATGCAATATGCTATTTTAATTGTATATTATATATTACATGTAATATTACTAATACTATTGCAGTATAGGCATATAGTACAATATCGTAATATATAATGCTAATATTGTGCTATGCTATTAATATAATATATTTTATATACATATAATATTCATAACATTATAATGTAATGCAAAATAATACACCATTTTAATTGTATATTATATGTTACATGTAATATTACTAATAACATTGCAGTATAGGCATATAGTACAATATCATAATATATAATGCTAATATTGTGCTATACTAATAATATAACATTTGTATATACATATAATATTGATAATAACCTTGTAATGTAATGCAATATAATAATAATACACTATTTTAATTGTATATTATATATTACATATAATATTACTAATAACATTGCAGTATAGTCGTATAGGTCAATATATTAATATATAATGCTAATATTGTGCTATGCTAATGATATAATATATTGTATATACATATAATATTGATAATAACATTGTAATGTAATGCAATATAATATACACTATTTTAATTGTACAGAAGAGTCTCACTTATCCAACATAAACGGGCCGGCAGAACCTTGGATAAGCGAATATGTTGGATAATAAGGAGGGATTAAGGAAAAGCCTATTAAACATCAAATAAGATTATTGTTTTGCAAGTTAAGCACCCAAACATGTTCTACTACAAATTTGACAGAAAAAGTAGTTCAATACGCAGTAATGCTATGTAGTAATTACTGTATTTACGAATTTAGCACCAAAATATCTTGATGTATTGAAAACATTGACTACAGAAATGGCTTGGATAATCCAGAACATTGGATAAGTGAGACTCTACTTTAGATATGACTGATACAGATAGATAGATGCATAAATATGATTGAGAAACATATATGATAGGTTTATAATAGAACCCTGGAGTTGGAAGGGACCTCTAAAGGCCATCCGGTCCAACCGTCTTCTGCCATAAAGGAAGACACCATCCGATCCTTCCCGACAGAGAGTCATCCAGCCATAGATATGATTCAAATAGATTGATAGAGGCATAGATATGACTGAGGAAAAGACGTGCCTACCTCTCCCAGCATGTTAAGGGCCACGTTGACGGTGGCCAACAACGTCCCAAAGGAAGGGGCCACCTCGGAATCGAAGGCCGGGGTCGTGAAGCTCAGCAGGAAGAGGACGTTGTATTCTGCAAGGTCCAGAGACTGCAAGAGGGACAGAAAGAGAGAGAAAGAGGTTAGAAGGTATAAATATACACACATATATATATATATACAGTGGAGTCTCGCTTATCCAACGTATAAGCTTGGATAAGCGAGGCTTGGATAAGTGAGACTCTACTGTATATATATATATATATATACTAGCTGTGCCCGGCCACGCGTTGCTGTGGCAAAGTGGTGGTGGTATTGGTTAAAAATTGTTGTGGAATTTTTATTTGACGTTATTTGTATTTTTTAATTAATTTTATTGTAACTTATCTTTTTTATTTATTATATTTTATTATTTTGTTGTATTATTTTTAGTTATTTTGTTATTATAGTATTTTATTGTATAAATTTTTTGTGTGTTTAATTATTTTAGTGTTTGTTTTTTATTGTATTATTTGTATTTATTTTATTTTTTATTCTATTAACACTGGGCTGAGTGGGTTGCTAGGAGACCAAGTGGGCGGAGCTTAGCCTTCTAACTGGCAGCAATTGGATTAAAAACAATCATTTATCTCCTTCTAATTAGGACTTTATTTTTCTTGTCTTTTTGTTGTCGGAACCTAGGGGCAAGGATGGTGGGTTGTGTTGCCAAATTTCTAGGTTCTGGGGCTTGTACTTTTGTTGTTTAGTGAGAGGAACGAACACCATTACTCCTTTATATATATAGATATCCATATCCATATAATATATATATTTATTTAATGCTTAGACCATAGGTCTTTCGCATACAAGACGAACAAACAAATATACAAAAGCCAGACCATCTATATATATAAAAGAGTGATGGAATCCTCGCGACCGACAAAACAACAAAACTAAACACCCCACAACCTCAAAAATTGACAGCACAACCCCTCATCCATGCCTCTAGGTTGATACAACAAAACGAAAAGAAAAATAAAGTCCTAATTAGAGGGAGAGGAATAATTGTTTTTATCCAATTGCTGCCAGTTAGAAGGCTAAGCTCTGCCTACTTGGTCTCCTAGCAACCCACTCAGCCCAGGGGACAAGCAAAGTTAGGCCTCACTTAGGCCTTTTCCACACTGCCTATAAAATACAGACACCACCAGATAACGCCACAGCAACGCGTGGCCGGGCACAGCTAGTCAAATACAATATAAAACATGCCATTAAAACCCTATAATAAAAGTGAAGGAATATGGGGTGCATTTCCTCCTAGACGTTCTGTTTTTCCTCCAGAATGGACATCCCAGGGTTCCCTAATTTGCATGACCCTGCCCATTGCCTCTCCCTTAACCCTTTCCTATGGCACACAGTTCACAGAGGAATTGATCAGCAACTGAACAAGAGGTTTGGGGAGAATTTGCCATTATTTACAAAAGTTGTACTTGACCCACATCCACAGCAACCCGGTGATTCCGGCCATGAAAGCCTTCGACAACATATTATCCGATGATGTTATGATTCCAACCACGACCATCCTTTGACTCTTCTTAAGGAGGCAGGTTCCAGAAAAAGTCTCGTGGGGGGGGGGTGTACCTGATCGAGGAGGATCTGGCAGATGTCCGGGGTGAAGTGTCTCAGGGCGGCCAGGGACTTGCTGAGGATCTTCAGGAGGCCGTACTGGACGGTGCGCAGGGAGCGCTGCTCGGCGGCCTCTGCTTCGGGGCTGGGGGCCTTGGCCAAGGCGGGGGGCGGCGGTTGCGGGGGGCGCGGCGGGGGGCGGGGAACAGCCGGGAGTGGCGGGGGGAGCGACTCCCCGTTCTTGGCCTGAGAGAGAAGCAGACGTAGAGACAGACATGAGGGAGTCACAATATAATAATATATAGTAATATAATAATTGTATCTTATATATTACATGTAATATTACTAATAATATTGCAGTATAGCGGTACAGTACAATATAGTAATGCATAATACTAACATCGTGCTATGCTAATGATATATTGCATATCCACATAATACCGATAATAATATAATGTAATACAGTAATAATAATACAATAGTTTCTACCCACAAACTGGAAGTGGGTTAATAATAATAACAATTATTATTATTATTATTATTATTATTATTACTATTATTACTACTTCTATCTTCTTATTTATCCCATTTATACCCCACCTCTTTCCACCCCGAAGGGGACTCAAGGCGGCTTACATATGGAAACCATTCAATGCCTCACACACACAAATATAAGCTTAAAAAAGAATTAAAAACCATACATATTAAAAATATTATATCAATATTAAAATCACGTCATCCAAAAATCATTCCGTTATCACTGCACTACTACTATTACTATTATTTGTTTCTGTCCACAAACAGGAAGTGGGTAATAACAACATCATCAACAACGTCAACAATCATTGCACTACTACTATTACTATTATTATTTGTTTCTGTCCACAAACAGGAAGTGGGTAATAACATCATCAACAACAACTACATCAACAATCATTGCACGACTACTATTATTTGTTTCTGTCCACAAACAGGAAGTGGGTAATAACATCATCAACAACAACAACATCAACAATCATTGCACGACTACTATTATTTGTTTCTGTCCACAAACAGGAAGTGGGTAATAACATCATCAACAACAACAACATCAACAATCATTGCACGACTACTATTATTTGTTTCTGTCCACAAACAGGAAGTGAGTAATAACAATAACAACAACATCAAAATCATTCTACGACTATTACTATTATTTGTTTCTGTCTACAAACAGGAAGTGGGTAATAACAACAACAACAACATCAACAACATCAAAATCATTGTATGACTATTACTATTATTTGTTTCTATCCACAAACAGGAAGTGGGTAATAACAACAACATCAAGAATAATTCATGTATTATTTATTTCTACCCACGGACATAAGGAGATATGTAAGGAGAGATGGGTAATAAATAATAATAATAATAATAATAATAATAATTATTATTATTATTATTATTATTAATATTATTATTAGGGAGGGAAATCTCTCTTTCCTTTCTGCCTTGAGGCCTCCTTACCTGCAAGTAGTGCTGCAGCATTTTGCGGCTGTGGAGCAGTGACGTGCAGGCCTGGCACAGGTAGCACAGGTTCACCTGAAACCAAGAAGAAAGGTACCATATATGCTCAAGTATAAGCCGACCCGAATATAAGCCGAGGCACCTAATTTTGCCACCAAAACCTGGGAAAAATTATCGACTCGAGTATAAGCTGAGGGTGGGCAATGCAGCAGCTACGAGTCAATTTCTAAAATAAAAACAGATAACAATAAAATTACACTAATTGAGGCATCAGTAGGTTAAATGTTTTTGAATATTTAGATAAAACTGTAATTTAAGATAAGACTGTCCAACTCTGATTAAATCATTATTCTAACCTTCTTCAATGTAAGTGTGATTACGTATCCATCCAATAATAATAATAGAGTAAAATAATAAATGTAATAACAATAATAGAGTAAAATAATAAATGTAATAATAATAGAGTAAAATAATAAATGTAATAATGATAGAATAAAATAATAAATGCAATAATAATGACAATAGAGTAAAATAATAAATGTAATAATAATAATAGAGTAAAATAATAAATGTAATAATGATGACAAGAGTAAAATAATAAATGTAATAATAATAGAGTAAAATAATAAATGTAATAATAGAGTAAAATAATAAATGTAATAATGATAGAATAAAATAATAAATGCAATAATAATGACAATAGAGTAAAATAATAAATGTAATAATAATAATAATAATAATAGAGTAAAATAATAAATGTAATAATGATGACAAGAGTAAAATAATAAATGTAATAATAATAGAGTAAAATAATAAATGTAATAATGATGACAAGAGTAAAATAATAAATGTAATAATAATAGAGTAAAATAATAAATGTAATAATAGAGTAAAATAATAAATGTAATAATGATAGAATAAAATAATAAATGTAATAATAGAGTAAAATAATAAATGTAATAATAATAGTATAAAATAATAAATGTAATAATGACAAGAGTAAAATAATAAATCACTTCTTCACTTCACTTCACTTTATTTCTTAATGAGTCGCTCTCCACCCGAGTGCTCCGAGCGACTTACAATTTAAAGTATCATTCCACAGTATAAAAACATTCAACATAAAAACATTCAACAGTGACTATTTGGCAAATTTGATCTGATTTACTTAAATGCACAACCAAACAGCCAAGTCTTGAGCGCTTTTACAAAAGGTCGCAACTCCGACATTGCTCTAACATATGGAGGCAATGAGTTCCACAGAATTGGATGTAACAAATTGGATGTAGAAACAAATAAATGTAATAATAATAGAGTAAAATAATAAATGTAATAATAATAATAATAATAATACATAGAATAAAATAATACATGTAATAACAATAATAATAGAGAGAAAAATAATATATGTATATACTCGAGTATAAGCCGACCTGAATATAAGCCGACCAGGACACTCACTCAAGTATAAGCCAAAGGGGTCTTTTTCAGCCCTAAAAAAGGACTGAAAATCTCGGTTTATACTTGAGTATATATGGTATATTCTGGGAAAAGGTAAGACTGAAGCCTTGGACCGTTAGAAAGAAAAAAAGAGAATCCGATCCCTCCCGGCAGATGGCCATCCAACCTCGTAAACATTGAGCAGGTTCAGAGAGACAGGGGTGTAGATAGCTCGGAGGGGCTTCCCAAAGACCATCCAGTCCAACCCCTTTCTCCCTTTTTCCATACCTGGACATCCCTAAGGAGCTGGGGCAGGTGGAAGTGCCATTCCTTGGTGAAGTTGGAAAGCTGGAGGAGGAATCCCACGGTGTGGTCAGCCTCTTCCAGGCAGGCCAGGCTCGGCACCGTCCGGACGGCGTTCAGGCACTGCAAGGAGAGGGAACACTCGCATTCGGGACTTTGGAGCAAAAAGAAATAGTTGCCTACCTGTAACTGTGTTTCTTTGAGTGGTGATCTGTGAAATTCCCATATGGGTTTCCCTTTGTGCTTGCACAATGCAGTTCGGAACCTTCTAGACCTTTTCTATTGAAACATTTTGATGGTAGCCCCGCCCACTCTCCCAGAGAGTATATATACAGCCTCAGTCCTCTTTTTCCGCGCTGACTGCAGCTAGGAACCTTCGGTTTGTGCCTTTTTAACTTATTCTCTTAACAACTACTGACTGCACTGGCCTTTTTTTGGCTGTCTTTTTCTATTCCTGACTTTATGCACTGTTTTTATTACCCCTGGGGGAGGGCGATGTTGCTCGGGTCTGTGCCATCTGCAACGGCATTGAGACTTGGGCTCCGATTTCAAGGACCGCCAAGGGTTCTCTCCGTCCCCTACCTGGAGGATGCGCTCCTGATGGACGCCCACAAAGTCCAAGGCATCGGTGAGGAAGTTGTAGCGCAGCGTCTTCAGAAGGCGCTCCATCAAGGAGACGGAAAGGCGGTAGACGCCCGGCCACGAAGGGGCGTCCTGGGACTTCCGAGAGGACGGGGGCACCTGCAAATACATACATATTTATATTATATTGTGTTATATTCTAATATAATATAAGCAGCCCCCAGTGGCACACGTTACAGCAATGGGCTGCTGAACTTGCAGACCGAAAGGTCACAGGTTCGAATTCAGGGAGCAGAGTGAGCGCCTGCTGTTAGCCCCAGCTTCTGCCAACCTAGCAGTTCGAAAAACTGCAAATGTGAGTAGATCAATAGATATAGAGGAGTTACAGTTAACTATAAAAGAAGAATTAAAACATGTTCAAAAAGACATTGAGAGGATAAAACAAGGAAATATAGAATGTGCTAAGGAGAATAAGATATTACAGAAAAAAGTAAAAGGACATGGAAAAATCAATAAATGTAATGGAAAAAACAGTAATAGCACTTAAACAACAACAGGAGGTACGAGAAGCAAAGGAAAAAGAATATCAATTGAGGTTTAGGAATATAGTAGAAGAAGAAAAGGAAAATATTAGAGATACAATTATAGGGATAATAACACAAATAACCCAAAAGACAACTGAAGAGTTGGAAGGAAGCATAGATAGAGTGTTTAGAGTGCAAATAACCACGCCAGACACCATAATACACCAAGAGATGTCTTGGTATACTTTGGCAGAAAAACTCCTCTTTCAATTCTTTTCTTTTTGTTGTATGAACGTAGAGGCATGGATGAGGGGTTGTACTGCCAAGTTTAGTGTTTCTGGGATGTGTAGTTTTGTTGTTTTGTCCTAAGCCGAAATTTCATTACATATATATATATATATATATATATATACTAGCTGTGCCCGGCCACGCGTTGCTGTGTTGTTGTCTGGTGGTGTTGGTGAGAAATTGTTGAGGTCGTGGTGGTATTGAATGTCTGTTGTATGGTTGTCTTTATGTTTAGTATGCACACTGAAGTGGATTATATGGCAGTGTGGAGTCAAGATAATCCAATTTAAAACAGATAATATAAGATTCTAAATGCGTTATATAGCTGTGTGGAAGGGCCTTGGGTTTACACTGCCATATAATCCAGTTAAAATCTGATAATCTGTGGAAGAGGCCTAAGTGAGGCCTAACTGTGCCTGTTCCCTGGGCTGAGTAGGTTGCTAGGAGACCAAGTGGGCAGAGCTTAGCCTTCTAACTGGCAGCAACTGGATAAAAACTATTATTCCTAGAATCATAGAATCATAGAATCATAGAATAGTAGAGTTGGAAGAGACCTCAAGGGCCATCTAGTCCAACCCCCCGCTAAGAAGCAGGAAATCGCATTCAAAGCACCCCCGACAGATGGCCATCCAGCCTCTGCTTAAAAGCCTCCAAAGAAGGAGCCTCCACCACGGCCCGGGGGAGAGAGTTCCACTGCCGAACAGCCCTCACAGTGAGGAAGTTCTTCCTGATGTTCAGGTGGAATCTCCTTTCCTGTAGTTTGAAGCCATTGTTCCGTGTCCTAGTCTGCAGGGCAGCAGAAAATAAGCTTGCTCCCTCCTCCCTATGACTTCCCCTCACATATTTGTACATGGCTATCATGTCTCCTCTCAGCCTTCTCTTCTGCAGGCTAAACATGCCCAGCTCTTTAAGCCTCTCCTCATAGGGCTTGTTCTCCAGACCCTTAATCATTTTAGTTGCCCTCCTCTGCCCTCCTCTGGACGCCTCCTCTGGCAGCACAACCCCTCACCCATGCCTCTACGTTCCTCTCCCTGTAATTAGGACTTTAGGAATTTAGGAAAAGAAAATACTTTTCTTTTTGTTGTATCAACCTAGAGCCGTGAATGATGGGTTGTGTTGTCAAATTTTGAGGTTGGGGGGCCTGTAGTTTTGTTGTTTTGTCCTCTGCCCTGATGCCATCACTCTTTTATATATATAGATATATATATATACATACATACACACAATAACAAAATAGGATTGGCAAGATCTATACGCCCATGGTTGTATGTAAGACTTTTATATTATTGCATTTATTTGTCTGCATGGATCCGGGCATGAACAAACCACCCGGGAGAGCAGTGTTTGGGAAGCCATTAAACCACAGGTTGCCTAGAAGGCAACTCACCTGCCCGGCCCCGTTGCTGCTCAGCTGGTAGACGCTCAGGAGGGGAAGGCAGAGGCTCTGCATGAGGCCCGCTCCGGCCACGGCCACGGCCCCCTGAAAGCAGCAGAGAAAGACAGTCAAATCCAAGGATTGGCACAGATATGTTGCATTAGGATGTCTATGCCCAACACTGCTGGAGAAATTATACTGTTTAGCCCAGGGGTCCCCAAACTAAGGCCCGGGGGCCGGATGCGGCCCTCCGAGGTCATTGACCTGGCCCCCGCCCTCAGTTTTATAATATAATATATTGTATATACATATAATATTATAATAATATTATAATGTAATACAATATAACACTAATAATAATACCATATAATAATATTAATTATATGTTCTACATTACATATAATATAACTAACAATATTACAGTATAGTGGTATAGTTCAGTATAGTAATATATAATGCTAATATTGTGCTATGCTAATAATATAATATATTGTATGTACATATAATTTGTAAGCCACTCTGAGTCCCCTTTGGGGTCAGAAGGGTGTGATACAAGTGTAGTAAATAAATGCAGTAAATAAATAAATAATAAATAAATAAATTTTAGACTTAGGCTCGCCCAAAGTCTGAAATGACTTGAAGGCGCACAACAACAACAACAACAACAACAACCCTAATTAACTTACCTATCTCATTAGCCAGAAGCAGGAACACACTTCCCATTGAAATCCTGATCAATGTATGTTGGTTAAAATTGTTTTTATTTTTAAATATTGTATTGTTCTTTCATTTTTCTTGTTGTTGTTGTTGTTTTTGCACTACAAATAAGACATGTGCAGTGTGCATCAGAATTTGTTTGTTTGTTTTTTTCAAATGATAATCTGGCCCTTCAACAGTCTGAAGGATTGTGGACCGGCCCTCGGCTTAAAAAGTTTGGGGACCCCTGGTTTAGCCGGTACTGTACCACCTGACATCCGCCGGGAAGTAGCAACCAATAATGAAAGGATCAAGGCATTGACATCTCTAGCCCATCCTCTATTCAGGTATCAGCCAGCATAACAATGCCTTAAATCAAGAAATAGCTTCCTAAGATCTACAGAAATCCTCAGCAAGCAAGAGTCCAAAAGTGGCAGGCTAAAACCCGGAACCTCAATCCGTGGCTGAGACCGGATGAGAAACTCTCTCCGGGGCACACAGAAGACAAGGCAACTTGGAAGGTGCTCTGGCTCCACAAAATGCAGAGCCAACCTTAAGAAATGGGGCCACAAAGTAGAGTCCACGACATGCAAGTGTGGAGAAGAGCAAACCACAGACCATTTACTACAATGCAGCCTGAGCACAATGGAGGCCCTTTTTATAGAAACACCCGAGGCATTCCAAGTGGCCAGCTTCTGTCCAAAGGACATTTAATATCATGCCAAGTTTTTAAAACTTTGTGTTTTTACGTGTATTACAACTATACCCTCAGTTAGCTTCTGAAACGACAAATAATAAATAATTATATCTATATAGGATTTGCAGCGACTTGCAAATAAGGGGAAAATTCATATATAAAATAATGTGCACATATAGATATAAATATACAGATACATGGAAATCTCTAGATATCTATATGTGGATAGGATTTGCAAAGAGTTGCAAACATATAAGGGGAAAAAGCATATATAAAATTAATGTATATAAGATATAGATATATAAGTGCATAGGGATTGCAAGGGGTAATGCCTATATATCTGTAGTAGAGATTAACAAATATTTCAGGGGAAAATGCTTTCATAAGATTAATGAATATATATTTTTCTTCTTCCTGACTTGCAAGAGTGTTTCTCTTTTCAAAACATTCCCTTGATTAAGAGCGGGAGGCTTTGGAAATGTAAACATACTGATAAGGAAAAATATATATCATATATTGCAGGCAGTGGCCTCCAGGCACCCTTGCCAGCTCAAAAAAAGGGCTGAAAAACTCGGCGTATCTTCGAGTATATACGGTAAGAATTTAAGAATTTTTTTTACCCTCAAAACAGACTATATACTCAGAAATATAGATAAAATCGCCAAAGACTAGATGGAAGTCACCATTGTTTTTTTTGTGCTTTTTTCCTCTTTCTTTTTTCTCTATATTTTTTTATAGATTTCCTACTTTTCTGTCATACTAGTGTTCTCCCACTTTACTTGTATAAGAATATATACAAGTGTATGTGTGTATATATATATTCCCCCATGTCCCACCCCTTTTCCCTTTATTACATCCTTAATAATATATATATATATATACACACACACACACACACACACACACACACACAGTAGAGTCTCACTTATCCAACACTCGCTTATCCAACGTTCTGGATTATCCAACGCATTTTTGTAGTCAATGCTTTCAATATATCGTGATATTTTGGTGCTAAATTCATAAATACAGTAATTACTATATAGCATTACTGGGTACTGAACTACTTTTTCTGACAAATTTGTTGTCTAACATGATGTTTTGGTGCTTAATTTGTAAAATCATAACTTAATTTGATGTTTAATAGAGTTATCCTTAATTCCTCATTATCCAACATATTCGCTTATCCAACCTTCTGCCGGCCCGTTTATGTTGGATAAGTGAGACTCTACTGTATATATATATGACAATAAATAAATAAATAAATAGTCATGTCTATGTATCGATCTATTTGTCACGATCATACGGGTGGATGGATGGCCCTCTGTCGGGAGGGATCGGATGGTGTCTGTGGTGTCTCCCAACTCTAGCCCTTACTGAGTCCCCTTCGGGGTGAGAAAGGCAGGGTATACATGGGGCAAATAATAAATTATTAGGCTGGCTTTGCCGGGGTCCTGCGTGGGGTCTCACCTGCTGGGTCCGGGCCAAGGTGAGCAGGAGGTGCAAGGCGGCTTCGGTGAAGTGGAGGTTCTGCTTGAGGCGGAGGCTGAGCTCCAAGGTGGTGAAGAGGGTGGGCAGGAGCGGGACCCGCCGGGAGGCCTGCAGCCACGCCTCGCCCTCCTCGTCCGCCGCACACAGCTCTTTGGCCAGGTGCAGGCCCAGCACACACACCTGCGCCGGGGGGGGAAAGAACACCTGTCAGGACGCAGAGAAGAGAAAAATCCCAGTAGAACTGGCCTCAAGATCCCCAAAACTGCAAAAGGCAGGGTATACATAATATTAATAATAATAATAATAATGATGTTTGACTTGTGATTTTGTGATACGAAATCCAGCATATAGATCTCGTTTGTGGTGTCATACTATGTCTTTGTCATTAATAATAATAATAACAACTTTATTTTTCTATCCCACCTCCATCTCCCTGAAGGGAAGATAATAATAATAATAATAATAATAATAATAATAATAATAATAAAAGGGTTGTTGTGTGTCTTTCGGGCTGTGTGGCCATGTTCCAGAAGCATTCTCTCCTGACGTTTCGCCCACATCTATGGCAGGCATCCTCAGAGGTTGTGAGCTCCCTCACAACCTCTGAGGATGCCTGCCATAGATGTGGGCGAAACGTCAGGAGAGAATGCTTCTGGAACATGGCCACACAGCCCGAAAGACACACAACAACCCTGTGATCCTGGCCATGAAAGCCTTCGACAACACATAATAATAAAACTTTATTTATACCCCGCCACCATCTCCCCAACGGGGACTCAGGGCGGCTTACATGGGGCCATGCCCAGACACCATACAATATAACAAAATAAAACAACATATCAAAATAATCATATACATTACAGCACAAATCAGAGAAAACAGTAAAAACCAGGGCGGGCCACATGAACACTTAATTAAAAACTCGGGAGAGAGAGGCATACGAATAAAGGGAACAGGGATATAAAATGGTGGAGCAGTCTAAAGGATAGAATCCAAGGGGAATAACCAAAGAGGTATATAACATTTACTCCCCAAAGGCACATCGGAAAAGCCATGCTTTTAGATCTTTCTTAAAGGCTAACAAGGTGGGGGCTTGCCTGATCTCAGTGGGCAGTGAATTCCACAGTCGGGGGGCCACAGCAGAAAAGGCCCTCTCCCTCGTTCCCACAAGACGGGCCTGGGATAAAGGCAGTGGCGAAAGAAGGGCCTCCCCGGATGAACGAAGGGATCGGGCAGGTTAAAAAAAAGATTATTATTATTATTATTATTATTATTAATAATCATAATAATAATAAATTAATATTATAATATATTGTATATACATATAATATTGATAATATTATGATGTAATAATAATAATACACTATTATAATTGTATATTTATATTACAGGTAATATTACTAATAATATTGCAATAGAGTCGTATAGTACAATATAATAATACATAATGCTTATATTGTGCTATACGAATAATATAATATATTGTATGTACATATGACTTGTAAGCTGCCCTGAGACCCCCTCGGGGTGAGAAGGGCGGGATATAAATGTCGCTAATAATAATAATAATAATAGTACAATATAATAATGTATAATGCTTATATTGTGCTATACTAATAATATAATATATTGTATGTACATATGACTTGTAATCCGCCCTGAGACCCCCTTGGGGTGAGAAGGGCGGGATATAAATGTCGCTAATAATAATAATAGTACAATATATTAATCTATAATGCTTATATTGTGCTATACTAATAATATAATATATTGTATGTACATATGACTTGTAATCCGCCCTGAGACCCCCTTGGGGTGAGAAGGGCGGGATATAAATGTCGCTAATGATAATAATAATAATAATAATAGTACAATATAATAATATATGCTTATATTGTGCTATACTAATAATATAATATATTGTATGTAAATATAACTTGTAAGCCGCCCTGAATCCCCCTTGGGGTGAGAAGGACGGGATATAAATGTTGCTAATAATAATAATAGTACAATATATTAATCTATAATGCTTATATTGTGCTATAAGAATATTATAATATATTGTATGTAAATATAACTTGTAAGCCGCCCTGAATCCCCCTCGGGGTGAGAAGGGCAGGATATAAATGTCGCTAATAATAATAATAATAATAATAATAATAGTAATACAATATAGTAATATATAATGCTTATATTGTGCTATGCTAATAATATAATATATTGTATGTACATATGACTTGTGAGCCGCCCTGAGTCCCCTTTGGGGTAAGAAGGGGGGGGGATATAAATGTTGCTAATAATAATAATAATAATAATAAAATATAATAATATATGCTAATAATATAATATATTGTATGTATATATAACTTGAAGCCGCCCTGAGTCCCCTTTGGGGTGAGAAGGGCAGGATATAAATGTCGCTAATAATAATAATAATAATAATAATAATAATAATACAATATAGTAATATATAATGCTTATATTGTGCTATGCTAATAATATAATATATTGTATGTATATATAACTTGAAGCCGCCCTGAGTCCCCTTTGGGGTAAGAAGGGGGGGGGGATATAAATGTCGCTAATAATAATAATAGTACAATATATTAATCTATAATGCTTATATTGTGCTATAAGAATATTATAATATATTGTATGTAAATATAACTTGTAAGCCGCCCTGAATCCCCTCGGGGTGAGAAGGGCAGGATATAAATGTCGCTAATAATAATAATAATAGTAATACAATATAGTAATATATAATGCTTATATTGTGCTATACTAATAATATAATATATTGTATGTACATATGACTTGTGAGCCGCCCTGAGTCCCCTTTGGGGTGAGAAGGGGGGATATAAATGTCGCTAATAATAATAATAATACAATATAGTAATATATAATGCTTATATTGTGCTATGCTAATAATATAATATATTTTATGTATATATAACTTGAAGCCGCCCTGAGTCCCCTTCGGGGTGAGAAGGACAGGATATAAATGTCGCCAATAATAATAATAATAATAATACAATATAGTAATATATAATGCTTATATTGTGCTATGCTAATAATATAATATATTGTATGTATATATAACTTGAAGCCGCCCTGAGTCCCCTTCGGGGTGAGAAGGGCGGCAGACAAATGTTGCTAATAAATCAATCAATAAATAATAATAATAGAGGTTATTATTGTTGTTTGGTTCTATTTGGAGGCTCTGCTTTATTTGCGAGGGCATGGCGGCCACTTGCCCCGTCGCGCTGGTCCTTCTGCTTGTGGCGGGAGGCGTCATCGGTTTCCATGCTGTCCTTGTCTTCGAGGGCGGGCTCTCTGGAGGCGCTGAGGCCGTGGCGCGTGTGGTCAAAGAGGGCCAGGAACTCCTCCTGCAGCGTCTCACACACGCTCAGCACCAGCTGCGGATACTGAGGGATCTCGCTCACTGCCACAAGGGAAAAACAACAACAACACATTGTTACGAGAGAGAAGCAGGAGTGGAAAACCGCCCCAAGGAATGCTTTCCTTTGGGGACCATTTCATCCTAGATTTGGCTTTTTCTTCCACCACAGGCAGGCATCCTAGGGTTCTCCATTGCTGTGGAATTTGCATTTCCTTTCCAATCTCTCTGCATAACAAACAGAGAAGAACTGATGTGTTGTCGAAGGCTTTCATGGCCGGGATCACAGGGTTGTTGTATGTCTTTCGGGCTGTGTGGCCATGTTCCAGAAGCATTCTCTCCTGACGTTTCGCCCACATCTATGGCAGGCATCCAGAGGATGCCTGCCATAGATGTGGGCGAAACGTCAGGAGAGAATGCTTCTGGAACATGGCCACACAGCCCGAAAGACATACAACAACCCAGAGAAGAACTGAGCTGCAACTAAACTTACTGGAGGAGTTTAGGGATTGACTCCACATGGTGGAAGTTGTCCTTCACCCTGCATCAAGTCAGAGCCCTGTCACTCCTACTGGGGAATATAGAGGAGTTGTAGTTCACCTACACCCAGAACCCTATGAACCCAAACAATGATGGGTCTGGGCCAAACTTGCCATGTAGACCTGATATGCCCAGATTTGACTACTGGTGGGTTTGGAGGGGAACTGGACTGGAAGTTGAGGAGTAGTAGGTATTGGGATTTATAGTTCAGCTGCAATGAATGAGCATCACACTTGGCACACAGTAGCCCCTCAATTATGGAATGCCTTGCCAGTTGAAACTCGAACCACCCGAGACCTACTTGCCTTTCGGAAAGCCTGCAAAACCTTGCTCTTCTGACAAGCTTTCAATGGGTGAAAAATTCGGGGCTATGTCTGTTTTTATTGCTGCTTTTATTGTTATTTTAAAGCTGAGTGTATTGTTTTAATCTATTTCTGTAAACCGCTCCGAGCCAAACTGGGAGTAGCGGTATACAAGTTCAATAAATAAATAAATAACCAATACAACATATTGGACAAGTTTGGGAAAAAGAGAGTTATAGTTCACCTGCAGCCAGAGAAACACTGACCCCCACCGACAATGCACTAGGACCACACTTCACACAGAGAAGCCTCGTGACCTACTGGACATACTGCAACAACAACAACAACAATTCTTTATTGATTAGTCACTTTTGACCATATCAAAACATGTAAAACATACATCAATAAAGAATTGTTGTTGTTACTGGACATACTGCAGGAATTTGTGGGAAGGGCCCTTGACTTTGGGAGTTGTAGTTCACCTCCATCCAAAGACCACTGAACCCAGCCAATGACGAATCTAGACCAGACTTGGCACACAGGCTGAATATTGCCTGCTGTGCAGACTGATAGATATTTCGGGGCAATTGCCCCGGGAATCTGGAAGTTGCAGTAGTTCACCCCCATCCAGAGAGTACTGCAGCACACCTGGTACACAGGCCCACAATGGCAGGGTTTGGGGAGGATTCAGCCACAATTCTGGGAGTTGTAGTTCTCCCACTCCAAACAGAATACAGTAGAGTCTCACTTATCCAAGCCTCGCTTATCCAAGTTTCTGGATAATCCAAGCCATTTTTGTAGTCAATGTTGTCAATATATCGTGATATTTTGGTGCTAAATTTGTAAATACAGTAATTACAACATAAAAGTAGTATTGAACTACTTTTTCTGTCAAATTTGTTGTATATAAGTTTTGGTGCTTAATGTGTAAAATCATAACCTAATTTGATGTTTGATAGGCTTTTCCTTAATCTCTCCTTATTATCCAAGTTATTCGCTTATCCAAGCTTCTGCCGGCCCGTTTAGCTTGGATAAGTGAGACTCTACTGTACATATAATATTCATAATATTATATTGTAATACGATATACAGTAGAGTCTCACTTATCCAACATAAACGGGCCGGCAGAACGTTGGTTAAGCGAATATGTTGGATAATAAGGAGAGATTAAGCAGAGGCCTATTAAACACCAAATTAGGTTATGATTTTACAAATTAAACACCAAAACATCATGTTATACAACAAACCTGACAGAAAAAGTAGTTCAACGCGCAGTAATGTTATGTAGTAATTACTGTATTTACAAATTTAGCACCAAAATATCACGATGTATTGAAAACATTGACTACAAAAATGCGTTGGATAATCCAGAACGTTGGATAAGCGAATGTTGGATAAGTGAGACTCTACTGTAATACTAATAATACAATGTAATAATATTAATTCTGTATTATATTTTACATGTAATATTACTAATATTGATACAGTACAATATAGTATTTTTATTACCAGTATTGTACTATGCTAATTATATAATATTGTATGTAAATTTAATTTGTAAGCGCTCTGAGTCCCCTTTGGAGTGAGAAGGGCGGGATATAAATGTAGCAAATAAAATAAATAAATAAATAGGATGATAGAGGGATGGATAGATAGACAAAATGATAGATAGGACATCTATCTATCATCTTGGGAGCCACAGCGAAGAGCGAAGCTTCCCATGGCGGCTCCTTCCCATATGTATCGTGGTTTGGAAATCTCTGGAAAGGCAGTGAGTTTCCCCTTCTTACCTCTCATCTCCTGGACCTGGAGGAGGGTGACCAGGGCCGAGAAGACTTTGGCCTTGGTCTTCTCCATCATGGCGGGGTCGGCCTGGAGGACGCCGTCCAGGATCTGCGTCAAGGAAGCCACGATCTTGTCCACGGGGCCCAAGGCGCTGGAGGGGAGGCAGGAGGCGAGGACGGTGAAAGATCCGCCCTAAACACGAGAGGCCCTTGGGGTGCTTGGTCTCTCTGGATCGTTTCCCCTTGGCCTGTGTAACCAATATCGCGATCATAAAACCCAGGACTGGGTCTCTGAAAGCGAGTGCCTGATGTACTCTGTCCCACTGCAGATGGGTCAGATGGCCCCCACCCTTTTAGCCTTCAGGAAAGATTTAAAAACATGGCTCTTCCGGTGTGCTTTCGGAGAGTAAATGTTCTATGCTACTCCCCCCCGATATTTATCCTCTAGACTGGTTCACTATCTGATGTCCCGTCCCTCGAGGTTTTATTCTGATCCCTTTCTCACCCAGAGTTTTAATTTTTAATCTAGTTTTTAAATGTAGTATTCATGCGGCCCGCTCGTGTTATATTGCTGTTTTGATCTTATGTTGTACTGTTTATTTTATGTAATGTATTATTTAATTGTATTATGTTATGGTTTATTGTATTGTCTTGGGCATGGCCCCATGTAAGCCGCCCCGAGTCCCCGTTGGGGAGATGGTGGCGGGGTATAAATAAAGTTTTATTTTATTATTATTATTATGGGTCACAGAACGTGGTTAAGGTTCAGAAAGGGTTCTACCTCTTCCACTGTCGCAGGAGGATCAAGAGGAGGGTGCAGAGCATGGAGCCCAGCTGCAGGCAGCACACCGACGTCGGGACCAGGAGCTGCGGAAAAGATACCATAGAATCATAGAATCGTAGAGTTGGAAGAGACCACATGGGCCATCTAGTCCAACCCCCTGCTAAGAAGCAGGAAATCGCATTCAAAGCACCCCCGACAGATGGCCATCCAGCCTCTGCTTAAAAGCCTCCAAGGAAGGAGCCTCCACCACAGTCTGGGGGAGAGAGTTCCACTGGTGAACAGCCCTTCTCACTGTGAGGAAGTTCTTCCTGATGTTCAGGTGGAATCTCCTTTCCTGTAGTTTGAAGCCATTGTTCCGTGTCCTAGTCAACCGTGGCTTTTCATGTGCCCCACATATCACTAGGACAAACCTTCCCATCCATCTTTCCATCTACCTTAAAGGCATATCTATATATATCTCTCTCTGTGTATAAATATGCGTATAAACCTAAACAATATAATCTATATATATAAAAGAGTGATGGCATCATGGCGACCCACAAAACAACACAACTACAGGCCCCCCAACCTCGAAATTGACAACACAACCCATCATCCACGCCTCTAGGTTGATACAACAAAAAGAAAAGAAAAATAAAGTCCTAATTAGAGGGAAAGGAATAATTGTTTTTATCCAATTGCTGCCAGTTAGAGGGCTAAGCTCTGCCCACTTGGTCTCCTAGCAACCTATTCAGTCCAGGGGACAGGCAGAGTTAGGCCTCAGGCCTCTTCCATACTGCCTATAAAATACAAATTATCTGATTTTAACTGGATTATATGGCAGTGCAGACTCAAGGCCCTTCCACACAGCTATATAACCCATTGATAATCTTATATTATCTGCTTTGAACTGGATTATCTTGACTCCACACTACCATCTAATCCACTTCAGTGTACATTTTATACAGCTGTATAGAAGGGGCCTCATATAATCCAGTTCTAAGCAGATAATATAAGATACTTTATTTCTCATACCACCATACCTCGCCACAGCAACGCGTGGCTGGGCACAGCTAGTAATATATAATACTCTTATTATGCTAGACTAAAAATATAATATATTGCATATACATATAATACTAATAATATTATAATGTAATACAATATAATAATACACTACTGTAATAATTTTGCTAATTAACTAATAATTATAACTAATAATTGCTAATAATATTGCAATATAGTGTTATAGTACAATATAGTAATATATAATGCTTATATTGTACTATGCTAATAATATATTGTATATACATATAATATTGATAATATTATAATGTAATACAATATAATAATAATAATACACTATTATAATTGTATATTTATATTACATGTAATATTACTAATAGTATTGCAATATAGTGTTATAGTACAATATAGTAATATATAATGCTTATATTGTGCTATGCTAATAATATAATATATTGTATATACATATAGTATTGCTATTATAATGTAATATAATATAATAATAGAATACTTATAATTGTATATTTATATTACATGTAATATTACTAATAATATTTCAATATAGTGTTATAGTACAATATAGTAATATATAATGCTTATATTGTGATATGCTAATAATATAATATATTGTATATACATATAGTATTGATATTATAATGTAATACAATATAATAATAACCACATATTATAATTGTATATTTATATTACATGTAATATTATTAATAATATTGCAGTATAGTGGTATAGTATAATATTGTAATATATAATACTTATATTGTGCTATGCTAATAATATCACATATTGTATGTACATATGACTTGTAAGCTGCCCTGAGTCCACTTCGGGGTGAGAAGGGCGGGATATAAATGTCGCTAATAAACAAACAAACACACAAACAAACACTCACCAAGGCCTTGGTTCCGGTTAAGACATCGAGAAACAGTTGCTGGACCTCTGAGTCAGACAAGTGCATCAGGTCAGCCTGTATAGAACAGAGGATTATTTAATGTATTTAATTTAATTTAAATTTAAAGAGAGAGAGGGGGGGAGGCAGATAACTATTGATATAGATACGGCTTTTAGAGTAACATTCTTAGTTTGAATGGAAAACATTTTGGATACTGGGTGCAATTTAGTGTATTAGATAGATAGATAGATATGAACTTGAGAATAATATTTTTAGTCTGAATGTAGTTTTGGATCCAGGGTATCATTTAGTGCATGAGATTTATATAGATAAGATATATGGCTTGTAGAGTAACATTTTTGGTCTGAGCAATAAATGTTCTGGATCCTGGGTACAATTTAATGTGATATATATAGACATACACACATATACAGTAGAGTCTCACTTATCCAAGACTCGCTTATCCAAGCCTCTGGATAATCCAAGCCATTTTTGTAGTCCCTGTTTTCAATATATCGTGATATTTTGGTGCTAAATTCGTAAATACGGTAATTACAACATAGCATTACTGCGTATTGAACTACACACAGAGGCAAAGGGATGGCTGAATGCTTACGTGGCTGGCGGAGACGATGAGCATCATGCGCCAGGCGGAGATGAGCATCTGGTACTCGGCCACGGAGGCAAAGCCCAGGCCTTCGGTCTCGGCCACGTGGGACGCCAGGGCCTTCACGTACCCCGACCAGTAGGCAAAGCGGCCCTCCGCGCAGAAACGCCCCAGAGCCTCCTTCAGGGACCGGTCCAGGGAACCCCTAAAAACGCCGGGAAACAAGAAAACACCCTCAGCCCTTTGGAGCCCTCGATGCACCACCAGCCTCCACCAAACAACTTCAAGACTAGAAAGAGGCAGAGGAACACAGTGCGAAAAGGAGGCAGAAAAGGTGGTGCATATGTATATATGTATGTATGTATATATAATGTTCAACGAGGAAGCTAGGAGTCTGGGGCAATTGCTTTTCTAACATTATTATTATTATTATTATTATTATTATTATTATATGACACAGCTAACAAGATAGATATGCTGGATTTCATATCACAAAATCCCAAGTTGAACACTTCCCAAGTGTCTAGGACTGTGTGATGTATTATTATTATTATTATTATTATTATTATTATTATTATTATTATTATTATTATATGACACAGCTAACAAGATAGACATTCTGGATTTCATTTAACAAAATCACAAGTCAAACACTTCCCAAGTGTCTAGGACTGTGTGATGTATTATTATGCGTGCAGATCCCAGTCGGGTGGCCTTTTGCAGTTGGCAGATTGCGATTATGTCAATGTCTATTGTTTCCAAATGCCGGCTGAGATCTTTTGGCACGGCACCCAGTGTGCCCATCACCACCGGGACCACCTGCACTGGTTTCTGCCAGAGTCTTTGAAGTTCAATCTTGAGGTCCTGAGAGCGGCTGAGTTTTTCCTGTTGTTTTTCACCTGGGATGGCGACATCAGTGATCCAAACCTTTTTCTTCTCCACAACTGTGATGTCTGGTGTGTTGTCTTCCAGAACTTTGTCAGTCCAACAATATCTTTGCGTGCTCATTTTCCAAGACTTTTGCAGGTTTGTGATCCCACCATTCTTTGCTGCTGGGAGGTGGGACTTGAGGCATAAGTTCCAATGAATCATTTGGGCCACATAGTTGTGCCTCTGTTTGTAGTCTGTCTGTGCGATTTTCTTACAGCAGCTGAGGATATGATCCATGGTTTCGTCGATTTCCTTGCAGAGTCTGCATTTTGCTGATTTTTCGATCTTGGCCTTGATTGCCTTTGTCCTGATGTCTTGCTCCTGGGCTGCAAGGATCAGGCCTTCTGTCTCCTTCTTCAGGGTCCCATTCGTGAGCCAGAGCCAGGTCTTCTCCTTATCAGCTTTTCCTTCAATTTTGTCAAGGAACTTTCCATGAATGTTTTGTTGTGCCAGCTGTCAGCTCTAGTTTGTAGTGCGGCTTTCTTGTACTGGTTTTTTGTCTGCTGTGCTTTGAGGAGTTTCTGATTTTTGACTTCAATCAAAGCAGGTTCTTCACTTTGCTTGACATCTTCTGCCAGGGCATGTTCTTCTTCTTTGACTTCTTGCTTTACTTGTAAGAGTCCTCTGCCCCCTGATCTTCTAGGCAGATACAGCCGGTCAACATCACTGCGAGGGTGCAGTGAATGATGAATGGTCATGAGTTTTCTTGTTTTTCTGTCCAAATTGTCCAGTTCCGCCTGTGTCCAGTTTATAATGTCAGCAGTATATCTTATGACAGGTATGGCCCAGGTGTTTATGGCCTTGATGGTGTTGCCTCCATTGAGCTTGCTTTTGAGAATTTTTCTGACCCTTTGTGTGTATTCTTTACTGACCACAGTCTTCACATGTTCAAGCTTGATGTTGTCCAGCTGTAATATGCCCAGATATTTATAGGCCTCTGGCTGGTGACACTTTATTGTTTGGCCATTGGGCATATTTATGCCCTCACTTTCCATGATTTTTCCCTTCTTCAATGCCACTGTCGAACATTTGTCCAAACCAAACTCCATGCTGATATCAGTGCTAAAGATTCGGACAGTGTTAGTCAGAGACTGGATTTCCGTTTCCGTTTTCCCATACAGCTTCAGGTCATCCATGTATATCAGATGCGAAATTTTGTGAGAATTCTTAGATGTTTGATAGCCGAGATTTGTTTTTTGTAATGTTTTTTGTGATGTATTATTATTATTATTATTATTATTTGATGCACAACAAAATTAGTACACAGCAAATAAGATACTACTATTATTTTTCCTGTCTCAGGAGAGCCAAAGACTTGCAACGGCATACACATCGTCTACAATTATTATTATTAACTTCTATAAAAAGCTATTAATGTAGCTAAACAATAAGGAGGGAGGGAGAGGGGGAAAGAAGAAAGGGAGAAAGGGGGAAGGAAGGAAGGAAGGAAGGAAGGAAGGAAGGAAGGAAGGAAGGAAGGAAGGAAGGGGGAAAAAGGCGGCAAGGTGTGAAGGGAGAGAAAGAAAGAAAGAAAGCAAAGAAAGAAGTGGAGGGAGGGAGGGAAGAAAAAGAAGGGAAGAGGCCAAAGAGGAAGGAAAGAGAGGGACACTGACTTGACTACGCAGTAGATCTCCAGGCAAATGATTTTCATGATCAAGGCGCACATGTCCAGGACGCTGAGCTGCAAAAGAGAGAAGGACAAGCTGAGGGCCAGGCACAGAACAAAGGCCTCCTCGGAATGAAGATACTATTATCCAATGAAGACCTTGGGGTATCAAAATGCTCCCCATATAAAGCTCCCTTTCTCTCTGAACTTGTACCTCGGACATCTCCGAAGGCGAAGGCAGGGTCCCAAAGAGCGGGTTGGTCAGGTTTTCCCAAAATTTGGGCCTGTAAACGCAAAACACAAACATCAATGCAAGTTCCAAACATATATAGAGACCTAGATTAAAGAGAATAAAACTTTCATAAACTTTTCCCATGTTTTTATTTTATTTTTATTTTTTTATTTATGATTTTAACATATACATAACAAATAAAAATAACCATGATTAGAAAGAAAGAAAAGAAAAATACAGAAGTAATAAAAAAAAGAAAAGAGAAAAAAACCACCACCCATA
The DNA here is from genome assembly GCF_035594765.1 of Anolis carolinensis. Classification (NCBI taxonomy): domain Eukaryota; kingdom Metazoa; phylum Chordata; class Lepidosauria; order Squamata; family Anolidae; genus Anolis; species Anolis carolinensis. The sequence goes on from NW_026943818.1 coordinate 13,787,892, forward strand.
ACTAGAGACCTAGATTAAAGAGAATAAAAGCTCGCCATACAGTTTCACGAACTTTTCCCATGTTTTTATTTTTATTTTATTTATGATTTTAACATATACATAAAAAATAAAAATAATCATGATTAAAAAAAGAAAAGAAAAATACAGTAGAAGTAATTAAAAAAAAGAAAAGAGAAAAAAACCCCACCCTACATAACCATCGTCCACTTCCAGCTCCTCTGCATTGCATTATAAATCATACTTTTAGACATTCAATATTTCTCGGCAAGCAACCATATATAACCTGAAGTCTAGGAATTCCTGTAAACGTAAATCATAAAAGCTCAGTATTGCTTCTTAACAAATGTAGTCTCAGTTTGTTCCAGCTGGTCCACTGTCTTGGTGAAATGTTCTGTGATACTTTTTGTGTTAATAAATCCATGTTTTTAATGTCAATTAGCTTCAGCATCCATTTTTCTGTTGTGGGAACTTTTCCTATGTTTTTATGATAGAACCAATTAGGAAATTACATTGATAACCCCGGAAGTCTGTTGGAGGCAAGTGTGACTGTTGCCATTCATTAGCCTTGGTGGGTTGGGAGGTGTTAGCTGGCCCTGATTGTTCCATGCCTGGGAGTCCCATGTTTTCTGAGTGAAATATATACTTTCTGTAAATATTTCAGATTTCAGTATTAATGTCAAAAATGCGTAGCATGATTTGACATAGGATTTGTGCTACCTTAGAACAGTAAACACAAATATCACTTAAGTAAAATACTGTACTTTCTATATATATATTTCGGATTTCAATATTAATGTCAAAAATGCATAGCATGATTTGACATAGGATTTCTGCTATCTTAGAACAGTAAACAAAATATCACTTAAGTAAAATACAGCAGAGTCTCACTTATCCAACATAAACGGGCTGGCAAGCCTATTAAACATCAAATTAGGTTATGATTTTACAAATTAAGCACCAAAACATCACGTTATACAACTAATTTCACAGAAAAAGTAGTTCAATGCACGGAAATGCTATGTAGTAATTACTGTATTTACGAATTTAGCACCAAAACATCACAATGTATTGAAAACACTAAGTACAAAAACATTGACTACTAAAAGGCAGACTGCGTTGGATAAGCAAATTTTGGATAAATGAGACTCTACTATAAACATTAAATAACCAAAAAATAATAAAATAAGGTGTAAACACTAAACTAATCTGGGAATCTGCTATTGCAACACATCCAATGAAGTGGTTTAAAACCAGTATAAAAAAAGATTAGGACTAAGTACGTTCCAGTCTAATTGGAATACACAAAGCTCATACCACAAGCGAGTCCAGAAAAGCCTAAACACAATCTGGCTCCCAGTATTAAAAAAAAAAACTCTCAAATCAGGACAGTAAATAAAGAAAAACACTCTGAAAACAGGGGAATTACAGGCAAAAAACAATCAAGGCCAGCTAACACCTCCTAATAAATGAATCCCTCAAGCAGGAAGCAGCCAGGTTTTGAAGCTGCAAGGCTTTTCAATGCTAAACAAGGTGATTAATTGCAACATTCACACTTGCCTCCAACAGACAGCCCTGGACATCATTCCACAGATATATATATATATATATAAACCCCACTTGACTGTTCTCCAACAGACCTCCCAACCTCTGAGGACACCTGCCCTAGATGTGGGCAAAACACCAGGAGAGAATGCTTCTGGGACATGGCCAGACAGCCTGGAAAACTCACAGCAAGCCAGTGATTCTGGCCACGAAAGCCTTCGACAACACATTTTTAAACATTGTTTGTCGTTTCCAACAGACCTCCCAACCTCTGAGGATGCCTGCCATAGATGTGGGCGAAACGTCAGGAGAGAATGCTTCTGGAACATGGCAACACAGCTTGGAAAGCTCACAGCAAGCCAGTGATTCTGGCCATGAAAGCCTTCGACAACACATTTTAAAACATTGTTTGTCGTTTCCAACAGACCTCACAACCTCTGAGGATGCCTGCCATAGATGTGGGCGAAACGTCAGGAGAGAATGCTTCTGGGACATGGCCAGACAGCCTGGAAAACTCACAGCAGCCTAGTGATTCTGGCCATGAAAGCCTTCGACAACACATTTTTAAACTTTGTTTGTCGTTTCCAACAGACCTCCCAACCTCTGAGGATGCCTGCCATAGATGTGGGCGAAACGTCAGGAGAGAATGCTTCTGGAACATGGCAACACAGCTTGGAAAGCTCACAGCAACCCAATGATTCATGAAAGCCTCCAACAATGTATTTTCAAACTTTGTTTGTGGTTTCTTAATCCATTATAACTGCATTCTGAATTTGCTTCAGACACAATCAAGAAATTCCCAGAAATAGCATGAAACCGGTTTGGCTCACTTGGTGCGGAGGACCAGCATGGCGCTGTCCCGGCGGTCCTGCCACAGGGCGTGGAGGAAGGCCACGGTGGCGCGCTGGAGCAGCGGGGGGCACCAGTGCTCGTGGTGGTGCTTGGAGTCGATCAGCTCCAGGACCACGTGCAGGCAGCTCCACTTCCCCAGGCGGAATTCCTACAAGGAAGAACACCTGGTTGCCTTCTGCCTTTCAGGCGACAAAATCAAAATCAAATTCTGGCTTTTTTTCTCTAATTAACTAAAAGGATATTCCCAAACCCCAAAAGAATATTTGCCTTTTTCAAATAACCCGACCACTGCCAGGTAGCCAAGCTAGTTAGGAATAAAGCTGTTCAACAGTGGAACTCACTGCCTCAGAGGGTCCTTCTTTGGAGGCTCTGAAACAGAAGCTGGACAGCCATCTGTCAGGAGGGCTTTGATTGTGCTTATGGCAGAAGGGGGTTAGACTGGATGGCCCTTGGAGGTCTCTTCCAACTATATAATTCTATTATTATTATTGTTATTATTACATTATTATTATTAGTATTATTGCACTGGATGCTCCTTGGGGTCCCTTCCAACTCTAGGATTCTATTATTATTATTATTATTATTATTATTATTATTATTATTATTATTGCACTGGATGGTCCTTGGGGTCCCTTCCAACTCTAGGATTCTATTATTATTATTATTATTATTATTATTATTATTATTATTGCACTGGAAGGTCCTTGGGGTCCCTTTCAACTCTAGGATTCTGTTGTTGTTGTTGTTGTTATTATTATTATTGCATTGGATGTTTCTTGGGGTCCCTTCCAACACTAGGATTCTATTATTATTATTATTATTATTAGTAGTAGTAGTAGTAGTAGTAGTATTGCACTGGATGCTCCTTGGAGTCCCTTCCAACTCTAGGATTCTATTATTATTATTATTATTATTATTATTATTATTATTATTATTATTATTGCACTGGATGCTCCTTGGGGACCCTTCCAACTCTATTATTATTATTATTATTATTGCACTGGATGCTCCTTGGGGTCCCTTCCAACTTTAGGATTCTATTATTATTATTATTGCACTGGATGCTCCTTGGGGTCCCTTCCAACTCTATTATTATTATTATTATTATTATTATTATTGCACTGGAAGGTCCTTGGGGTCCCTTCCAACTCTAGGATTCTGTTGTTGTTGTTATTATTATTGCACTGGATGCTCCTTGGGGTCCCTTCCAATACTAGGATTCTATTATTATCATTATTATCATTATTATTAACCAGAGGCTGCATGGCCACCTGTCCAGAGGGCTTTGATGGTGCTTTTCCTTTATGGCAGAAGGGGGTTGGACTGGATGGCCTCTGAGGGTCCCCTCCAGCTCTCGGATTCTATGAAATAAATGTAGAGAGGGTGACCTACCTTGGATCCCTGGCTGCCGTCGGTGACTTCCAGGTTGAGGAAGAGCTCAATGAGGCCCGGCTGCGTCTCCACCGCCACGGTCAGGAACTCCAGGATCATGACCTTGATGCGCATGTCCTCCGCCCGGCTCTGCAAACGCGTCAGGAAGGCGTCCCGGATGGCGGCCGCGTCGTTGCCCAGGCACGCGTACACCGACATCGGGGCCACCTGGGGAAAAACATCATATAACAATAGTCATACGATTATTTATAAAAAAACATAATAATCCATCCCTCACAACCTCTGAGGATGCCTGCCATAGATGTGGGCGAAACATCAGGAGAGAATGCTTCTGGAACATGGTCATACAGCCCGGAAAACATACAACAACCCTGTGATCCCGGCCATGAAAGCCTTCGACAACACAAAATAACATTAATAACGTCAATATCAATAGCGCTAGGAACAGTAATACTATTATTATTATTAATAATAACATCGGTAGTATCAATAATACTAACAATATTTTTATACTGCTGTGTCCAGGCATGGCCCCATGTAAGCCGCCCCAAGTCCCTTCGGGGAGATGGGGCAGGGTATAAGAATAAAGTTGTTGTTGTTATTATTATTATTATTATTATATTAATAACGTTAATAACACTACGTAACATGGTTTTTGTTCCTGGTTATAAATGAAAGGCAGAAGGGGAGCTAATAATAATAATAATAATAATAATAATAATAATAATAATAATAGGAGTTCCTAGCCTCTTGTCACTGTTAAGAGTGGATTCAGCAGTTCGAAGTCTTGCTCTAAGGAGCAAAGAAGTCGGTAATAATACTAATAATGATAAAATAGTAATAATAATAAAAATAGTGATATGACTCCCTAGCCTCTTGTTACTGTTAAAAGTGTGTTCATCTGTTCTTCATCTAAGTTACTCAGGGAGTAAATTTAGTAGTAGTAATAATAATAATAGTAATAATAAGACTTCCTAGCCTCTTGTCACCGTTAAAGAGTGGATTCAGCACTTCAAAGTCTTGCTTTAAGGAGTAAAGAAGCCAATAATAATAATAATAATAATAATAATAATAATAATAATAATAAGACTCACTAACTTCTTGTTACTGTTAAAAGTGTGTTCATCTGTCTTGATCTAAGTTACTCAGGGAAATAATAATAATAATAATAATAATAAGAAGAAGAAGAAGAAGAAGAAGAAGATTTCCTAGCCTCTTGTCACCGTTAAAGAGTGGATTCAGCACTTCAAAGTCTTGCTCTAAGGCAATTGCACTCAGGAAGCTTATGTAATAATAACAACAACAACAACACAACAGCAACACTTCCTCGCTTCTTGTTACTGTTACAACAACAACAACACAACAGCAACACTTCCTAGCTTCTTGTTACTGTTACAACACAACAGCAACACTTCCTAGCTTTTTGTTACTGTTAACTCCATTCTAAGAGGTACTGTCATATAATAATAATAATAATAATAATAATAATAATAATAATAATAATAATACAACTTCCTGGCCTCTTATCACTTTTAGAGTATGTTCAAGATCTTGATCTAAAACGAAAGGAAGTCAATGGCTTGGAGGAAGGAGGCTTTCTCAGGGAGCTCATATAATGACAACAACAACATCAACAACAAGACTTCCTTGTTACTGTTAACTTCATTCTAAGAGGCACTGTCACTCAGGGAGCTCATGTAATAATAATAATAATAATCATCATCATCATCATCATATGATTTCTTCTCCTCTTATCACTGTTAAGAATGTGTTTGGCAGTTCAAGGTCTTGATCTAAGTTACTCAAAGAGCTAAAGTAATAAGAAAAGAGACTAAAATATATTGTAAGAATTGTATTCTCAGGTGGGTAAGTTATACATAGATATAATAATAATAATAATAATAATAATAATAATAATAATAATAATAATAATATATAAAATAATAATATAAAAATAAAATAATACAGTAATATAACAATAAAATAATAATAATAATAATAATAATAATAATAATAATAATAAGGAAAGGCCGAAGCCTTCCTTTCCTGGACTTACGGTGGAGAGGCGCTTGAGGAGCTGGATGGCTAGGCGCGGCAAGGCCGGGTCGTGCTTGTGGTAGATGTATTTGGCCAAGACGGCGATCAGGTTGCTGCGGTGGGCACCTGCCGAGGAGAAGAATCCCTTGAAAAAGCTCTAAGGCAGGCATGGGCCAAGTTTTTTAAATTATTGCCACCTGGCAGACAGTACAGGGTGACAAAGACAAGGACAAACGGACTGAAGGATCAAGGATCGCTTTGATCCTAGAGCTGTGGCTATGCTGAACTCAGCGTTTTCGCAATGATTTTATTTATTTATTCATTTATTTATATCCCACTTTTTCTCTCTATATACTATTATTATTATATAATATAATGTACTACATCTCTACGGAGACTCAAAGCGGCTCACAATAAAAAACATTACATCTTAAAATATACAAAAGAGTATATCATTATATATTATCAGTAGTAATTTTCTTTAATATATTAGTATTACCGTATTACAACATTATTATATATTATATTATATTTACATTGTATTATATAATATTATAAATAGTATATGTATATACAATATATCAAAAACATTACGTCTTAAAATATACAAAACAGTATCATTATATATTATCAGTAGTAATTATACATAATATATTAGAATTACTATATTACAATGTTATTATATATTATATTATGATTAGTATTACATTGTATTATATAATATTATCAATATTATATGTATATACAATATATTATATTATCAGCATAGCATATTAGTATTATATATTACTATATTGTATTATACGATTGTACTGCAATATTATTAGTAATATTACGTACAATATATAATACACAATTATAATAGTTTATTATACAGTAGAGTCTCACTTATCCAACACTCGCTTATCCAACGTTCTGGATTATCCAACGCATTTTTGTAGTCAATGTTTCCAATACATTGTGATATTTTGGTGCTAAATTTGTAAATACATAACATTACTGCATATTGAACTACTTATTATGTCAAATTTGTTGTATAACATGATGTTTGGGTGCTTAATTCGTAAAATCATAATGTAATTTGGCATTTAATAGGCTTCTCCTTAATCTCTCCTTATTATCCAACATATTTGCTTATCCAACGTTCTGCCGGCCCTTTTATGTTGGATAAGTGAGACTCTACTGTATTACATATTATATATAATATACAATCATATTATATATTATTATATTGTACTATATTAGTATACTAAAATTTATATAATACACTACCAGTACATTATACTATTAGTATTATATAATATAATGTACTATATCATAAGTTGTAATATATAATATATTATATTACAACACTACTAATATTATATATATTAATATTGATAATATTATTATAATGGAATACAATATTATACTACTACTAATACTATATAATAATATTAATTATATATTATATATTAAATGTAATATTACTAATAATATTACTATATAATGATATAGTACAATATAGTAATTTAATGCTTATATTGTGCTATGCTAATAATAATATACTGTATGTACATTTGATTTGTAAGCCGCTCTGAGTCCCCTTCGGGGTGAGAAGAGCGGGATACAAACGTAGTAAATAAATAAATAAATAAATAAATAAATTTGTATTATTACAGTACAATGTTATTATTTCTATATATTAGATATATAGAAATATATGTGGCACTGGGGGCTGTGTGGTGGTGGTGGGGGTATGTGTGTGTTTTCTGTGGTGTGTGCAGAGGAAGGCATGTAATTTCGTTGTGCAACAGCACAATGACAAATAAAGCTATTCTATTCTTTTCTATTCTGATTGCCTGCTTACCGTGCTGCGTGAGGGCCTGCTCCAGGGGCGAGACCACGCTGGAGGGGGCCTTGAGCCGGATGACGTTGTTGGTCACAGAGGCGGCAAGCTTCACCGTCTGGATCAGCAGCTGGCCCTGGCCCTGACCCTGCCCACTGACCGAGGAACAACAACAAACACAAATCAGTCCCACAATATCATCATCATCATTATCACCATCATCATCTCGTACTGACATTTGTAAAGAGATGTCACCCTAAAGTAGTAGTAGTAATAACAATAATAATAATAATAGTAATAATCTCATACTGACATTTGCAAGGAGATAAGTCACCTTAAAATAATAATAATAATCACCATGATGGTGATTATTATTATTATTTTAAGGTGACTTATCTCCTTGCAAATGTCAGTATGAGATTATTATTATTATTATTACTATTACTATTATTATTATTACTATCATTATCATCATCTCACTCTGACAGATGCAAAGAGGTAAGTCACCCTAAAATAATACTACTATTACTAGTAATAATAATAATAATAATAATAATAATAATCTCACTCTGTCAAGTGCAGAGATAAGTCACCCCTCAAAAAGTAACAATCTCACACTGACATTAGCAAAGGGATAAGTCATACTAAAATAATTATCATCATCATCAACATCAACATCGTGATCATCATCATCACACTGACATTTGCAAATAGATAAGTCACCCTAAAATAGTAATAATTTACATTTTACACATATATATAATATGCAATAATTTAGAAATATATAATATATTGTATATACAGTAGAGTCTCACTTATCCAACACTCGCTTATCCAACGTTCTGGATTATCCAACGCAGTCTGCCTTTTAGTAGTCAATGGTTTTGTGGTCAATGTTTTCAATACATAATGAAAATTTGGTGCTATATTCATAAATACAGTAATTCCTACATAGCATTACTGCATATTGAACTACTTTTTCTGTCAAATTTGTTGTATAACATGATGTTTTGGTGCTTCATTTGTAAAATCATAACCTAATTTGATGTTTAATAGGTTTTTTCTTAATGCCTCCTTATTATGCAACATATTCGCTTATCCAACATTCTGAAGGCCCGTTTATGTTGGATAAGTGAGACTCTACTGTACTTAGAATATTGATAATATTATAATGGAAAACAATATTATACTAATAATAATAATATAATATAATAATATTAATTATATATTATATATTAAATGTAATATTACTAATAATATTACCATATAATGATATAGTACAATATAGTAATTTCATGCTTATATTGTGCTATGCTAATAATATATTGTATGTTCATTTGACTTGTAAGCCGCTCTGAGTCCCCTTCGGAGTGAGAAGAGCGGGATATCAATGTAGTAAACAAATAAATAAATAAATAAATAATTGTTATCATTATTATTATCATCATCATCTCACACTGACATTTGGAAAGAGAGAAGTCACCCTTAAATAATAATAATAATAACAACAACAACAATAATAACAATAATCATCTCACTCTGACAAATGCAAAGAGGTAAGTCACCCCCAAAAAAATAATAATAGTAATCTCACACTGACATTGGGAAAGAGATTGGTCTCTTAGGGTTAGGGTGGAATACCATCTGGCACAAGGCATTTGAAGGCATCAAGGCGTAACGCCAAGCCAATGGACAAAGCAGCGGAAATGCCAATGCTTCTGGACCGCTGGCATTTTGGGGAAATTGAAATGCCCATTAAGCCAGGAAAGCAGCCATTGGTTGAAAGGCAAAAGAAGTGGCCACTCACCTGCCTCCCTGGGCAGCCATGACAGAGTCAATGGCGTCCACTCCGATGCCCATGATGTTGATGACCGCCTGCCCGGCTTCGGTGTTGGCCAGGCTGAAGATGCACAGGGCCTGGAGGCTGGGGGCACTGCTGGGAGGCAAGGAGACAACAGGGGTCAACTCCAAATAACAACAACAACAACAACAACAGCAGGAAAAACTCAGGACCTCAAGATTGAACTGCAAAGACTCTGGCAGAAACCAGTGCAGGTGGTCCCGGTGGTGATGGGCACACTGGGTGCCGTGCCAAAAGATCTCAGCCGGCATTTGGAAACAATAGACATTGACAAAATCACCATCTGCCAACTGCAAAAGGCCACCCGACTGGGATCTGCACGCATCATCTGAAAATACATCACACAGTCCTAGACACTTGGGAAGTGTTCAACTTGTGATTTTGTGAAATTAAATCTAGCCAGGGCTGTGGAGCAGGCTGGAGAGCAAGCCAGCTGCAACCAGCTGCAATGAATCACTCTGACCAGGAGGTCATGAGTTCGAGGCCCGCTCAGAGCCTGTGTTTGTCTTGTCTTTGTTCTATGTTAAAAGGCATTGAATGTTTGCCTATATGTGTAATGTGATCCGCCCTGAGTCCCCTTCGGGGTGAGAAAGAAGGGCGGAATATAAATGATGTAAATAAATAAATAAATATCTTGTTTGCTGTGTCATACAATAAAATAATAATACAGTAGAGTCTCGCTTATCCAACATAAACAGGCCGGCAGAACGTTGGATAAGCGAATATGTTGAATAATAAGGAGAGATTAAGGAGATGCCTATTAAACATCAAATTAGGTTATGATTTTTCAAATTAAGCACCAAAACATCATGTTATAAAACAAATTTGACAGAAAAAGTAATTCAATATGCAGTAATGCTATGTAATAATTACTGCATTTATGAATTTAGCACCAAAATATCATGATGTATTGAAAACATTGACTACAAAAATGCGTTGGATAATCCAGAACGTTGGATAAGCAAGGCTTGGATAAGTGAGACTCTACTGTAATAGTAATAATACTTTATTTATACCCCGTCACCATCTCCCCACAGGGACTCGGGACGGCTCACATAGGGCAAGGCCCGACCAGCATAATTTACAAAAACAACAGCATAAATACATTGCACAATATACAAAAAAATAAAACACAGTAAGACAATAAAACAGGAGTTAATACAGTGGTAATAATATCAATCAAACACCAAATACAATTCAGTCGACTTCATTGGTGGGGGGGACTGCAGCAGCAATATAAAAACAACATGTATATTGATTACTGTTATTATTATTACCTGCTCTGCTGATCCATTTCGGGGCTCAGGTTCAAGATGGCATGGATCAGCTGCAGAATGTGGCTTCCTGGGGAGGGAAAAAGAAGGGAAAAGGATAAGTGTCGCCTTGATTTTCACTTTATTTGCAAGGTTTTTCACAATATAAAACTTCAGGAGGCACTCATGATGTGAATACAACCCACAGTGCCATGGAAATACTGAATGGATGTTACTATTTTTCATGCATCCAGATATTTTAATTCACAAAAGCAAGTAGATAAATCAATCAGTGGTCTCTGTCCAGCTGGCCCTCTGCCAGGAGAGATTGGATGGTGTCTTCCTGCACTATGGCAGAAGGGGGTTAGACTCGATGGCCGTTAGAGGTCCATTCCAACTCAAGGATTCTGTACCTATCAGATATCTTTCTCAATCACATCTATCTATCTATCTCAATCATATTTATGGCTAGATGGCCCTCTGTTGGGAGGGATCGGATGGTGTCTTCCTGAATTATGGCAGAAGGGGGTTGGAATAAATAACCTTTAGAAATCCCTTCCAATTCCGAGGAATCTATCCTATCTATTTCTCAATCGCATCTATCTATCTATCTACTTATCTATGTCAAACATATTTATGGCTGGATGACCCTCTGTTGGGAGGGATCGGATGGTGTCTTCACGCTTAATAGCAGAAAGGGTTTGACTGGATGGCCTTTAGAGGTGCCTTCCAACTCCAGGATTCTATACCTATCAGATATCTTTCTTGATCACATCTATATATATCTATCTCAATCATATTTATGGCTAGATGGCCCTCTGTTGAGAGGGATTTGATGGTGTTTTCCTGCTTAATGGCGGAAAGGGTTGGACTGGATGGCCTTTAGAGGTCCCTTCCAACTCTGAGATTCTATATCTGTCCTATATTTTTCTCAATCGCATCTATCTATCTCAATCATATTTATGGCTAGATGGCCCTCTGTTGAGAGGGATCGGATGGTGTCTTCCTGCTTAACGGCAGAAAGGGTTAGACTGGATGGTCTTTAGAGGTCCCTTCCAACTCTAGGATTCTATACCTATCATATATCTTTCTCAATCACATCTATCTATGTCTCTATTGTCTCAATAATATCTATAGCGGGATGGCCCTCTGCTGAGAGGGATCGGATGGTGTCTTCCTGCTTAATGGCGTTTAGGTCTCTTCCAACTCTTTTTTTACATATATATATATATATATATACACACACACACACACACACACATACAGTAGAGTCTCACTTATCCAAAGTTCTAGATTATCCAACGCATTTTTATAGTCAATGTTTTCAATACATCGTGATATTTTGTTGCTAAATTCGTAAATACAGTAATTACTGCATAACATTACTCACCGATCCGCTCCCTGGCTCCGCGGGAGTTGTAGCGCCACTTGTGATAGTTGGGCAGCATCTCCTTCAGGACGAAGACGACACACGGCACCAGGCCCTGGCTCTGGGTGCTTCCCAGCTGCCCCTGCGGAAGGCAAACACAACACAGAAATCTTAATAATAGTCACAACAGTAACAACAAATTATGAATTCAATAATAATAATAATAATAATAATAATAATAATAATAATAATAACATTATAATAATAGACATATTATGAAATTTGCATGACGCCCAAAGGAGTGGATCGACGACAAATCAGATAGGTTAGAATATTATTATTATTATTACTATTATTATTTTATTAAACAACAACAAATTATTATTAATAAATACATCTTTTGTTATGAGAATAACAAAAACCCAAACCTGGAAAACACATCTGAGCACTAGAAATTTCTTGGCCATCTGTCAGGAGGGATCGGATTGTGCTTTCCTTACCTGAACAGAAGTGGGTGGATTGGACTGGATGGCCCTCGGATTCGTTTTCAGATCTATGATTCTAGGATATATTTACTATCTATATTATCTCTATCTATCTATCATAACTGTGCCTGGATGATCATCTATCGGGAGGGATCGGATTGTGTCCTTCCTCAATGGGGGCCGGACTGGATGGCCCTTAGATTTGGTTTCAAACCTATGATTCTATGATATAGATCTACTATCTATATTTACACTCTATCTATCTATCTATAATATCTGTGGTTGAATGATCATCTGTTGGGAGGGATCGGATTGTGTCCGTCCTTAATGGCAAAAGTAGATTGGACTGGATGGCCCTTGGATTTGCTTTCAAACCTATGATTCTATGATATATATGTACTATCTATATTTATTATTTATCTATATATGTGGTTGAATGATCATCTGTCGGGACCGATCGGATTGTGTCCTTAATGGCAAAAGTAGATTGGACTGAATGGCCCTTGGATTTGCTTTCAAACCTATGATTCTAGGATATATCTACTATCTACATCTATCATTTATCTATCTATCGATTGATCATATCTAAGGCTGGATGGCCATCTGTTGTGAGGGATCAAATTGTGCCCTTCCTTAATGGCAGAAGGGGGCCGAACTGGATGGCCCTTAGATTTGGTTTCAAATCTATGATGTTATGATATAGATCTACTATCTATATTTACAATCTATCTATCATATCTGTGGCTGGATGGCCATCTGTCGGGAGGGATCGGATTGTGTCCTTCCTTTATGGCAGAAGTGGTCTGGACTGGATAGCCCTTGGATTTGCTTTCCAAACTATGATTCTAGGATATATCTACTATCTATATCTATCATCTATCTATCTATCAATCATATCTATGTCTGGATGGCCATCTGCTGGGAGGGATCAGATTGTGCCCTTCCTTAATGGCAGAAGGGGGCTGGACTGGATGGTGCTTGGATGTGCTTTCAGATCTATGATTCTAGGATATATCTATCTGTATCTATCTCCTAGCTATATATCATATCTATGGCTGGATGGCCTTCTATCGGGAGGGATCTGATTGTGTCCTTTCTTTATGGCAGAAGTGGATTGGACTGGATGGCAAAGACTCACCCGGACGAGGGTCGTGAGGAGCTTTAGGAAGGCAATGGTCACGCCGTATTCGCCCTGCGGCTGCTCCATGTTCATCAGGAGGTTTCCGTATGCGCCGGCATTCATTCCCTCCGCGCTGCAAAATAATAATAATAATAATAATAATAATAATAATAATGTATTAGTTTTACTGTAAGCCAATCTGAGTAGCTTGAGAGAGAAAACATTGGGCAAAAATAATAATATAGTGATTTCAATATTCTATTTTCTACGTATTGCCTGCCATCTTGGGATTCTGTCTAACACATTGATCAATTGATAATATTTAATTATGTATTTATTTACTACAATTATATCCCACCCTTCCCACCCCGAAGGGGATTCAGAGCGGCTTACAAATTATATATACATACAATATATTATATTATTAGAATAGCACAATATATTACGATATTGTCCTATACCACTATATTGCAATATTATTAGTAATATTACATGTAATATATAATATACAATTATAATAGTTTATTATTACTATAATGTATCACACTGTATTATTATCAATATTATATGTACAGTAGAGTCTCACTTATCCAACATAAACGGGCCAGCAGAACGTTGGATAAGCGAATATGTTGGATAATAAGGAGAGATTAAGGAAAAGCCTATTAAACATCAAATTAGGTTATGATTTTACAAATTAAGCACCAAAACATCATGTTATACAACAAATTTGACAGAAAAAGTAGTTCAATACACAGTAATGCTATGTAGTAATTACTGTATTTACGAATTTAGCACCAAAATATCATGAAGTATTGAAAACATTGACTACAAAAATGCGTTGGATAATCCAGAACGTTGGATAAGCAAGGCTTGGATAAGTGAGACTCTACTGTATATACAATATATTATATTAGCATAGCACAATATTAGCATTATATATTACTATATTGTACTATAACACTATATTGCAATATTATTAGTAATATTACATGTCATATATAATATACAATTATAATAGTTTATTATTATATTATATTACATTATATTGTCATATGTATATACAACATATTATATTATTAGCATAGCACAATATATTACTATAATGAACTATACCACTATATTGCAATATTATTAGTAACATTACATGTAATATATAATATACAATTATAATAGTTTATTATTATATTGTATTACATTATATTATTGGCAGAACAGTATTAGCATTATATATTACTATATTGTATTCTACCACTATAATGCAATATTATTAGTAATATTACATCTCATATATAATCTACAATTATAATAGTTTATTATTACTATATTGTATTACATTATATTAATATCAATATTATACATACATACAATATATTATATTATTAGCATAGCACAATATTAGCATTATATATTACTATACTGAACTATACCATTATACTGTAATATTATTAGTAATATGACATGCAATATAAAATATATAAATATTATTATATTTTAGTATTATTAGTATTATATTGTATTACATTATAATATTATTATCAAGGTTATATGTACAGTAGAGTCTCACTTATCCAACATAAACGGGCCGGCAGAATGTTAGATAAGCGAATATGTTGGATAATAAGGAGAGATTAAGAAGAAGCCTATTGAACACCAAATTAGGTTATGATTTTACAAATTAAGAACCAAAACATCATGTTAGACAACAAATTTGACAGAAAAAGTAGTTCAATACGCAGTAATGCTATGTAGTCACTTTATTTACGAATATAGCACCAAAATATCACGATATATTGAAAACATTGACTACAAAAATGGCTTGGATAATCCAGAAACTTGGATAAGCAAGTGTTGGATAAGCGAGACTCTACTGTATATTATATTATGTATACATACTGTATATCAATATTATACATACATTATATTACATTATTAGCATAGCACAATATTAGCATTATATATTACTATACTGAACAATACCATTATACTGCAATATTATTAGTAATATGACATGCAATGTAAAATATATAAATATTATTATATTTTAGTATTATTAGTACTATATTGCACTAGCTATACCTGGCCACGCGTTGCTGTGGCTAGGACTTTATTTTTCTTTTCTTTTTGTTGTATGAACATAGAGTCGTGGATGAGAGGTTGTGCTGTCAATTTTCGAGGTTGTGGGGCGTATAGTTTAGTAGTTTTGTCCGGTGCCGTGATTCCATTACCCTTTTATATATATAGATTGCATTCTAATATTATTATCAAGATTATATATTATATTATTGGGTTGCTGTATGTTTTCCAGGCTGTATATTAGTATATAAATTATTTTAATAATAATAATATTATATTATTATATATTATTGTATATTATATTATTTATTGGCCCCAGAGCATCAGTTTAATATGTCTTACCTGATCATGTGGCTTATGGTGGAGACCGGATTCGCGACGAAAGGCAGAAACCCCGTGTGATGAAGGTCGGTCCAAACCTGAAAAGACAGGCCAAAAAAGTTGGCCTATGGATACATATGAGGGGAATTGAACCCAAGCCATAAGCAAGTCTCTTATTACTTTTGCCGGCATCCGGGAAGCCAAGACCGTCAGGCAGTTGACGCAGGAAGCGATGACGTCCAGCGGGGGAGAGATCACAGTGGTCAGCCTGAAAAAGAGGCAAGGCCTTTGAGAATAAGGCTCCCCTAAATAATTTATTTATAATTTACAGTATTTATATTCCACCTTTCTCACCCCGAAGGTGACACATCTATCTATCTATATAAAAGAATGATGGCATCACGGCGACCCACAAAACAACAAAACTACAGGCCCCCCAACCTCGAAATTTGACAACACAACCCATCATCCACGCCTCTAGGTTGATACAACAAAAAGAAAAGAAAAATAAAGTCCTAATTAGAGAGAGAAGAATAATTGCTTTTATCCAGTTGCTGTCAGTTAGAAGTCTAAGCTCCTCCAACTTGGTCTCCTAGCAACCAACTCAGCAAAGGTGGACATCGGCTGACCTTTGCAGCAGCATATAGATCCGGGAGGTGATCGGAAGGAGGTAGTCGGCCACGGAGACGTCGGTGCTGATGACTTTGTGGACCAGGTCGATGATGGGCTTGACCCGCTGGCAGTGCTGCAAGACGTCTGGAAAAAGGAAATACAGGAGTTTAATACGGAAACCTCCACTTTCTCAAAGGCATTGAAACGGGCAGAGGAGCCACACACACAACAGGAACCAGGTTGCTGCTGCCAACTCTTGAGTCGTGAAAAAAAAAATCAGATTTTCTTAGCAGGTTTGTTCATAAAGCGATTACCCTAGCCTTCCTCTGAGGCTGAGAGTGTGTGACTCGCCCCAAGTGAGTTCCCATAGGACTCCGGCCCTTGTCCAAGACTCAAACCACTAATGTCATCATCAATATTCATATTCACATTATTATTATTATTATTATTATTATTCATATTATTATTATCCTCCAAAGTGTTTTTTGCACACCTGTAGCGCTTATTATACTATATGAATAAATAATAATATTATTATATTTATTCCTATAGGTATGAGAGTTAAAGGTGTGCAGAAAGCATTCTTGGTCCTTCTTTAAACCCTTCATAATATGTTTATCTATTATTCTATTCAGATAGAAGACTCAAACTACTATCATCATCTGCGTAGTTATGAAATTATTATTATTATTATTATTATTACTATTATTATTTTTCTATCCCGCCGTTCCCCCCCGGGGACTCAAGACAACTAACACCATTGTATAACAATAATAATAATAATAATAATAGTTTATTTCTACTCTGCCTTTCTCCCCAGAGACTCAAGGAGGCTAACAATAACATCATCATCATCATCATCATCATCATCATCATCATTATTATTATTATTTCTACCCCGCCTTTCTCTCTCTGGAGATTCAATGCAACTAATATCATCATCATGTAGTAGTAGTAGTAGTAATAATAATAATAATAATAATAATAATATATTTCCACTTTTCCTTTCTCCCCATTAGGAGTCAAGAAGACTAAAATAACATCATTATTATTATTATTATTATTATTATTATTATTATTATTATTATT